>NW_021620842.1:91470-194559 GCF_004785775.1 Grammomys surdaster
GAGAGAGAGAGAGAGAGAGAGAGAGAGAGAGAGAGAGAGAGAGAGAGCGAGAGCCAGACAGCCACTGGGATATACTGTAGGGTTGGATGTTAGATACATAAGTAAATGCTTGAGAATCTTATCAACTGAGGAGTGGACTGAGAATGTGGGATTTTTGTAAACCCTTCAAGAAATGACAAATTTAACAAAACAGAAATGATTAGAAAATTCTGTCTAGGCAAGGAGTGTTCCAGTGTGAAGTCAGAACTGAGAACCCCCAACGGCGACAGTGAAAAACAACACAGGGTTGACATCCAGACTTATTCATCACACCTGATTATAACTCTCACACTTAATAGTGAGTGGGATGCACCATGAAGGGCACAGCATGGCCATCCCTGACTTTAAAGGACTTTAACTGAGTACAAGTGGTGTGATCCAATCAAACAAGGATGATTGAAAATGCATCCCCCTGAAGAACTTGGCAAACCATTTCAGAGACACCCGGTTCAATGGTCACATTTTTTAAATCTGTGTTTAAGTATCAGGTGCTGTTCCTAAATCATCTTTTTTCGTGTAAATGTAACAGTTATGGGGGTTTTATACATTTATTTGTTTGTTTAATGTATGCTGCATTCCCTTAGTGGAAACCTGTTTCACTGGAAATACACACATTGAACATGAAGAGATTGCTCCTACAGTAGTGTACAGAACACCTGTATATAGACCATGATGCAGGATGACAACTACCATAATTTTTCTGTATTCAGATTCATTAAAGTGGTTATATGAAGCAACCCGGTTCTTTGTTAATGACAGATTTATTGAAGGCAAGCTTTCAGAAGGCTTGTACCAGAAATCCTATTAAAGTGCTATCCATTAAACCATTAAACTGGTCATTAAAGCTGTTAGTGCAGACTGTTACTCGTGAGTTATTGGTCTCAGCATTCTCAGTGGTTTCTGCCAATATCATTCCATCCTATGTTCTATTATGTCTGCTCTACCAGCTTCTATCCTTTGCTCAGAATTTCTGGTATGTATGAGAGAGGCAAAGAACAGGAGGAATATTTTGTTATGTGGGTAGAAATGAGAGAATGAGACCATGTGTCTTTTTGTTCCTAATTATACAGAGTAAAGATTGTGCTTAAAATCTCATGCTATTTTTCATTTGATTTAACTTGAAAAAAAAACTACTGAAAATCTTACCATGTGGAAAACTGTACTTTTGTTTTTCATTACCATAGACTTTTAGGGGAATGAAATGATGTGGTATGGGTGGTATGGGTATATCATTAGACCAAAACTGGAAGAGACATGTGGAGTTAATCTATTTTCCTTACTGTCCACAGTTTTGAAATATGAAAGTAAGATTCCTGATAGCAAATTTATAGTTTTTATATCTTTTAGAAGGCCATGATTAGAGCTAGATTTCAAAGCCAAAAACTCTCAAAGTGACTCATGGAAAGTGGCATCATGGTCCAACTCTGCATTTCATTATCAGTAATAGGAAGCAATATCTGTTTCCTTGTATTATGAGTTAAGAAAGATTCAGGTATAATGATGAAAGAAGATAGACTCACCAGTCCTCATACTAAAACTAACCATTTAAACTTCTTTTGTGAGTTTGGAAGGGTTGAGATAGTCCTGTGCTGACTTTTCAGTACTCTTTGATGGTAAATCCATACAGCATCTTTCCTCCATAGACCATAAAGTCCAGGTAACAAGCCTGCAATGGATTTTGCAAAATGCCATCCCAAGTATTGAGCTTTACAGTCTGTTTCTTCTGTCTCTAATGCAACCAAGGAAATCAAATATGTGGTTTTTGGAAAGCATCCTAAAACTCAGTTTTCTTCTCATTTTGGAAAGCAGTGGGATGCTTCCATATTAGAAACTAAAGAACACAGGTGTAACATAAGAAAAATGCTTAAAATAGTATGAGTGCCCTGACCCCAGTGATGTATTATTGTCATTGGTAAGCAGTAATCAAGGGAAGGATATATGTGTCCATATATTTGTGTATTTGTGTGTATGTATACATTTTAATGAAAATACTCTTGCTATCATTTGAATCTGTAGTATCTGTCTACATCAGTAGATAAGTAGCAGTTTTGTTGGCTTTATATTTGTCATACTGGTTTACCAGATTAAGGTTATTCAGGATTTTTTTCAAAACCAGAAATTATTTTGTGGTGACTTTACTATACAGTTGTCTGGAACAAAGACTTGTTTTTCACCTTCAAAATTGGAGGTGCCATAGAGTATATGCTGCTGTATCTAGAGTACAGCCTTTGGAAATTGGTGTGTGTTCCTGGCTCAGTGTTTGAAGAAGATACATGGTAGGGAAAGTATTAGTCAGATAGAGTAATGAGCCAGATCTTCAGACTAGGAAACAGTATTGATGAGATCATATTCCTCTGTAACTTGATTCTTCATTTTTTAAACATGAGGACTGGATTCTGGGTATGTCACATTTCACAGTTCCATTATTCTAGTAGCTACCCACAGGCACATAGTCATCTTCCTCCTGACTCCATCTTCTATGTGTTTATGATTTCCATCTTTCTTATCAATTCCTTGGCATTTGTTTAGACATGGTGATCCATGAGGTTTTTAAAAGGTATGTCCATATATGTTCTCAAAGTACATCATATTTGAAAACATGTAATTGAATTGTTTCAACAGAGAATCTATAGAACAAGCCTGTGCTGCCATTTTTATTGCACTAAGAAAAAGATATTAAGACATAATTATACTTATTCTTTCCATGAAGATTATAAGTACTACAAAATACTACATTAGGCACAAAAGAATAGATGATGCCTAAATGAATTATCAAAGTATAAGATTAGGAGATGAACCCTGGTCTTTGTTCCACAGGTGGACTTATATCCACCTTTATTCACTATGAGGTTCCTTCTACCCTCTACCCTCCCCTAAAATAATAAAATATACAGCTGGAAGGGTGAATCAGTGGATAAAGGTTCTGGGTTCCAACTGTGACAACCTGAGTTCAATCTCCAGGACTCACACAGTAGAATAGGAGTTGTCCTTAGGCTCCATAGCATATGTGTACCACATACATACACACATGTACATATACACAAAATAAACAAATGTAAAACTTAAGGAAGGAAAAGTAGTAATGGAAGGAGGCTAAAATTCTGACTTTGGAAAACAGGATGTTAAGAAGCACATGATCTGTTCTCTTTACATTCCTGTCTATGATGAGGTTTCATAGGAACATTGAGTAAGGGTGAATCACTGAATCAAGTCAGCCACCTTCTTTCCCTATGGCTTAAATATACCATTCTTATACTCCAGTGTTAGGCAAGTAGAGGTATGGGTTCTAGAGGAATAAAAACACAATTTACTTTTGTGCTGCCCACTTATCTATAACATTGGCTTTGTTAGTTGACTCACTATTTAACAAAGCAGAACATTTGCCTCATACATAAAGGCAAGCAAACACAGGTTTGACTGTAATGCTATGACACTGATCAGATTTGGGTATAAGAAAGCCTCGGCTGACTCTGTCCTGCAGTGACCATGTAATTTAGTACCTGATTTGAAGTATTTCACAATAAGAGATGGTCCCATTAATAATTGTTTTATAGATACAAATGGAAACAGGATATATAATTTAAGTTAAACTCGGCCTTTATGATAACTCTAGTTGGGTGTATTCATTCTATCTGATCAGAAACTGTCCATTCACTCTATAGCTCTCAACATTATGACCTGATACTCTCTACTTATTAATTGTAAGATATATGTTTTCAAATTTACTGTGTGGGAAACATTGAATTACAACATTGGATAAAACACAAACCCAGGCACAATATCCTCTATTGATTCCATTCCAGTTTTTCAAGTGTTAAAACATAATATTTAACATAACCAATGCAATTTTAAAAAAACACATTTTTTTTTGTAAACAGTTTTTCAGTTAGAAAGAAATTGGGCCAAAATCTTAGATTGTTAGGTTGTGTAAGCTCTTTTATTTTGCTTATCACATGTAAGAGGAAAGAAAGAGCACATGAGACTTAACTGTGTGAACAATTTCTAAAATGCCCACACACGATGGACGTGAGGAGCAGTGACCACCCTATGGGATTCTTTACTTTGAAGCCCATAGTGCTATGTCTTCTAACATTGCCTGCAAAAGGTAATCAGGTTAGCAGCCAGGAGTCAGTGTGTGAGCTTTTCCCAAAGGCACCTGCTGGGAGCTCCTGTCTCCACCTGAGAATTACAGGAAACACATTTGGGAATAACCATGAGGTAGGAATTCTTTAAGTGATAGCTTATAGTTCTATGTATTCTACTCTGGACAAGGGGGGAGCATTACATTTTTATTTTCTGATTGGGAGACAAGGTATTGATTAAACATTAACAAAAGTCTTATTTTTCAGTTTTGAAGTTTATCTGTTTTTTTATGAGAAAGGATAAATGATTTAACCCAAAGCAACACAGAATGAAAAAAAAAAGAACAAACTTCCTAATAAAGGGCAGGCGAAAACAGCACTGAAAGGCTGACATACATTTTGACTACAGGATGCAAAGTAAAATAAAATGATATATAAAATCCCATTCAAATGTTCTGCATTTTATGAAGAATTAATACTGTTGATGAGAGTCCACTAATGTTTTTTACAAACCTCATTACAGTTTGTATCTGCTAGTTTCCCTTAAAGTGTTGTACGTTCCTTGCTTTAATGATATGAGTCACAGTAATCATGAAATCTAGACATTCATTCATCAGTGCTTTTCCCTTTTACAGTCTACTAATGTTCTGTTTTTTTTTTTTTATGAATGGGCAGGTCTCCATTATCAAGTAGAAAGGGAAAAGTAAGCAACACATGTAGGGACTTGTGCTCTGTTTTGTTATCTCTGCAGAAAGTAGATGAGTTCCAAGTGATAGAGCTGGACATGTCGTTACATAATAAATAGAGGGGCAGAAATGCATTGCCTTGCAGCAATAACAAAGCAACTGCCTACCTTTTATAATTCCAGAGGAAGGTAGGAACAGTTGCCTTGAAGGGAAAACAAATACTGCTAGCTTGCTAAGACTGAGTAGACAAAGGCTGTTCTGACCCCACTCAGTGGATGAATGTGGGAGAGAGAAGATGTGCTTCTTTTCAGTTAAGACTTAAAACACATGCTTTCCCCTTCATCCTTGAGGGCTGATACAGAATCATCAATGTCAGCTAACAGTGCATACCCTGTTTGTTTAGTACCCAAACACTAATACCTTCAGAAAAAGGAAGATACCTGTATGAATTAGTTTAATGATGCACATGGCTTATATTTAATAGATACTTAGTTTTCTCTAATCAGAACACAACTGTCAATCCACAGTGTTCCTGAGAATGCATTCCCCCATTTTAGTTAATAAATGTCTTAGTCTTTAAGTTGTTTACTTACCAGGTAGCTTCTTCTTATAAACCTTTATGGTCACCTCTTATCAGTCTAGTCTACTATATCTCTTTACTTAGAAGAAATTAAGTAATTTCTAACAGAATGTTTATGCCTGAAAGCTGTGTGCAAGTCATTTAAGTATTTTCTTATTACCATATGGCATGAAAGATACTGGTGAGTAAACTATGTTTGTGAAATTCTTCTTCTTTAGCCCTTATGAACACACTATACACTGCTTGACCCCCTGCAACTTGTTAGTACGACGAGGCTGGCTATCCAAGCACTAGGATTGCAGTTGGGTCACCATGCTCAGCTGTCCACCCCATCGTTATTGGTCATTTACCTCATGTAGGAGATAAATAAGCTAACAATCTAAGTAGCCTGACTAAAACAAATCCCTGATCTCATCCCTCTAAGACATAGTCTTTTAGAATAAGTGTTTTTCTTCGGCTTTTGGCCACATTCAGAAACATGCTGGTCAACAACTCTGGAATATTTAGTTTCTAGACCTCAGTGTTGGTATTTCTTTTTTTTTTTAACTTTTATTTGAGGAGATCTCTCAAAAATAATCTTTCACAGTCATGAAGTAAACAGCTGATCCTCACTCCAGTGCCCACATTGCATTGCCCTGTAAAAGGGAAGACTGTCCAGGGCTTTGGCTACTATCTTCATTTTACTGGTGTCAGGCCTGTTACGGTCATTTAGAAGTACTTTTAGGAGGGGATTCAAGGAATCTGGTAATGTATCTGTACTGCTGTGACAGAGTGTAGAGAAAGTCTTGACCAGAGAGTCACCTCAATTACCACCCATAATCCTTAGTTATCCATTCTACTTCCTCTACATATCAGAATGCTGAACATATGTAAGGATAAATCACACTTTATATATAAAGTTTGATATTTGCTATAAACTATGGCCTAAATTTCAAATCTCACTGTTGCACAAAATAAATCCTTGATTCAGTTCTGTTACCTGAAGGCAAATTTCTGTTGGAAGAAATGTCTTCCTGAATGAAACAGGTTTTCACTACATTTGACAAGTGTGGTACATTTCTAAATTTATTTGTGAGTTGGATATGTCTCTTCTACTGTTCAAGGGAGAGTAGAGTGCTTCTGTGTCCGTAGATTAACATTTGTAATCTTATAAAATCTCCTGTTTTGAATCTTCCCACTCTAATAGTAGCCTAGATTCAGAGATGCTGTTACAAGAAAAGACTCACCAAGAGCTGATAAGTAATTGGATAAGCGGAATTACTTCACACGTGGTGAGTGCCACGTGTCAGGGCACTCACCTGACACGTGGGTGAAGGAAATGATAAAAGGGAACAGAGAGGACACAGCCACATGTCCTGCTGTCGCTAACCGGAGCTGAGAAATGGCCACCTCCCCTTTGTCTCTCAGACAGTGCTGTCACTTTCCAGCTCATCTCATATCTGGCTCGTGAAGAATTGTTAGCTTTAACTAAATTCCTGTTTCCTTTCTCGGAGGGATGGACTTGTGGCAATTGCAACCACATGCTAACTGTGGAAACTATAAGCCTTTCCAACTATATAAGCATGTTTTTTGTTCATGTGGATATATACATCAATTTGCCATTTCCAACCAGTGGATGGGAGAAAATGTGAATAGAAAGAAAGAAAGAAAGAAAGAAAGAAAGAAAGAAAGAAAGAAAGAAAGAAAGAAAGAAAGAAAAAAAGAAAGAAAGAAAGAAACCACTTTCTGCAAAAATTAACAGTTAAGCTCCAGGCTGTTCTTCTAACCTCAAAATGGACTTGAGCGCCTGATTGTGAGCCACACTATGGGAGAACCAGACCAACTATGTGGAAAGCTAGGATCACTCCTGATGTTAAGGTCATTGAAAGTTTAGGAGAGTTAGAAAAAAAAAGGTCTAGCCCATAGTTTGGCTAGTAATATAGTCTAGTCCTTCTCTATAATTAAATCTTTGTTATTTGTTTTGCAAACATACAAAAAAACAGGATGAGTCTGTTTTTGTGGTATTCCTTTGATGAGTTTCTAAGGGAATATTTTGAGGCTTGAGGTTTTGTTCCCATCCTTGGATAATGTGGAGGATGAAGTGGAACACTGAGTACTTATAATTATGGATTGTGCGGTTGTTTGAAACTAGGAATGATATTTTTTTTTTGGCCCAAAGGTTGGGTTTTAGGAGGCCATAGCGATGACCTTAGCACTAGGAAAAAGGGTCACACCCAGGGAGTACCACTTAAGGACCATACTTTGTTGAGGATTCTGTCCTGTACTTAGAATCATAAACAGAGATCAGCAGTTCTTACAGAGTTCTGATTCCAGCTTTGCTTGCGTTGTATTTAAGAGCCAGGAGAGGGGTGGATATGGAACCATCAAGGAAACTTTGGCTTCACTAGAGAGGAAGCGTGGTAAACTAGACTTAAAGGAATCATCTAACTTCTGTGCACCTTAATCATCAGAGTGAGAGAGCTTCAGTAAACATGATACTCATGCTTAGGATTTTGATAAAATGAAATGAGTTAACACAGAAAGTATTACCTCTCATTTATAGACACTCTTACAAATTTTCATTGTGGCTTTTTAATGAAAAATACAGTACATAATTAGAACTTCATCTGTTATATGTAGTATGGTTTTTTCACTAACTTATTTTAAGACAAGTTCTAGTTGATTAAAAAAATTTTAGAACTTTAAGACCAACTATTTGATTTTAGCAGATGTTCAAATAAGACTTTGCCTATCTTTGAATTATCCACAAAGATTTCCTTGCCTCCTGTCCTACCCATACTAGAAGCAACTGAGTTGAAAGTCTGTTAGCATTAAAACGATTTTCTTTGAAGTTATTGTGAGGAGTAGCAGTCTAGGCCAGGATGTAAAGCCCATTATCATCTTAGTCAAGTTGATACCATCTGGGTTGAAGGGTCTATTAATTGGCTTGAGAAATTAATTATATTTATAATAAGGTGTTCTTATTTATGAATTATGTGGATATGTAGCATATGAATTTTGTAGAGTTAATGAAATATGAAAACCCATCGATCAACTTCATTTGAATGACACTACTCAATGTGTTTCCACGTTTCAAAACTCTGCAGAGACCTAGGCAGAACTCTAGGTGAGGAAGGTGCTGATGGGAGACAGAGGTAGACAATAAGGGGAGATTTTGAACAGAAAACAACACACAAGCAGTTGGCTCTAAGGAAAGAAAAGATCACTGAGCCCACTCACAGATGTAAGGAGGATAATATCAAATTATTTCAGTGACCTCAACTTAATTTCTAATTGGAAGCTGCATGGTCAGAGTGGATCAGCTAAATATGTCAGATTGAAATGGAAATCACCTTCCCAATCAGCTAGCCTCTAGGCTACTCTTTGTCCCTCTTCTCCATGACTTTACCTTTAAGAGACTACAACAAGAGGGACCTAAGGACATAGAAGCAAAGCTCACTTCATCACCAATACCAAGAAAGGGAAAAAAAAACAAATGAGTTTGGCAATTAGAGCTTCACTCATTTATGATCTCTGCCTTTCTAACATGGATACAGGAAAGGTGATTTTTCAAAGCACTTTTCAGCTAGCTAGCTTCCTTCCTTCCTTCCTTCCTTCCTTCCTTCCTTCTGTCCTTCCTTCCTTCCTTCTGTCCTTTCTCTTCCTTTTAAGTGTAAAAGATGTTAGCATCCTTCACCGAGTCTAGGCATTTATTCTTTCCTGAGTTTACTGCTCTCAGCATTCTGACAAGCTCCAAAAATAATGACCTGTGCCGTGTGTTGTTAAATGTTCAGTCAGACAGATAGATACAGATGGATGAGTGCTAAGCTGCACAAAGGCAAGTCAGCATTATTTAATCAATGTTTGTTTGATCCGTGTAAAACAAGTATAAATGTAAGCTGCGTCCCATCTGTCCTATCATCCATGTGAAGCCAGCCTCGTTTTTAAAACTTGATTTCTTATGTAATTGTCCCAGAATGACACCGGATGATAGGTTGGGAGGGGAAGAATGGCCATGCCTAGATGTCTCCTGGTTTGGGCTCCTTCATTTTGCAGTGGCATTCTGGACACTTAGGCAGCCTTGTGCCATACTAACTACCAACTGGTAGTTAGCATGAGCTTTTGATTTCCTGGTTTAGGTTTGAATGTAAATGTCTCAGTTGCTCACACAGTTTTAACTAGGTTACTGAGCAGCAGCTAGCACATGGCCTGTCAGTGAGGGTCTTTAGCAGTCAGATTTATTGTCAGTCTTTACTTCTCTTTTGTCATGGGCCAAACTAGGGGGTAAGGAGAGAGAGAGAGAGAGAGAGAGAGAGAGAGAGAGAGAGAGAGAGAGAGAGAGAGAGAGACAGAGAGAGAGAGACAGAGAGAGAGAGACAGACAGAGACAGAGGGGGAGGGAAAGAGAGAGGGAGAGAATGAGAGGGGGAGGGAGGGAGAGAGAGAGAGAGAGAGAGAGAGAGAGAGAGAGAGAGAAGAGAGAGAACGCTGTCTCCTAATAGTTAAGAAAATTAAGTTATATTGGTTATACAGCATAATGACCTGGTATCCATTACAATTCTCCAGTTAGCTCCAGGTTTTCTACTCAGAGAATATAGTTTCCTATTGCCATGTATCTTGTTCTTCCATTATCAGTTTTTTTTAACTTTTTAGATAAGCAATTAAACCTGAATGTAATTTTGAGATCATAGTTGAGCTACATACAAAATTCACTTTATATGCACACAGTACATACAATAGATTGCTTTTGCTTGAACTAAGACATTACACAACTATGTTAAAATTTAAAATATAAGAAAAAAATTCTGAGTGATAAAAGAAGGAAAAGGGGGTAAACACAATGATACATGGAAACAATATGAAAAAGAGAAAAGCAATTCAGTCCTTCTGTAAGGTTACAGGTTATTTTTGTCACTATGATGATGTTCACTGGCTTGTCTTCCTCACCATCATTGTTTGGATTGCACAGTTGCCCTGACATTGGCTGTAGTATGTTAGAGGGAGACAGATAAAATCAGAAGTGTTCTTTAAGACGGGAGTACATAGGTAGAGAATCAAAAGCAGAGCATGCGCACAGCAAGCTGGGGAAAAGGCCAGTCAGCTGAAAGTGTGCACACATGTCCAGTCAGGAAAGACGAAGGAGTGAGTACTCGAGGCAAATTATGTTCACAGCACCGGAAGGTATGTTCACAGCATCGGAAGGAATATTGACCTAAAATAACTCCAGCAACAGAGAAAAAAAATGGAAAAGTAAGATAGTGCCCTGCTGCTCTAATATTAACAGAACTTCTGTATTGATGCTTTTCATTTGCATCACTGTTTGTGATTGTTAATGAATCTCATGATTTCTTTTAAAATCATGGTTATCCCTGTGATAAATGCCTTGATACTGTTTTCCAGTACTGACTTTATGTATACTGGTTTGTTTGGTTTTCTTATAGTCAATTGACCCTGGCCAGCAGTTCACTTGGGAACACTCAAACTTGGAAGTAAACAAACCAAAGAACAGATATGCAAATGTCATTGCATACGATCACTCTCGGGTTCTCTTATCAGCAATAGAAGGTAAGAAAATGCATATATGATTCAAATTGTCATTTTCTCCATTTATATATTTGCATGAGAATGTAGTATTGACTGGACAGCCATCTATGAAAACATTTACCTACAACTCAGGCCCAGTGTATTGGATCTCTACTTTCTTACATAAATGAATCACTCACGGGAACAGTTGTCACTGCTACAATCACAGAAGCATTCCTTCATGAAGCCTTGCTCATTTACAGCTGTTTTTATGTGGGTAGCAATGCCCAGCTTACATGATTCTTGATAGTTATGTGCAAACTGGTGATTTTCCAAAGGGGCCTGTACATTAGTTACATATTTAAAAAGGAAGGAGGTGTCTGTAAATAAATCTGGATATGCTTACTGGGACGGGGTCAACTTAGGAGTCAATATTGTCGTGATTAACAGAAACAAAGCACCTTGGAAATGTGCAGGCTATCGAATCCGTGAACTGCTTTTTAATCTTCCTCTCACAGTCTGGAGTGCATTCCAGAGGGGATGATGGATGGAGAAGGTTGAAGAAGGTTGCTTCTTAGCAGTCCCAGGAGGGTAGTGTCTGCTTCCCTCCTTCCAATAATCAATCCCTGCATGTACCATACTAAAAACATTTGGGAGTTCATTCCTGACAATCAGAATTTCAGTAGTCCTTTAGTCTATAGAAGAACACTAAACTGAAAGGTCTTAGAAATTTTTTTCCATGCTACCTAGTCCTTTCACATGTCATGACAGGCAACATCAGCCACCACCTGCCTGTCACATAAAACATCTGTTAGCAGTGGCACTCAAAGGTTCTCTGTTTAATCTCTTGCAGTTGCTTTAGACATCATTGAATAGTACTTGCTTCTGATTAATCCTTTCAGGAATTTTCAGTACAAACAGTCACATCTATCTCCAGTGGTTCAAATCCTTTTTTTCCCCTTCTTTTTCTGCTTTAAAAAAAAACCATGGTAGTCACCATCTTATCTCATAGCTCTTAGCTTGAAAGTTCTCTTGGGGCCAGACAATTGGTTTAGCAGGCAAAGCCTTGTACCAAGGACCTAAGTTCAGTCCCAGGATTCACACAGTAGAAGGATGTGAGCTGATTTGTGACCTCCACATCAGCACTATGGAACATGCCGGCACAGGCACATACACACAAATAAGATATGAATTGAAATTGTTAATATACCCTTGGTGAACATAAAATGCAACAGTATATTAATTTCCAGACTTGGAAGTAAAATACATCTTTCCACCCTTTGACTAAGCTTACAAATGCAACCTGGTTTGACTCAAAATTGCCTTATGTAGTATTAATGAACAGTAAAATTCTATCACATTAGTTTTGATGTTGGAAATTATGGTAATGTGTTTTACTAGTGGCCAAATACAGTAATGTTCAAATGTCAACCTTCTTCCATCCTGAAAGCATTAATTAACTATCAAGTATCACCTATGCAAGCTGAGGCAGGATCAGACCACATTGCTGACTACTTCTTGCTGAGTCTTTTTGAGAAATTCAAGCTGAGGTTTGTGCATGGCTGAACGTAGGCTTCCCATTTTAGCTTTACAAGTTCATTTTAAATGGAAAAGAAGCAAATAGTAGTTTCTTATCTATAAAAATCATCATAGTAAATTAGGGGCAAGACTAAATCAGAAATAAGTCTTTCTTTAATTATTCAAGTAATATGGAAATATTATATGGAAGATAGATAGATAGATAGATAGATAGATAGATAGATAGATACATACATACATACATAGATACATAGATACATAGATACATAGATAGAACAGAACACTCTAGAGAGCCTCCTTTCAGATTTTTCTATCTTTAGTAGCATTTCCATGTATTTTTTCCCACATTGTCATAATTTTTCTTAACTTACTATTTTTCATATTTTAATAAGAAAGGGTGTTGAGATGGGGTGGGGTGGAACTGTTGTGCATTTATTATGACAGAAACGTCTGTCCATTTTATTCTTAGGCCATTTTTACAGTGTAGAAACAAAGGTATATGATTCAGACTAAAACCTGCCGTTTTATAACTCTGTGCCCACAGATACACCCTAAATCTAGATCTGACCTAGAAACCAAAATCTCTCAATGTTCTGTTATGCAAAAGGTTAGAAGAATTTAATGGAAATCTATGGGCTAGAGAGCTTAAATCTGGATTAAGACCATGAACAGCATCTTATCATAGACCAAGTCCTCCTAACCTGAAAGTACTCCAGGTGACAGTCTTAGCCTGGAGAATGCTGTGCACAGGGACTGCATAGTCAGCCACTGAGTGGCATGCAACTTGAACAGCCCTGGGTCAGATGAAAACAGGAACTGACATTAGTCCTGTTTTTAAAAGCTAATGTGTCCTACCTCTGTTTCCCAACTATAGTGATGGTGGGTAATGGTTTTTTTCAGGATAGCTTTGCAATCCATTTCCTTGTGGCTTCAGCTACTCTTTTCATACGACTTTGCAGAATATCTGACAGACATGAGAAAAGAGACAGAAATAAACATGGTGACTTACACTGTCTTTATCTTGTTTAATAGTGTAGTCATTTACCCTCCTTCCATTGATAAGATGAAGAGAATAAAAACTGAAATTCTGTGTCGCTCCAGCCTGCTTCCTAAGCTGCTTGGAAAGTTATATTCTTAATATTTTGAGATCATTCATTAACTTGTACTGAGAAAACCTAGAACAAATCCAGAGAGTCAAAATGCAAATGATTGTCAGTTGTTGCACAGGCAAAATTAGGTGGAGAAACACAGGTGAACTTTTGATAAGTCAAGTGTCACTTTGATAAATTCCACTTAAGAAATTCTTATGAAAAAAATTGTGGTTCCTGAAAAAGAGATGTAACAGCAGCTAGTTTAATGATTTAAGTTAGATATTCTCAAGTAAGACCCAATTGAAGCTCATTCTTCTGTGCACATCCACACAATATGAAATAATCTGTTAACTCTTATACAATGTGTGAAATGTTCCAAAGCTGTACTTTCGTTAACATAGAGAGAGCATATGATGGAGAACGTGAAACTAGACTTTGAAGCATTAGTTGTCCCTATACCTAGGTAACCGTGACTCCTCTGAGATCAGTTTTCTCAGTTACAGCCTCTCTCTTTCCTGCCTTCTGAGATCTAGATAGTTCTTCACAGCAGTTATTATGTTTACTCTACCTTACAGTTAATGAAGTGCTATTATCAATATGTTACTTGATATTTAGTAGTACACACTAGTTAGTAGAAACTGCAGTGTAGAGAGGGGGAAGCCCTGTGCCCTGGGGAGCCCAGCTCTACTTGTTCCTCCAGGAACCTCCCACGACCAACAGCACTTTCCTATGCAGAAAGCATGACTCCAAACACTAGTCTTAGCTTTTAGCCCCCAAATTCTTTTTATTAGTTGGCACTAGGCTTAGAGTTAATTTAACTATTGTATGTTGTAAGTGCATTTTCTAGATTATGCTCTAACTAACTAGAAACCATGGCTCAGCATCAGAAATCCTTATAGAACAAAATGCATCTGTCTGTCACAACCTTATTGAAGTACAACCATGTCCATCAATATCTTACTGATTCTGTGGGGGCAATCTCTCCTTAGATGTATATACAGCTTCAGATTGTTTATTTTTTATCTTTGTATTTTTTTTTATAAAATCAGTATATGGCAAGTGTTTATCACGGTCTTATAATTTGTAAGAATTAATCTTTATTGTCTTAGATAAAACAAATTTCTATCTGAAACATAATTCATCTTCACTAGCATCAGGGCTAAATTTTCATAGAATTATTATAATTATCATTTAAGAGTCATATTGAGAGAGACTTTTGTTTAAAGCTTCATCTAAGCCTAAATGTATGACAGTATTAAAATACTACTTTTTAGTACAATAACAAAAACAAGAAATAAAAGTAGGCCTGATTAGCTGCACATTTATTATATGGTAAGAGCTATGCCATTGATTTTAGCTTTATTATCTATACTGTTCATTTGAATTTACAGATAGTAAAATGGAAACATTAATAATGTAAATGTTGGGCTGGGGGCTGGCTCAGTGAATAACGTGCTTGTCACACAAACATGAAGATTTGAGTCTTAATCCCTAGAGCTGACGTAAAATCAGGCTTACCAGTTCATGTCTGTAATCTGAGTTCCCATGGCAAGACAGGAGGCAGAGACAGGAGATTCCCCAGGAATTCATGGTAGGCTGGCATATACAGTGTACTAGCATATAAGAACTCCTCTCCAAACAAGGAAGGTGAAGATTAAGACCTGTGGTTGTCCTCTGCCTCACACATGTACACAGGGACACATACATGTCTGCCCTTTCACACATATGCAAGCACATCATACTCACAGACAAAACAGCATACCATATACAAAATGTACACTTTTTATGAGGAGATGGCTCTTTTTATTGTTAAAAGTAAGATGTGACAAGGCCAAAATGCTAATGTCATGTCAGCCAAACTTGAAGCTGCCCTTACCCCAACATCCCGTGTGGTGTCACACTATTTTTCTGGTTGTGGTGGTTGTAACTGTTCACACAGGGTCTTATTTAAAAATCAGTTTGGTTTTGGCTGAAATGACCGTCGAGGAATTCTGAAACATTTACGAAGAAACCTGAGAGCTGGAGGTTTTCAGTTTTATTTTTTAAACTCCAGGCAAAATGAATTTTTTCAAACAACGAACAGCACATGGATGTGGGTTTAGTAATTTGCCTAATAATTCCTTTTAAGATAGATTGGGAAGAGCTCTGAATAAAAGCATGAGGTTGGAACCTAAGTCCCAGTTTACAAAGCTACATGATCATGTCATGGCACTTACCACATCAACAGGGAGGGTTTGGAAAAACAGGAGCTCTTGCTAATTAGGTGCACAACTTAAGTCCACCTAAAACAAAGAATACTCACTCTCTGTATTTCAACACTCATCTGTTCTTGGGAGTTCTTGGGCACTCAAGTCCTTGCAAATACATTCATCTACTTAGCAATCCTGACTTAATTGGTTGGGTTCTATTTCTTCAGAAAGCAAGGGTTTGTATGATTCTCCTGTCATCTCTAAGATTCTGTAAATTGATACTGAGTAGGCAAATAAATATTAAATCTTAGACATTACTGTATTGGCTCCTTCTAAAACATAGACACTTTTAAGCCAGATGGTTTGTATAAAACAATCTATCACATGTATGGCCATTCCACCAAAGCAGATCAAAGAGATTTCATCAATGTCATATGTCATACTCATGACTATTCTTCAACACTAGTGCTTATGAAACTTATTTTTTAATGATTAGTAAAATGTAAACCTTTATATTAATGTTTGTGTGACAACAATAACTTACCACAACTGGGTGATATATAACACTAGATGTGCATTTCTGCAATCTGAAAAATCCAAATTAAAGTTGTCATCGGGTTTAATATTTGCTGGGGATTTGGGTCTTCCAAAACAATGTCTGTCACTACTTATTCTAGGCTGGAGGGATGCTTCCTGAGTGATGGGAGGGTTGGAAACAGACTAGTAAACCTAATCCTCAAACTCTTTTACTAAGATCCCAATCCCTTGTTTGAGGACTGACTCATGATTTCATCACTTCCTGAAGGCCTTACTCATCAATATCAGGTTGACTTTTATGCTTCAGTAAGTAACTTTGTGGGGGATACTCATTCAGATCATACCTATTTATTTTAATTTTCTTGTGGGAGGAGGATATATTTAAAGTTTTAAAACAAATATTTGTATTCACTCCCTTTCATGAATACGGTCTTTAACTAGCTCATAAATGCACCTAAAAGCATGCTGGACTCTTCTTGGTTCTTAAAAGGTCACTCAAGCTATCACTGTATCTTGGATTCATTGACCATATGGTTATTCTGTTACCTATACCTACTTCTTAGAATCCATAGAAAGAATAACTGAATTAATGCAGTGAAGACCCTTACAGTGTCCAACACCAATAAAATGCCCAATAAGCACTGAACGCTACCATCATTACTGGTATGAGTTTTATACTATTGTACACAAATTCTTTTTCACTCAGAGTTTTTTTATATGATCTATGGAAAAGTTAACAATATTCAAATGAGAAAGCTGTATGTATTAGAGTAGTTTATAAAGAGAAAGAAAATATTAGCTTGTGATAAATGAAAACCAGACCTGTAATAAAATTACAAATCTCAACAAGGGGAAAAATGTTTCCTTTAAATGGGAATACAGAATATATCATCTGGTGTTAGATTTGCATAATAAGAGCAGTTAAAGATTCTAGTATATGACAGATGATGTGACAACAATGTGATTATTTGTGAGATGGGAACTTAACAGCTTTAAAATAAATGAGCAGCTCACAAAGTCAGCACTCCTGAGATAAATCTAACTAAGAGCTGATGAAATCCAGAAACTCAGGCTGTTTTCAGTAACTGATTTTTCTACATGCCCCTATGAGATAGGTACATTGCTTCAGTCCTAGTGAGGCCTCACTTCTTTACTTGTGCCTGTACCAACTCACCAAACACTACTGTCCACACACATGTGAGGGTTTGCCAACTTGATGTCATTCCCTGGTTGTGAAACAGAGTCTGTTTTTCTTAGGACTTATATAGAAAATTGATGCCTATTCAATAAGGCAAAACATGTCAGTATTTTTATTCCATATATTTTTATTTTGTCATATACTATATCTTTATCATGTTCTTTGCCTCACAGTGGCCACCCAATTCCTCCCCATCATCCTCCCCACCAAAAACAAAACAAGAACACATAACCAAAAAGGAAACAGTTAGGGATGGTCTCATGTCTGCCCATAAAGGAATGGAAGTGGACAAGGAGAAATGGCTAACACGAGCAGCCTGAAGGAGAGAGGAAGGAGTGCCCTGATAGCCTACCTGATTCTTAGTCACGGGTGGCAGTAGCTATGGGTCCCTGGCAGAGAGCAGTTCTTCAGGTTTGCTGCAGACTCAAGTGAGTAAAGATTAGCTAGGAGGAATGACAGGCAGAAGGCTTGCATGTGTTCTTTCTCATATCACCTTTCCCTGCCTTCTTTCCCTGCTAGGGAATAATCTGTGAGCCCCTTGTATAAGGCTTACTTACTGCATCAATTCTATTTTAAAGTCAATATAGAAGCTGATTTAGAGATGGCTCCATGATTAAGAGTATATACGGCTCTTGCAGAGGACCTGAGTTTGGTTCCTGACACCCATGTGGGTGGACTCACAGCTCTCTGCCTGTAACTCTAGATCCAGGGAATCTGAAGCCCTGATTTCATAGGGTACTCATGTGCAGATAATAAGTGAATTAAATTAAAACAGAACAAGTTTTATTAGACTTTGTACCTCATTTTTCTAGAAACCCATTTTTGTGAGTTCCATCCAATTATTTGTTGAGTTGAGCTCATTTTTCTTACAATGCCCACAACATCAATCATTGATGTAGGCAGACAGCACAGTTCCTGTAGCACTTCCAGGCTTTCGGTTTTCGTGTTAATTATGTACAAAAGTGACACAATGTAATCCTTTTATTTATTTATTTTTTTAAATACATACAACTTTTTTTTTTGAGGAGCAGAAAAGAAACATAGCTTAATTTGTCCCAAGTAGCAAGCAGGATGGGATTTTCAGCCTTAGAAACCTGGACCAATTTCCCAATTTCTAGCTTATTAAAATCCATTTAATTACAGCTGTTTGGATAGCATTTTCCCCTGCATGGGCTGAGCAGCTAGTATAGAGATGTGTTATTATCCAACTTCTGTTTTAACTGATAACACAGAGAAGAGGAGATGTATTTTTTAAGTGATAGTTGCTAGTGATATTGGCTTGCTTTGTTTAGCTCTTTACTGAGTAAGCCAATCAAATATTGAGTAAGAAAGCTCTGGAAATGAGTTTGCTCTCTGTAATATCTTATTTCATTATGTGATATTTGTTATTTTACTGTATACTGAGGCAGAATATGTTAATAAATCCACACCTCTTTATTATGAGGAGATAGGGAGGTGTGTCTCCTGTGATGTTTCTGACATTAGAATTTAGGCATTGCCTTAGAAACAGTGATCACTGGAGTGATCACTGGACTTTGTTTATTTCCTTGCTTGTTCTTTGACTAAGTGTGTTTATGGTCTTGCTTGTTCCTTGACTATTTGCATCTACTGTATTCCTAATTCCTCAACCTAGAACTGACATTAATACTTGCATGTAATTAAAATGGTATAAAAGCAAAAAGGAGGAGGGAGATAGGATAGGGAGTTTCTGGGGTATGGGGGAAATGGGGAAAGGGGATAACATCTGAAATGTAAATAAGTAAAATATCCAATAGAAAAGAATTTAGGCATGGTATACATATTTCTGATGACACTAAAAAGAATTTTATTTCTCTATTAATTATTTTTAGTGCAGAGTTTGAAAGGAGAATCTGGAATTGGAATTACTTTCTATTGATAGATAAAATGAGATAGGTTTATTTCATTTACTTATTGTATTGATTATAATATCCATGTGGCATTTTAGAAATTGCACATGCATTTCTATTACAGGCCTCATAAACAGTGTTGGCTTGATGGTGTTGTTACAATAATGCTCATATACTGTCAGTGAAAACTGATGACCTGAGTGATATTTTTTAACATGTGGCTCCTATAGGCTATCCCATGCTAGGTTCTGATTATCTCATTACTGGATGAAACTTTTGAATAATTGCTTTCTTATGAATATAAGTCATAGCTGCCCCTCTGGGCAAAGTGCTCACTAACAATAAATAAGCTTCTTCTAGCCCAGAGTCTGAGCTTCCCCAAGCTGTGTGGTTACTCTTGTTGCTGTGTACTTAAAATCAGATAGATCGCTAGCTCCTCTTCTGGGACCATTGTCAAAGCTTCCTTTCCCAGCAGTCCACAGAGCTCAATGAGGAAGAGACCCTGCTTACAGGCCTTGTGCATGTTATTCCTTCTCCTATCAGCTCTAAGGTGATACAGGGGCCACACATTGAAGAATGTTTTTGAAAACAAAGTGTGAATTTTGTAAAAATAATAAGGACAATACAGATTGCAGCTACATCAGGAAATCCAGTGACACTGCCGCTTTGGAAGGGACTTCTTGATCTCTGGTTTGTTGCAAGGAAAACCCTTCACATCAGCAGCTCTAATGTAGCAAGTAGTGATTGCCATGACACAAGGGAAAGGAAAGAATACTGCATGTGTGGAAACTAAATCAACTTACTGTAACTTATTGTTTGCTTTTATATTTTTGGTTTAAACAGTGTCAGCAAAATGAACTTTTCATATACTGTAGAAATTTCAGTCTAGGATTTAACTACCAATTCTGTGTTTGGTGATTTTGGTTTTGTATATATTGGAGAGACGATGAGACTTTTTCCTTTTCTTTTCCTTTCTTTTCTTTTTTTCTATTTTTTTTAATAAAAAGAATCCATTATGTTGCCTTGGTTCCTGAGTTCTTTTGTCTTTAAAAATGGAATGAACTACTTTGCTAAAGTATAATTTGTTTTCACACAAAATTTACTTTACTTATTAAAGAACTGTGGAATGCAAAGGGCTGAGTGTTACAGGTTCTGACGCTACTCGAGGAGGTGGAATATTGAAAGCTCTTCTAGCTGTCTAGGTCCCTCTCCATCTCTTCCCAGGGACAATTTGTGTGTGTGTGTTAGTCAGCAGGGACACCACCTCCCCTCCATGTCTGTTGCTGCTCACTTTCATTCAGTCTGATGGAGGAGAACTGCCTCCTTCTCATGAACAGACACCCCACTAGGCTCGTACTACCATTGTTTTTCTTTACATTGCTTTGTTTTTGAGACTTAGAAGTTTCCAGTGGAACTCTTCAGTATCAGACTTACTCAGCATGTCTCATCTCAGCGTGCTAGAAGCAGTGGGAGTCAGCTTGCAAGTGCATTGCAGTGTATCACTACTAAATCTAAGGGAGCAAGCAATTCTGTTTATCTTAAAATAACTTTGTAGAGATGGGTGAATCCAAGAAAGTTAAGAATGCCATAGAGACAACATATTTCAGAGCTCAGACGAACCTGTGGAAATCAATTTGTCCAGTGCACCTTGATTTAGCAGATAACCTGCGACAGGTCTAGACAGGGTGAATGATTGGCTGAATAGTTCCTGATGAAGTTCCCTAAATACTAAGTAAATACTTAGTATTGTCCCAAGAGTCTAAATTACCCATAGGATTTTCCCTTCATGATGTGGTAGAAAAGTGTGAACATTCCTCTTGTGGTTACTTAATTCTGTATTGACAAAATAATTTGTGTACTGCTTTTCATACAACTTCAACTCATGAAAGGGTAATTACTGACCATTCATAATTACAAACACTCTTTAAACATGGGCAAATCTTTTCAAATTAAATTATCTTCTGATCAAAAAAAAATATAATCCACAGGAAACTGAATGAGTTTTGTTGTTGCCTGGGCCTGTAGCATAATTACTCCTTTTCAAATTAGTAGAGAAGAAAAATTTTATTTTAACCCTACCATGACAAAATAGCTCAGGTGAAATATTCCTTGACATTATAATATACTTTCAAGGTTGTAAGTCATTTGTAAGTCATTAATTGCTTGGCTTAATATTCTTTCAAACCACATTACTTACTTCTTTTCTTGTTCAGTTAATATTCAAGCATATGCAAAAACAATGCCAGGAAGCACTGTCCATTTAATCTTAGAAGCCACTGTCATTAGACTTGAACTCGTGGCAAACTCTCCAAAGCTTTGAAGATCTTCAGTAAAACAGAAGCTACGTGTAGCTAGGCACATGCCTCTAATGCTAGCACTAGGTAGGCAACAGCAGACAGACCTTCATGAGTTATAGCCAACCTGGTCTATATAGCAAGTTCCAGACTAGCCTTTGCTATATAGTGAGAACTGGTCCCCCCCCCAAAAAAAAAAAAAAACCCATGCTGAACTTTGGTGTTTCTACCTTGAACTGTAACTAGAAAATATGAACAAATAAAATGAGAAGCTAAAAATTGCCTCATTCTGCTTGAACAGGTACTTGTCAGCTGTTGCACCTAAAGACCACAATAGTATAGCTCTGTCAAACATTTACCTTTCTATTTTACTTATTTTACTATTAAATTTCATGTATTTGCGTATTTTTCTATACATTTGTGCCTGATGTCCTCAGAAGGTATGATAGGGAAGGTGTCAGATTCCCTAGAACAGTTTTGAGCTACCATGTGGTACTGGGAATTGAACCAAGTCCTCGGGAAGAAGCCAGTTCTTAACTACTGTGCTCTCTTCAGCCCTACCTCCTTATTTTAAAGGCTTGGATTTACACCTCTAGTTATAGTGAGTTCAGAGTATACAAGCTCAATCCTGGGCATGAATAAGGAAGCAACCAATGTGTCACTAGTAGGAATCTAATCATTGATGAGACTCAGTTTTACACAAGATTGGACTATGTGGACATAATGTACAGCTGAGATCTAGGCTTAGGTTTTCCATCCATCTGACCAAAGTGAAATAGTCATTTGGTAAGTCTTTACACAATTGACTATTGCTAACTAGAGAACATATATAGATCAATATAGAAGAAAACTTAAAATTCTACTTATTTTATGCACTAAATTTTCATGGAACCCAAAATTCTTAAAGCCATTAGAGCATATATTTTCCCAGAAATGGTTGGAAATCATTGCTAAATATGTCATACCGAAAGTTGGGGTCTCAGTACTTGAAACTGACTGGTGTGAAATGTAGCTTCCATCCCAGGTTTAATTGTTTTAGAAAGACAAGGAATCCTCCTTCCTGCAGTTTTTTTCTCATCCTGTGCACAGCTCATGAAAGGGTGTTGAATACAGGACATGGTAGATACCAGATCTCCAGGGAAAACATCCCTTGCATCTATCTCCACACTGCAGGGGTGAGAAATCTTGCCTGACATAACATTCTGCCTGTGTGTGTAAAAGGATCATGTAGAAATAGACATTCACTCTGGAAATCACCCCTCTCTACTGGCAATGCCAACATGGAAGAAGAACCCTTTCTTTATTTTCAGGGTTAATATAGAAGCTTTATAATCAGTGTTCCTCAGTACTGCATTATTTTATTTTTGCTTTTCTCTCAAAACATCAGGAACTACATTTGTAATGCATTTGGTGTTGAACCCAACCACTTGGTTATCTTCTGACAGAAATGGTTTATTTTTTATCTCTTGGAAGTACAGTCATTATTCATTAACTGTTCACTTCCCCTAAATTTTACAATTCATTTTTTTTTAAAACAATTCACTTCATAATGCCTTAGTGAAACGGAGCACTTCCATGTGGCTACAATCAGAGGGTTGTATTTAGGCTATCCGTTATATCCACAGGAATTTGGTATTTGGGAGGATTGGGGTCTTTATCAGTCATGAGCTGCCAGAACTCAAACTGTTTCTTGAGTAGCTAAAATAGATGAATAATGCTCCAACCAACTGTGTGTTTCAATTTCTGCTCAAAAGACTTTCCACCTAATGGTGTTGATATCTTACATCCATGTGTTCATCTCAGGGTGCAGTGACTTCCATCTGAGTTCCATTATTCCTCTCTGGAGGATCAGTTATACAACTGGAATCAGAAAAGCAGTCAAAGTAATTGAAACTGGCAATCAGGGAAATATAGCATTTTTAGCTTAGGAGCATATGTTCCAATATAAAGAAAAAAAATATTTAACTCTAGGGCACATATTTCCCAGGGCCAGAAGGGACCATGCATATGTTCTAGTGTTTCCTTACATAGAATACTGATGTCCCTGTGAAGCACTTCTTTCTCTCCAGGGACAGGCAACTCATTATCTCTCTAGGAAACCTACTACCCTTTTGATTCTGATTATTTGAAAATGTATCATTGTAGCAGAAATACAATTCTTCCACCTGTAGTTAACATCCTTCAGAATCGAAGCTGTGTCTCAACACAGTAAATTAAGCCCTTCAGATGCTCTCAGGTAGCTCTTATCCTCAATTCCCATTTTTCCCCTTTGCTTCTATAGCATGAATTCCTTTTCTATGGAGTAGTATTGATTTTCTTGGTCACTTTGGTCACTGTCCTTGGAGGAAACACAAATTGGCTCTTATCTCTCTTAAGGTATTCCAATAACAAAAAATTAGACTTAAAGTCAGAAAGTCACAGGAAAGAACATCTTTCCTCTTTAATAAATATTGGAAGTGGTCAAATTATGCATTCCTCTTAATCAGGAATGTTGCCAAAGGTCAATAAGAGAGATATGGAATTGTGGTCAAATCTGTAATGAGCCAGTTCAGCAAAAACTGAATTATGTCACAACCTGTAATGGATAGTAGTATAAAAAAAGCAGCATATATGCTCTGAATTCTGGTAACTGAGACAGGTATGGATGGAGGCTACTTATGGAGAAAAGTATGTTCCAGGATATATGTGGAAGAGAACATTGTCTACCAATGGAAGCAGGCCAGTGCCTAGGGGAGAAAAGGTGAGCAAAATGAAATGAGATTAGAAAAGGGTAGAGCCTTGTAGACAAGAGTTTATAGTTTACTGAAATGAAATGGAGTGTCACCATTGGGTTTGCAGAAATCACAGTATTTCAAATATTTTTTTCACCTTGCTGTTATGCTTGTTGTGAAACATACGAGAAGGGACAAAAGTAAAGATGATCCAGTCGGTCTACAGCCAGTTGATACACAGAGGTAGCTCATGGGCTACAACCCTGTGAGTCTTAAATGAGAGATACTTCTTTCTAGAGATCCAGACCCAGGGATGGTAGAAATATAGCTTATGTTTGAACTTGACTTCCTTCAACAACTTGGGTAGCTAGCATAGTCTTTATTTTCTCCCATTTTTGAAAAGATGATAAGAAGTTGACAGCATTCTCGGGATGATTGAATGAATATATATGATGTATCCGGACTTAAACTTGCAATAGATCATTTGTTATCAAAATAGTCCACTTTATGTTGTACTTTCAGACTGAGACATTGTTGCATTTAGATTTTATCTGAAAATTGAGGGTTGGGGAATGAGAAGTAAAGACTGTGACCAGATTAATTTTTGATCTTTGCAAACTACTTATTACTAATGTAAGTACTCAAACAAAGAACCTATGAGGAGAAAAATAATCCTATGAGCATCTCTTTTGTTTTACGTTCGTAATTTGGTCATATCATGAGGACACAATATCATGAATGTTGCATATTTTAACGTGATGTCATGTTAGAACATATTATTAATCTGTCTTAAAAATCCAAACTAAAATATATTGGATTAAATATGGATACTATGGGATAAAGTAGAGCATCACTGTTAAACCAGAATCAGACTGTTTTCTCTTGTGAGTTTTACATCTGGTTGACTAATACTCCTTGTTTTACAGGAATCCCAGGAAGTGACTATGTGAATGCCAACTACATAGATGGCTATAGGAAACAAAATGCCTATATTGCGACGCAGGGGTCTCTTCCTGAAACGTTTGGGGACTTTTGGAGAATGATATGGGAGCAACGAAGTGCCACAGTTGTCATGATGACAAAGCTAGAAGAAAGGTCGAGGGTAAGGATGACTGTCGACTTCTTCAAAAATCTTCCTTCCATCATCTTTACGTTGTGTATTTCATTCTATTGAGAAGCCACTTTCCCCTCAGGGTAGCACTTTTTAACAGTCAGTCATTGGAAATGGATGTCAAAAACTCTGATTGAACTATTTTTCAAAACTCTTCAACCCATCCTCTCCATCAAACAAAATTCTGCACATCCTTCACCAAGGTCTAGCCAGGCGGAACCTGGCATAGTCACAAATGCTATACTCTGCCCAACCTTTTCTGTTCCCTATCAGACACAGAACTAAGAAAAGAAGTCAAATGCCCAGATTTCATCCTCAAATACATTAGTATGAAAGATCAAGGGAATATCTTCATCAGCACTTCCAAATCTACCACTCCTACAAGATGTTCACCAATGAGCATTACTTAGGTGAAACTCACAACACAGAATTTAAAAGATTTTCATCAAGAATTTAAGGAATTAAAAACTCCTTTGGGAAAAGTCTGATTATACTTTCTCTTGCCCTTTAAGACCACACGTAGGAGGCTGATGTAGGACACAGAGTTTGATACCAATAGCAGCCATTCTACCCCAAAATCAAACATAACAATAAAGCTTGTAAATCTTTTTTTAAAGAAAATTCTTACATGTTACAGTAGTCATGGTTGCTACAGAGAAAATGAAAGTGATATCTGAGAAGATAATCGATTTGTTTAGAGAAAATGATTACTATGAACAAGAACCCGTGGAGATTTCTGCTCATGTATACTGCCCACATTGTCACCTTTTTCTTTCTAATAATCTGTTTATATGCTTTAAAATTCCTTGAAAAGGGCTCATAGTTAAATAATTCAAACCAATGCAGGGAAGCCAGAAAATGATTCTGTTTAAAACATGAAAACATGGCTAAAATATATACATACACGTGTGTGCACACAAGAAAGGAGAGAGAGAGAGAGAGAGAGAGAGAGAGAGAGAGAGAGAGAGAGAGAGAGAGAAATGTGTTGTGTGGAGGGCTTTCGCTAGTTTAGGCTTTTCCAAAATGAATAGATTTTAATAACAAATCATTTCTTGTTAAGGTCTAAGAAAAGAGTTTCAGTCACCATATGGGTCCAATATTACAGTCCACTGAACATTAGTTAAATATTGTTTGTTTGGAAATCTAAAACATCACACATAGCAGTATGCAATGTTCTCTATTGAATCTGCAATTTCCATACATTGCTGATGAAATTCAAGTATTAACCTTACGAATTTAACAAATGGGTATTTATATATTGTCACTGAAACATGAGGACATTCATGCTTACTTTGAGACTTCAGATAAAGGGTCTGTTTCTCTGCATTCAAGCATACTTACAGGCTGAAAGCCAGTTCCCCATGTAAGAGACAAATGAGATTATGTGTTCTTCCAGTACATAGCAGTTCCCTAAGCCTAATTGTATCAAGCACATGGGAGCCTACGGTTGCCCAGATAATTTAAAACATAAAAGCTCATATATAGAAAAATACTAGAAAGCTATACTGCCACCTTGAAAGTGGGAAGTATGGGCCTGCTTCAGCCAACCAAAAAAATTGTGAGATCTTTGCAAATACCTCATTCCATTTAATGGATGTAGAAATGTCTATTGCTTTGAAAGTCATGTTTGTTTTACATTTTACATGCAAAAACCAGTATGCATATAAATATATTCAAATCCCATGTGGTCCCAACCCAAATGATCCTTAATATATATGAGTTAATAATTATAACAACATGTAACTCATTAAGTGTACTGACATTTAATTAAAACCCATTTTATGTAAATTTTATAAAAGCTGATTGCTTCTATAAATTTTGCTTTTTCCATAAATTTTTATTTTTTTAAATAAATTATAAATTTTTGAATAAACTGAGACCCAGAATACTACTGACAGTCATTCTGAAAGCAAGGTCAGAGAGAGAAATTGAAGACCAACATTCTGGCCTCACAACACTTATCTTTGACCATCAGGCCATGCTACCTTTGACGTGCCTGTGAAACTGAGACAGCCGAACTTTTCTATTATAACATGCATGTTAATCTCTCCTACCAGCTCTGCTCTGCCTAGAGATACCAGCTGGTAACAAGCAGTCATTTGCAAAAGCTGTTTTCAGTAAAACACACATTTTATCTTGACACTGCAGGCCTTCATTAAACTATGCACAGAAACTTGTTTTGAAATAACCAAATGAAATTCTGCCCCTTTTCTTCCTAATTGCTTCTAATAATAAAGTTAGTTCTTACTGGCCCCACTGCCACTGCGACATCTGATGGTAATGAGCAGTTCCTGGCAGAAAGTATTGTGACTTAAATACCTGCAGTTTATCTTTTTGTTGCAGGCTACCTTTCTTTCCCCTTCAGACAGAGGAACTTATTTGGAAGTTACTAAATGAACCTTTGTTTGCTCCCTTCATTAATTACTCTTTGCTCTTGCGAGTTTGGCGGTCCGCTTTGTTAAATGGCCTAAGGAGGTCAATTAAATTGCTGTCCTGTGATTTTTATTCTGTGGTTGTTCAGCATGTTCCCAAGCTTATGATGACCTGCATTAGCCAGTAGGCAGTTGGGCAGTCTTACTCATCATCAATCTGACAAGACAGATGAGTCCTGACCTCCAACATCCAGTGCCCTTTGTTCGTCCTTTCTACACATTTCAGAAGAAGGACCAAGTGTCATGAGGCAGATTTAACAAGAATGCTGGTGGCTCAGAAGATTTCATCTGTGTGTCCATCTTCCTCCTCTTATCTTCCTACTTCATCTTTACCAACCCAGTTGCTCTTTCATCTACAGAAGCTGGAAGACCAAGGGATGAATTCCTGGTCTTTCAAACAAGAATGTGCATTAGATTTATTATAAAAACAATATTATGAATAGTGCTAAGTTCCTACAGGAATGTATAGTTCCCTACATTAGGAATATTGTAGGCTTTGTGTTTGACCTGAGAACTCAAGGGAATTCTTTACTCCAAACTTCCAACCTCAAAGCAAATATTGAACTAGCTTGGTTCTAGACGGATCTACATTTTTTTTAAGTTGGCTGTTTCATTTATTTATATTTCACATGCCATCCCCTTTCCCAATGACCCTCCCTAGAAACTCCTTATCCAACCTCCCCTCCTCCTTTTTGCTTTCATAACATTTTAATTATATGCAAGTATTTTGGTCAATTCTAGGTTGAGGAACTAGCAATACAATAGATGCAAATAGTCAAGAAACAAGCAAGACAATAAATACAAATAGTCAGAGAACAAGCAAGGCAATAAACAAAATTCTGTAATCGCTGTTTTTAAGGACTTATCAGGATGACCAAAATATTTGAGGCAATGTCCCTGTCCTAGCCCAAAGTCATTTTCATGTCTAAAGCCTACTTCCTTGTTCTAGCCTAATATTTAAATCTTGCCTGAAATTACTTCTTTGTTCTACCCTAATGTCAGCTTCCTGCCTGAAGCCCACTTCCTTGTTCTTGGCCAATGTCATTTTCTTGCTAAGCAGCCCATTTCCTTGATTTTGGCCCATGTCAGATTCTTGCCAAGCAGCCCCAAAGGCTCTCTGCCTCTCCCCCTTTTTGGCTCAGAATTTCAGTTATATTCATCTCATTTCAGTTAAACAAGTATACACATGTGATGTGCAAATGTGCATGGGAGGTGGGGTTGTACACGTGTGCACATGTTAATCAATTTTGGTGCAGCAGGAGACACATTCAGAACTGTCACCAGCAGCTTGAGAAGTTCACCTGTGCTTCAGGAACCTCCACTCAGGCAAAGTACAGTGTTTTACTTCATCACAATAAGCAGTTTCACTATGAGCCAGTGTGGCATACAGTAGTAGTTTATTAAAAGACAAATTTAACAGATTTAGTAACAAAGGCTAATAGAAAGGCAACATACTCAAGTATAGGTATGAGTTTCTGAAAGACCTAGAATAACAGGAAGAACCTTTGGTGGCTCTTAAAGTAGTATCTCAAATGGTTCATAGGAGTCTTTCCCCTTGAGGTGTTTTAAATCAGATTAAATATATATATATCTCCTTTGATGTAAATGGGAGTTTCTGATAAAATTCCTAGAAAATTACACCTTTACAGCTGGGAACATAAAGGACACATAGGCTTAGTTAGTCCTTACACAGTGTTCACTGCTGTTTAACATTAGAATGTTAACTTGGAATATCTGTATATAAAGGAGTATTGTCTCAGTGTTGGCAAGCTTCAGAATATTCTGAGATTCTTGATGATCAGCAAATGACAGATCTCTGCCTGACTCACGAGTAAGGAGCTCTTCTCCCTTTCCATGTCTCCATTTTTTTTCACCCTGTGTTTCTATCCTGCTCAATAATACTTTGTAAATGAGGATACTATTGACTATCGCCTTTGTGTCAGGAATTAAAAGGATAGGAGAGACATCATGCCATTATACATGGGGACATCACCATCTAGCAGTTTAAAGTAGATAGATATACTTTGCAGTCAGGTATCTTGGTCTAGATCTCAACTTTGGCCTTTCCTAATAGGAACATGGAAGGTAGCACATCTCCTGGCCCCTCAGAGTCTCCTTGGGTTGGATAATGGGCTACAGTGTAGCTCTTCTTTTGTCACAGAAAACACTTTCAGGATGAAGTGCTATTTAAAGCCTCAGTTATAGGTTAGTTATAGGGTTGTTTTCTTAACATTGTCGCTTCAAGGCTGGCTTCTAAATAACACATTGTGTTGCCAAATGAAATTAATTTGTTTCTCTGTTGTTAGCAGTGAAGCGTGAACAACCTCATAGAGCCACAGCACTTGAGGATTTCCATTCACTTTACCTGGTGCCTCATCTCTGAATTGTTCTCAGAGATGGAGCCAGACTTTTGTGCTAGCTTTCCCTCTAACATGCTTCTCAGAATTCAGACTTTAACAGAGTAAATATGTTAATTCTGCAAATAGATCATCAGAGGACATTCTTTTCTATCTATTGCTTTCATGTATCATCATGGCAAGATAATACCGTATGAAAACCATAATTCAGGAATCTAGTGGTCCTTGTCACTAAAGATAATATGGGCCACATTTCTGTTTGTTTCCATTTGTATTCCCACTGTATAACATTTCTTACTCGAACTGATCTGTTTTCCAGCTTGTTGTTTTGTCTCTGTATGGTTCACTTTCACTGGAGCTTGAGGTTTACCAATACTACTATGACCTTCAATGTCAGGATCTGTTCCTGAGACAAATGCTATATTCAATTGTTTGTGCTAAAAGTCTTATTGGCCTTTTGCTAGGAAACTGATAGTTCTTAGCATTGGAACAGCCAAAGCAGCCCTTATAAAAGACTGAAACCATCTGAGATCCAAGTTAAAAATTCAACTTCTTTGAATTTTCACATGAATTGAGGCTACTCACTCTCAGACAATTGTGGTTTTGAAAGAATCCTACAGGTCCATGAGGGTCTTTAAATTATTTGTGCCTATATTTGACTTCACTTCAGTTCCTAAAGAAACTTAGGGAAGACTGTTTAGTATAGCTTAAAATTCCAGGTTGCTGTCTGTCATTACCTGAAACTCAATTTGCAGCACCACTTACATAGTACTGAGGATCAAAAGCTGAATCCAATGCTTATACTCACATTCTCACTTTTCTATTTTTCCATAATTCAGGATCTCCTGCCTCTCTAGGGAATGCTGTGGACCTTCCTACCTCAATATGTGTAATCAGGCTGATCTTCCACAGAATGGAACCTGGTCTAGAAAAGCCCTCATTGACATTTTATTCACAACTGATTCTAGGTTGTCCCAAACTGACAATTAAAACTAACCTTCATACCAATACTAAAATAAAGTTGTAAAATGACTGTTTTTTACGAGTTTTACTATGGGAAATCAAGAAACAAACAAAAAGACTACATTCTGGGGTTTTTGAAGATAAAATATGATAGCTGTGTATTTAAATACACAGCTCGTTTTAAAACCGCTGGAGAATGTGCTGTGATAAAAGATATTGTGAGTGAGTTTTACTTCAGTTTCCACTGGAATTGCCAAGTCCTCTCAAGTTCTGCATAGTTCATTGATTCTGTAGCAAGTCATTTTCCTGCCCTAGAATGTGGTTTCTAATTGTTTCCATGTTTCATAATATGCCAATAAGCAGAAAGATCGGTCTGGGCAACCACACGGAGGGAAGAAAATCTTTGGAAAAAGTGAAGCACTGTTACAGTAAAACATATGCAGCTGGCCTTTTCACTCCAGGGTGTTATTTGTGGGTGACTGGGTGTACAATTGGCAGCCTCCCCCAAAGAATGAGTCTCCAAGGTATAATTGGCCAAGGTGATTCTTGGCTTAGGAAATGCCCTTATTCCCTGGATGATTGTCTACATTTTAACATTTTCCTTCCTCTGTGCACTTTTGGCTGGCTGGCTTCTATTTTATCTACCATCTTCAGGTAGATAAGACAGGGACTGAAGAAGTCTCCTTAGAAAATGCTTGAACAGCCTTACTGAATATTAGATGCTACGGTATCTGTGAAGAGATTTAGAGGATATCTGTCTTACACTTGGTCTCAGCAACCAGCCTTGGTTCACTCCTGATAGTTGAAACTATTGGTATAGATACAGTCTTTTAAGCCTTATGTTGGGAAATAACTGAGTTAGATAGAGATAGTGTGATGTGACTTAATGCTTTAAATGTTAGAGTTAGGGAGAGAAATTTTGACAGGCATCAAATGAGACATGATTTGAACTGTCAATTAGTTTTTAAAATGTAGTCCTAGAAGTAAGGAGTTCTATAATTTCAAAGTATCAAAATCGTATTTTCCATTGTTGCATGTTGAATCAGTTGATAACACCCATTACTAGTTCAGATGAAATGTTTTCTGCAATGGACCTTAGTTGCTGCTTAGGTCAGAGAAAAAGAAAAATCCCTCTTATCTCTATATTTTGGTATGTGTTAATGAATGGAGATCAGACACTGTCAAGGCATGGGAGACTGGGCTGGTATTCAGTCCTCCCTGAGTTAATAATATTTCAGGGGATTGGAATACCAAAGCTTGATATTTAGTCAGTGAACTAGTGACCTAATGACCACTTATCCTTCTAGTCCTTGAATGTCACCTTTGTAAATATCTGCAAAAAGCAAAGTGAGGTGGAGACATTTAGTTTTGTGACTTTAAAAGCAGTTGAGAGCAAGAAGCAGTTAAAACAAGCAAACAGACAGATTCTGGTCAAAATTTTTCTTCGGTTTTGAAAAACCTTGAGCTTGTTTTCTGAGCTTGAAGTTCTCTGGGGTTAAAATCTGACAGGATCACACTGAAGATTATAAATGGCACTGTTATTGTTTTCGTTGTTGTTATCGGTTTTAGAAAGCCTAGCCATGGCCAGTGGCAGACTAATTCTTGGCTTCTCTGGTTGTCAAGGTTCAGTGAGTTTAATGGAGAGCAAATGCTTTCCAAATGCCAGGTCTGTGTCTTCTTCCAGATAGAACTGGAAGCGCCAAAGGCCTTAAACATTTAATTTCTCAAATTGTAGCCCAAACCCTGCCTATCTAAGTGAACAGAAACTGCTTTTTCCTTAAGCAACTTTAGAAACAGCAGCACAAACATTGCCTCTGGAGTCTGCATGATGTATGGGAATGCTTTGGAAGTGCTGGATAGTTAATGTAAATGGGACACTGGCAACAAAAGGTATAAGGCTTGTGTTGGCAACCTGACAGATGTCTGGGGCATTATCTAGCAAGTTCCACACTCTTAGTGTTCTCATGTCTGTGTCAGATAAAAAAGAAAGAATCTGACCAATTCTTGGATACTGGTTAGCTTACCAAATTTTGTCCTTCCCCTCCCTAGCCATCTTCACTATCTGCAGTGCCCAGCGTCAGCTTAAAGCCATGTAGAAACATAACAATACATATCAAAATCTGCACTAGAGAAGCAGATACAACAGTTTCCAGTGACGGCACAAACCTCTCTGTCACCACATTCATGTCTAATCTTCTCAAGCTGGGTTAGGTTACTTAGTTTTTATGCATTGTGAAGTAATCTCCCTGCTGTCCAGTAACCCCAGTACAGTAGTCACAATTTATATTTTTTGTATTTTCTATCAATATGATTTCAGCATGGGAGAAGCAGTTTATGTACAGCTTTGTAGTCCCATCTCTGTTGGCTGGTCTATAGAAACTATTCATACATAGAATTACTCAGTCAGCTAATACAACTGCTTGGTAATTGTGGTTCTTGAATGTAACTGGTTCAAAGACTATGGACAGACCAGAGGCAGAGTTAACAATACAGCTATTGGGGCACCCATTTGCTCCTTGAGAGTTATTAGTGATGAGATCAATATGCAAAGATGCCAACAACTCATGTAAGAAAAGTTAATATCTAAGTGGTATTTGATATCACAGAATGATCTTTTGATTAGAGCAAAGTGCCTAAACTGAAGCTGTGGTGACTATCTGTTTAAGGGTATAAGTCGTTGGCAAAGCTCATAGGGAGTCCTCTGCCTCAACAGCTAGCAAGTACATCAAACAATAAAAGAACAACTTTTAAAACTTGGCAAATGATCCAGAAAGTTTTAGAGTGGTTCAGGAACTGGTAAGCTGTTTTATGAGATATAATTTCCATTATCTATGGACTATTTTTTAGCTTTATGATTGCAGATTTGAGAAGCTGTAAGTGCATTAGTGTCTCACAATTCTCTATTACTCACTGTGCATTTGTGATGGCCACTCAAGCCCCACTAAAGAATGGCCAAGAAAGATAAATTGAGAAAGGGAAGTACACAGTCTTTGCAACCTGGGAAATTATGTGGCCAAATAGTAATAGTTTAGTACAAAAAAAAAATAACACTTGCTGAAAAAAAATCAGAGTCATTGAACAAAGTATTAAACAAATCTGGTACTAACATAGTACCAGAAGTTACTACAATTTGTAAAACTTAACAATGAATTCTACTTAAAATATACCCTGGCACTTATGTGAAACTTTTTTTTTAATTTTCGATCATTATTAAAGGATCATTTAAAATGGAGTACAAAACTTTCATTTATCTTATATAATGCATCTCTTCTTGCTGTTTACTACTAACAGAAAATGCAGAATCTAACAGCCACTATGGCCACGATGGCTCAATATAGGTAGTCACTTTTAGCACTTTTACTATCTGGCTACCTTGGCTCCTTACCTCTTGCCCTATATTTGCTTCTCAAAGTACCCAGCAACACATGCATTTCAGAGCAGGAATGCTAGAACTCTGAGGAGTAACTGTTTGGTTACAAGTGGACTTCAGGTAGTGTAAGTCTTTAGTAAATTGAAATGAGCAAAAGTCGATTTCAGAAAGGGATGGACAATTTGAAAATAAGCCAATCTACACTACATTCCTGATTACAAAGCTGGCCACCTCTGTTGAGTACCACTGGGTGCCATTTTTAAGATAAGCCATATTGAAATGACCATGAACCTCCAAAGCAGGATGCTCCAACTCATTATAACAACACCTACCACATATGCCCAATGAGACCGTTTTATGTTGAATGCATTTAAATGATACTTGTTGTTTTGAGGTTTGAGGATGGTTTGTTAGAGTTTAAGAGAAAAATATGAGTACTCTAGCTGTGAGTCTCAGCTGCTGCTTATTGGAGGGAGATGGAAAAGAAGGAAGCTTAAGACCACAGTTTTTTAAACAACAAACAAGTCTGAGCAGCTACAGGAAAAAAAAAATGGTAGCAGGAGTCTTTAGAGAAAGAATGGGAGTGCCTAGAGAGTCATGGCAGATATGACTATGGTATTCAAAGAAGAAATAGAAATGAGACTAAAGAAGTTACAGCTTTTAAGTTAGAATTTATAGAGGTAAGCAGGCTGTGTAATCAACTCTTGGGGAAGAGGCTACTCATTTTACATATAGCATTAAGGAGAAAATTATTCCACCCATCTCCTCAGCATGTGTTAAGAGCTTTCTTCTGGTTGTTGTCCTAGCCATTATGAAGTGGTCAATTTGATTAACTCTTTAGGGGATGTTATTGTAATCTTACAATCACTGGGAAAGTTTTAGAATGTCATGTTTCTACCCAGCAGCAGACATAGAATTCACATCTCAAACTTTTGCTGGAGGAAGTAGCTTACCTTTAATTGGGCCTCCACCAAACCTTTTCACTTGCCTATTATATTTAAATCTTTTTTAATTGAACTAATGTTTTCATTATTTCCTTGAGAGTTTTGTATGCTTTGGTCATATTTACCCACTGTTCCTCCCAGATCCATTCTTTCCCTACTTGCCTAATTTCTTGTCCTAATTTTATTTAAATCTTATCAAGTCTGATTTATGCTGGCCATATATTTCTGGATGTATGGTTTACATAGCAGTGGATATAGATTTAGAAAAAAGTGGACTCTCCCTTTTCCAGTTGCTCTCCATTGCCAGTAGTTCCTTGGCTAGGAGTGGAAGTTTGTGTCTACCTCCTTAAGATTTAGTTTGGCTTGTGTCTCCATTGGTCATGTTCATGCTGTCATAACCACTGTGAATTAGTGTGTGCAGTTGTGCTGCTATCATCAGAAGACAATGTTTTCTTATAGTCATCTTTTGTATCTTTTCTGTTATGACATTTCCACCACCTATTTCAAGAGAATACCTGAGATTAGGATATAGATGATGGTGATCCAGATAGAATCCTACCAGTGATGAATGAATAAGTGTTTTCCCTTTCTATACATCAATGCCAGAATTTGTATTTCTTGCTTTTTTATCATAGCCATTCTGACTGGCGTAAGATGAAATCTCAAAGGAGTTAATTGAATTTCCCTGATGCCTAAGGATGCTGAACACACACACACACACACACACACACACACACACTCGTGCACGCGTGTGTGTGTGTGTGTATCAGCCATTTGTATTTTATCTTTTGAGAACTCTCTGATTCTCTGATTAGATCCATGCCCTATTTTTAATTGAATGTTTATTCATTTTTAATTTTTTGAGTTCTTTGTACATTCAAAAAACTAACTTTTACAGATATATAGCTGACACAGATCTTCCCCTGTTTTGTGGACTGCCTCATCAAGTTGAATAATGATGTCTTTTACTATCCACAGTCTTTTTAGTTTTATTGGATCTCACCTATTAATTTTTGTTCTTAATGCCTATGCTACCAGTGACTTGTTCAGAAATCATTTCCTGTGCCAGTGATTTCCAGTGTCTTCCATACTTTCTCCTCCATCATATTTAGTCTATTGGATCTTCAGTTGAAATCCTTGATTCATTTGTAGTTGAGCTTTTTACAGGGTTTAGAGATAAAGATCAGGTTTCCTTCAATTGTGATCAGCAACTTCAATTAAAATGTTTAATAGACATGAAGAGAATGTATGTCCTTGTCTTGTTTCTGATTTGAGTAGGAATATTTTGTGGTTTTCTCCATTTATGTTGAGATATCCCCCCTGTATTCCTGTTTTCACCAGAACATTTATCATGAGTGACTATTTTCTCATGGAGGGTGTCTTAAGATGTTATTGCTGTGAACTGACACCACGACCTTGATACTGGCATCTCCAGTACACTTGGGTCTTTTGCTAGAACTACGCTTCACCAATAGACTCTCATAGGCTCTCTTTGTGGTGCCAAGTCTCAGCTTCTTTGAATGACCCTTGCACTTCTGGCCATCAACTGCAACTGAGGCTACACCTTCATCAATGTCCTTCCCTCACAGTGCCAAGCCTCAGCTGTTCTCCATAACCTCTTCTTATCTTTAAAACCAATACCACATGGGTGATTCTGACAAATTACCAAGTCCAGCTGTAGCATGAGGTACAACCTTGGATATCTCTGGAACACAGCTTCTTTGTGCTCCTAGAAAACACTTCCCATAAAATCTCACCTCAGTGATGCTGATCTTTTCTTAATTGATACTGATTTCTTAGCTCCAGTTAAAAAGCATCAATTGTACCAGTAGTCCCTTCTATTTTTGACTCTAAACCCAGAGCCACATGGCCACAGCTGCCAAGTTTTGCTTGCAGGAGCTGGAACGTGGCCCCATTGTTCTCTTAATACCAGCTCTCTGTTTTCCAACTCCTGCACTGCCTAAGTTTGGCTGTCCTAGAACTCTGTAGACTGACCCTTGAACTCAGAGATCTGCATGGTTCAGTCTGCTAAATGATGGAATCAAAGGTTTGTACCAGGTCTGGAATTACACTTTTCTCTACTTGGAAATTTCTCTATACCAGGCTATCCTTGAACTCATAAATATGCTTGCAACTGTCTCCTGGAATTAAAGGTACTACCATGCTTGGACCTAAGCTTAGCTGGGTGGGATCTTGCCTCAAAGTCACCACTGCCTTAATCTGTTTATCTCCCTGAACATAGGATTTCACTTCTTGTTGCCCCTTTATCACTTGAACCATACATTCCATCTGCATTGATCCTTGAGCTTTAGGTTATAGAGTTTTGCTATAGATGTATCCATGGGATTGGGTTCCCAACTCTGCATTTAGATTGGTCATAATTTTCATAATGGTCTCCAGCTGTTTCAAAGAGAAATTTTCTTCTGAGGGGTGAATTTATATATTAATTTACATATAAAGTTTTGGTGGTCAGTTCTGAAAACCTGCATACAAGTAATACTATACTAACTGAGCAGATTAGATAGATAGATAGATAGATAGATAGATAGATAGATAGATAGATAGACATATAGATAGATAGATGATATAGATAAAGATATAGATATAGATGATATAGATATAGATGATATAGATATAGATGCATGCATATATGAATATAGGCATAAACATATATGTCTGTAATAATAATTAGTGAAAAGAGCTCATGAATTTAAAAGAGAACAGGGAGAAATACATGGAATGGTTTGAAGTGAAAAACAGAAAAGGGAAAATGACGAACTTATAATATCAAAAAAAATAAAAAAAATACTTTTAAAAACTACCTTAATTGTACACCAAAAGTTCTTAAACAAAAAGTAGTAAATCTCTTTGAAACACTAATTTTTCTCATAGTCTTATACATTGTACTATGATATAGGAATGAGAAAACACTTGTGTAGTATAGGGCTAAAGACCTAAGCCTTAAAGTATTATTTAGTACTAAATGTAGACTCTTAACACTGTGAAATCAGAAGACATCTGTACAAGCTACACTGAGAATGAGTCAAAAGGGAAGACCAGGATGGGGATAAATTGCTGCCATTGCTGATTTGGGCTTGAGGGGGCACCTTTTATCCTACACAGACACCATCCATGTACATGTACACAGCATGAGCCTACAAAGTTATTATATCCACTGCAGCAAGACATCAGCTTTTTTCATGTTTTTAAAAATTACTTTGGCCTAATTTTTGTGGACTTTTTCCATGAGTTATTGTTCCTTAAGTATTGTGATTCCTTTCAACTAGTACTTTGGTAAGTTTGTCACGTATGGTGTAGGCTTAACAAATGGTCAGGTGATACGTGGAAACTACCTTTCCTTATGTGTTTCTTTCCCTTTGATTTGTAACCTATGATAGAAATAAAAACACCAGTTTATTTTGTGAATGTAGAAAACATATAAAGTATTTTAATATTATTGCAACTCGTTTTTCATCTGATTTGAACCCTTTTGTTTTGCTTGTTTAGTCAAAGAGGTGATTTTGTGTGGTCTCACAGTTGAAAGGCAATGGAATCAAACCTTATGAATTCAGTTTCTACATGCTAAATAGGTAGATACAGAGTACAGTGTCTCCCTGCTTTTTCTTCTCAGTGAAATTGTCTAGTAGGTGAAACCTTTTCCTTTTTAGAAGGTCTGATATCTATGCAGAAACAGCCTGAGTACCAGAGGACACAGACCAAATGCAAACCGAACGACAGAGACATTGAGTCTGTTGCTAATATTTTATTAAGCTGGAATGCAAATAATTATATAATAATTATGTTTACTAGACCACAGATTTCTATTTCTCTAGTGTCTATGAGAACAATGCCTATTACCTTTGTATAGTTCAAAAACCATACTTTCTATTCTTTTCAAATGAAGGATGTGTTTCCTAATGTGTACCAATATCGCTCCTTTGCTTGCAGAGATGTATTTCCTTTAGTTACTGTGAAATAGCACTTCCACATTTCTTTTCTCTGTGGCAGAATGGGTAAATATTTTCTGACCTATGACCTCACTAGAAAATATAATGCCTCTGTCATTTTTATTACGCTTTTTGCTGCATTGTGGGCACATGCAGTAAATCTGAGGCTTATAGCAGAGTTGGAATTATTATTTGTCACATCTAAACTAATTGGGTTGAGTAGTTCTTACATGGACTGTTCCACTCCACATGGAAATGGTAGGTCATTTATCTTAAATGAATGAATTGTACTACTTAAACCACACTGCTATAATAATCCTCCAAAACCATACTTAAAGAACAGACAGATTGTTCCCATAGATGCTACAGATTTCATTTGTTTTGCATACAAATACCATTTATCTTGTATGTTAAGTAACACTTATTATGTTGTGTATTACACTTTGATAGATTTTTCAAATGATTTCAACTTTTCTTTAAGCAAGTATATTTGTAAATTGTGAGAGAACATTGTGGAATTATGTGTGCCTGTAAAACCTTGATGGATGAATGCTATCTAGCCATGTATTTTAAATGTCTAACTATAATCTTTCTGATGTGAATCATAGTGTCTACCAAATAACAAATGTGTTTTCCCCAAGCATTCTAAAATTTCAAATATCTCCATCCCTATTTTATTCAGCAGCGATCTGCAACTTATTTTTTTCCCAGAAAATTGAATCTGTTACTGCTTAATATTTCTACCAGTTTTTTTTTAAATGTGGTTTATATTGGCATCAGAGCAGTAATTTACATATTTGGGGATAATAAGAAGGCATGCCAGAAAAAAGATCAACATAAAATGAAATGTAGAAAAGCTGTTTTCCTTCAACAGCAACTCAAAAAGCAGCTAAGAGAAGAGTTGATGAGCATCTGGCCTGAATGTGTCACTTCTTTCTTTAGGTAAAGTGTGACCAGTATTGGCCCAGCAGAGGCACAGAAACTCATGGCCTGGTCCAGGTGACGCTGCTGGATACTGTGGAGCTTGCCACATACTGTGTCCGGACATTTGCACTTTATAAGGTTTGCTCTTTGTCTTCTTTCTCTTACCCTGTTTTCCCTATTATTTAAAGAAACTAAATCCCTCAAGCCTTTTTACTTAAATTTTGGTCCCACTGGCAACAAAGGAGAGTGAGATCATTCTTGAATTTATCATCCAGCTCCGTTTCTTATGGACTGGTGTTTTATCAGTAACTATGAAACAAATCTGTGTTCTGAAGAAAGATTCCCCAAAATGGAAGAACTAATGCTTTCTGTAAATAGACAAGAGCACTCCAGATGGTTGAAGCCAGATGGCAGAGTGTTTCTCATGTGACAAGCTTACCTGCCTGAGCAAATACTGATCATTTAGGGTTAGCTCAGGGCTTGGTCTGCAGGTATTGTGTGTTCAAAGGCTATACCCTAAAAGGAAAGACTTGAGATAGCATAGTTTAGTGCTACTCATGATTAGCTGCTAAGGTTAGAAAGCAGCATCTGAGCAAATGTTCCTGTGTCACAGAATGGTTCGAGTGAGAAGAGAGAAGTAAGACAGTTCCAGTTCACCGCCTGGCCTGATCATGGTGTTCCAGAGCACCCCACACCTTTCCTAGCTTTCTTACGAAGAGTCAAAACCTGCAATCCTCCTGATGCAGGGCCAATGGTTGTACACTGCAGGTAAGGACCATTGAGAACATTTGGCTTATTTTCAGCCAGAAGGACTGAGGGAAGAAAGAAGCATAAATTACTCTACATGGAATGTTCCTCCTTGCAGATTCTTGATTCTGGGAGATGGTAAACACATTCATTCAAATGGCTCTTGCTAACTGAGTCCTATACTGAGATCAGTAGAAAGACTGGATAAAAAGGATATATATGGATATGGATATGGATATGGATATAGTATGATTCCCCATTACCACCCCACCCCACACACTGCCCATACACTGCCATCTCTTTGATGCAAAAATAAATAAATAGATAAATACAAAGTTAAGTGTATGAGGATAAACAAAACAGAAACAATTACATTTTAACCTTATAACAAGGGTTAAATTTTATCTTTTTAATGGAAAAATGTTCTTTCAAAATATTTTTAATGAGTTTTTCAGTGGGCTCTTGTGCGCTGAATTAGTATAACATTTTTACTCTGCAGGCAAAGTGGGGAAGACCACAATGCTGTGGTCACTTGAGCTTTCAATGGAAGATGTGTTAATGTAAAGACAGATGCATTGTATCTATAATTAGTATCAGTTAGCATACAAGAAATGCACAATCTTGGTCTTGTAAATGAGTTTATAAAAGACATGGAACTTGTAACAAGTTTTATTATGTACATCAAAATGAGGAATTTTTCTTGAAATGTAAAACATACACCTTTCGTCAACTTTGACTGCCATCCTCTATATCATCACACTGTCTGTATATGTTAATGTTAATACATTTTAACACTCAGGACATCTCTTCAGGATACCTGATTTCCTCTCAAATGTCCCTCCTACTAACAAAGTGTTCAAGATGCCTACTTAGATTCTGTACATTCTCTATCACTGGGCATATTCTGTTCTGTGACCCTGAATGAATATGCTCATGTAATTTCACAAAGGCTCCTTATAATATGAGTAATTCAGTATGTCTTCTTGAACAAGGGAAGAAAATTAAAGTGTGGAAGTTTATAATAGAAAGACAAGAAAAATACACTATGAACCTACTTATATCATAAATTAATAGCATAATTTAGGTTACATATTATAGGGTAATGTAATAGACCCTCAAAATGAGACCATTGGCAGACAATGCAGAATGAAAACTATATAACTACTGACCTGCCTGTCTCCCCAACAAAAGTAGCTGCTAAACAATAGCCTGGGGAGTTCCTGAATGGGATACAATGGCACCTGATAGAAGCCAGTAATAGAACTAACTTGTGTTAGTGACTGACACCTTATAATTTTGAAACTTTTTCATGCATTACTTTTACTGATATTCCAATTTTAATAGAGAAGCTGCACTATTTGAGAGGAGCACTAATAGCTAAATGTAATGCTTCATTCATCCCATGTCTCGTTACCTGGTTCTAGCTCCTTCACACATAGGAGGAGGGTCTCTAAGGACTGGATATCAGTTGACATTCTCTACGTGATTATAAAGCATCAAATCATTTTTATTGTTTGAGCGAGTGGTTTTGTGTAGTGAAAGCCAAGTCTTAGTTTCTTGCTTGTTAATTTCAGAGAATATCCTGCGCTTTGCAATATAAACCATTTTAAAAGCCTCAAACAGCTAATGTAGCTGGTTACATGGGTGCCCAGTTGGCACAAGCTAAACTTGATTATAAAGATCACGTGGGAAGTACACAAGACATTTTCAGATGGAGAAGCAGGAAATCAGCCTCAAAAGAGAAATGCTGCTTTTATAGGCCTTGTGCCAGTAAGAAGCACACCACACACACACACACATAGCACTCACATAAAGAGAGAGAGGGGGAAAGAATTATAGACGTAAAATAATGACAAATTGGGGGAAAGTAATTTGGAAGTTTCTATTGAACAATCATATTGTGATTTATTATATTAAAATACCATCCTGGGGCTGGCAAGCTGGTTCTGTGGGGAGACACACATGCTATCCAAGTTGAGTTTAATCCCAAGAATCCACATAAATGTAGAAGAAAAGAACTAGACTTCAAGTTTATCTTCTTAGGTCCACCTGCCCATTATGGCTTATGCATGCCCTTCTTCAAAATATTCATAAATGCTTTGTTTAGGGGAATACTACATTTTCCCCCTAAATATGTGCTGCCATTTCTTTAAGTTAATAATATCAGAAAATGGGTGGCAAAGTGTTCATGGGTGAGTAATAACAGAGCAATCAGAAATGGTACATTTGTATGAAGGTGCCATGAACCCCAAGTTAACTCCTTTAAATAAAAATTCTCTTTTTAGTTAGATTGATACCCAAGAAAGTTATTTTGAACCCGTCTGAAAGCAGTAAACACTATACAGAAAGACACAGTTATGAAGTCACCGAGTGAAACTGTTCACCATGATCATGTAACAATCACAAAGTATTCTTGAATGTCTAAGTTTATCTTATGATATACTCAGACATGTTTTTCTTTATAGAGAAGAAACAGTGATAACCCAGACTATCTCCAACAAACATACCAAGAACCAGGGAGAATGGGGAAAAGCCAAAATATTCACCTTCACCAGAGGTTCTATTAGTATGGGTGGGCTGGAAATAAGGGGAAAAAGCAACCAAGTAAAGAGTTTTACAAATATTGCATATAAAATACCCCGTGACACAAAGATGCTACTAGTGCTGTAAAAATTTGTCTCATATGTTTAAAACTACCCATTCTAGGCTCCATTCTAATTCCTAATGTCCCATTCAAACTTTTCCTCTGGGCAGAGACCATATTTTTGCCAAATGTGATAGTTTTGTAATGATTATAATCTGAAAGAAGAGACCAGGATTTTCCATAAACCTGGAAATTTTATTTGCATTTGTAAAAAATACTATTATCTCTAGATAAGAAGGTGGATAGAATATACAAATTATATGGGTTTATATCCTCTCAAACATTTTAAGGTGATGGGAAATATTGTACCATGTGGAATTTGGGATCCCAGACATTGTTCATCACATACAAACTATTCTGCATAAAACTCACATGTTTAAACAAATCAAGCAACAGGGTGATGCAAAGCAAAATGTTGAGTCCTCCATATTGATTGTACAATTTTATAAGAGATTATAATTGTGCCAATGACAGCATTAAAAGGAATTGTTTCCTCTCTTCCTCTTCTGCCAATCCCTGCACCCCCTGACACATACAAAGTATAAAAGTCAAAGTGGAGAAAGAATTTGGAGTGAAGTAGTTCTCTAGCTGCCCGGTAAAGTATAAATTCTGTTAGGAAACCACTAAAGACATAAAGCCATGAGGCCCATGGTGTAAGAAGCTGACTTCACAGTTGTGCATCAGGCCTGTGCCATTACTGTCCCTGCAATGATGACTAAAATTGCCATTTCCACTCCGTGTGCAAGTAGATCAAAGGGCTCACTTTTATGTAGGAATACAGTTATCTAAAGATTATCTTCCCACTATTTATTTGATCTGACAGGTTGATATTATCACTATCCTTGCTTTGGAGTGGGGGTGTCAGGGAGAAAATTGAGAATAGGAAAGTTAAAAGATTTGCTGATACAGTCTGCCCAACTGGAAGCAAAGTCTGAAAGAGAATCCATGTTTTCTTCTTTTAAGTTTTCTGTTCTCTTCTCTCTGGGCACCTTTAAGGGTTTTGTGTTTGGCAATAGTAGTTCCTTCCAAGTATTGTTTATATATTAAATAAGAGACTACATGTAAATGTATAAATTATTTAGATACTTGCCACATATAAACAAGTAAGTCAGACATGGTGATGCAGTCACAAAGCAGAGGCAGGTAGATCTTTGGACTTTGAGGCCAGCCTAGATTTTCTAGCAAGTTCTAGGTCAGCCAGGGTTACACAATCTTAAAAAAAAAAAAAAAGCAACAAAAATGTAACTAAATGTTTGCAGTTACTGATGTTTTAGAATTATTTTATCCTAGTACTATAGAATAGTATCTACTATTAATAGTGTTTATTTTCAGAAAAGTAGGCTAGAGTTCTAAGCACTGTGTGATTGGAAACTGTATTTGAAAATATACATCCACCTTGATTGGGAAACACATAATGCTTTACAGATATAATAATGATTGTATTCTGCTTTAAATTTCACCCAATAGAAATAAGACAAGGGATCCCAACTCCAATACCGTTGACACATTAGATCACATGGCTGTTGTTAAAGCCTTTCTATACAGGTCAGGCATTCAGCAAATCCTTTGCCTTTCCCCACTAGGTGAGGATAGTACACCTCTCCCATTTTGACTGTTAAAATTTTCCTCCAATATTGCCAAATGTCCTCTGGCAGGTAAAATCACCTCTAGCTGAGAGGCCACTATGATATTTATGGTAATGAATATATTCCAAAACCTTTCACTTTTTAAAAAATTTCCTTGACAGGCATCCTCCTTCTACATACTTGAAGAAGTCATTATGAAATCTGCTTTAATAAATGATTTCAGAGCATACTCAGAAGAAGACTCATTACTTGACTCATCAACAGCACTCTCTACCACACAAAAAAAAAATCCTTGGCACAGGAAAAAAAATCAACCCTTAAGGACAAAGATGTCCCACCATCAGTGAATTCAAAGGAACAGGCCACCAGCTCTTTACTGCCAAGAAAGAGTTCCAGAAATATTTTTGCACCATGGCAGAATTGCTGCAATAAATCTTCATCCCCCCAAGGTGGCTTCCGTTAAGGGCCATGTTCGTTGTAGGTGATAAATGCTAGTCTGTTTTGCCAGGACACTAGTCGCACTGCTTTGTGTTCATGCTTTTTATGACAGCCAGCATTTTGGTAGTTCAAAACAACAAGTCCCAGGAGTATGGTATGTCGGGCATGGCTTAGAGACTTTCCCTTTTTCACTCTTAAGAGGAAGCCAATGATAACAGACATGATGAATGGAAGGAAAGATAATCATATTGTCAAATCCTACCCTAATCTCTGAGGCTGTTTAAATCTCTCACCTCTGATCTGGAGAGAATATATTTCTGGACAGTCCACTATTTTCAAATGACAGAATTTTTATAGCTTTTCCTGAAATACTTGAACACTTTTCATTTATATACTCCAAAACATCCCTGTAAGATGTTGGGGTAGTCTTTTTGTCTCTCTTCCTATCCTACTTCCTTTACACCTTTCCCCCTTCTTTCATATGCCATTTGGTCCATCAGGAAAGAGTCAATAGTCTGTTCTCAGTGCATGGCGATATTCATGGAGTCCATGATGTTTAGCATCAAAGCATAGAGAAAAGCTAGATAGGGTTAATGGGCTAGTCTGACATCAACTGAGTCTCTCCATCATGAAGATTAGGACTAAACAACTTGCTCAGAGTCCTTTTTACTTCTGAAAGGAGATCTTGGGAAATACAGTCATTTTGAGAAACTGTTGTTTACTATTCTTTTGTTTGGGTTTGGGCTGGTTTTTAATATTGAATTATATTTTCAAAATTAGAACCATATTTTTGTTTCTGGTACAGCTATGTGCCTTAGGACTTGGCAATCTTTCTGAAACGGAAGGCATTCTTATCTGTTAAACACTGCTGCCTGCAGATACCAACCCAAAGCTGGAGGCTGACAACCCCACCATGGGTCTCCTTGCTTGGCAGCCTGCTTTGATGTGAAACACAGGCTTTCTGCTCCTCCTGCCTGAGCTCACTGTCCTTCCTAGTCAGCTGGAACGTCTGAAGTCTGGGTGGCCCTGACTTTCATTTTTGTAGTGAAGGCATCAGCAAGGTAGGGACTAGTGGCCACCAAGGCTCCTACTATGATCCTTTGTTCAGGCAAGTTAGACTCTGGACAGACTCAAATAGGAGAGAAACAGAACCCAGCTTTGTGGGAGAAGCAATTTTCAATCAAGTCAACCTTAAGTCCTAAACTGTTGACCTTTATCTGCTGAGCTCCCAGGGCCCTTCTCTTCAGTCTGATCAACCTAAGATAACATGACTTTCCTTCATGATTAGATGAGGAGAAGAGCGTCATAAGCCTCCTCCAGAATACAAGTTTCATTTGCTGGCATAGGGCATGGTAAAAAACAAAAACAACACGAAAATCTCCATTTACTTTGTTTTCTATCTGTTTTTCCAGCTATGTCACCTTGTGGGCAGGGGAAAAAATGTACAAACTTGTTCTCTCTCAGCTCATTTCAGAAAGTTTTCCTGTATATCCTCTTTTAATTCAGAATTTACCAGTCCAGTGGGCCTCTTCAGAAAAAAAAGTACAAGTGTGATTATTCACACTGAATCTAACATATCAATCTCCTATATGCTCTTAATGGTCTTAAGTTTTGAGGAAGGGGATGCTTGTTTATTTGTTTGTTGTAACTTACAGAAATCCAAAACAAAATGAAGCCCAGCAGATCTGACAGCTTACCCATAGACTGTCGGGCAAGTATTTAAAACTACTAGGCCACTGTGTTTCCCAGTGCATTAAGATCTTTTACCTTCCTTCTAGATAAATTTGATTAAAGAGTCCCTTGACTTCTTTCTAGATGCATTAAGAAAATAGCCAGAGAGCATAACAGGTAACGAAAGCTGTTGTGATGGGTTATGCTAAGATGGTTGAAGTGTATAATTTCGATGCATTTAAGCCAATTAAGTATCCCAGATCTTCAAGTCCATGACTAATGGAAAGAAGGACTGCTGAGTGGCCACAGCCTGGATGCATCAGGCACCTGGGTGGTCAGGGCATCTGGTTGTCTGGCTGGCTAAGGAAGGAAACATGGTAGAAGGGTCCTAGAAGGAGATGGAAAGGATGTGACAGACAAATGCATCCTGCTTTGTAATCATCCCTTAGGGCCATGATTGTGGAAACTACTCCAGTCCATTCAAAATGACTGTAGATGCTATCTTGGCAGCTCTGCTTTGATGTGCAGTGACTGCCCTGTATATTTGCCACTCCCACTGGAGTGCTAATGTAGTTGTGCCACGGCCCTGATCATGAGCTTTTAGTGTCCATATGCCTGGGAGGCTCATTAGCCACAATTTCCTCATCCTAGGATCCAGCCAAGTGCAACAGATGCTGTTGTTACCTCCTCTGTTGAATAAAGTTGGGAGGGAAGAGAGAAGGAAATTTGTCAATAGTATTTTCCATTGGAACCAAAATAAGCAGCATGTGTGTGTGGTATAGTATCCAATAGGATGCCGTGTGCCAAATCCTCATTTTGTGTTACACAAAAACAGATAAGAATCTGCCCCTGTATTTTTAACATTAACAAATGAGGGGTTTTTTTTTCCATTTTACTGTAGATGTGTTACAGCTTGGATCTCTGTTATTTCTTGTTCTTGCAAATTCTTTGATTCTGAACATGTCCCCTTCTGGAGTCACGTTTATTTGCTTCCCATATTTATACTACTGAGTCTAGCTTCGTGAAGCCCCGGAAGTAGTCACCGAAATAAGCAAGTGTTTACCAAGTATTTTTAAGCCCTTTGCCTTAATAAGTAGCATTAACAAGATAGCAGTATGTTGATAAAGTACAATCCCAGCATGGAATTCTGGTTGCTGAAACTAATGAAATGGCTTCAAAGTCAGTAGACACGCCTTTAGACGTAGAGAACCCTGGTTGAGTGCATTGTGAACTTGCCTTCCAGGGCTGGAGCAGAGCATCAGTAGCCTCCCACTCCCCACTCTCCTACCCCACTAAGGCAAGTTCCTTTGTCACATTAGGAAATGTCTTAAACTGCAGAATGAAAGACCTTTTCCTCTCCTGTGGAACTGTTGCATGACTGAGCACCTGGTTGATTTTTTCCATTTAGACTTGGACTCCCCCAGACTCTGTGAGAGATGTGAGGCAGGAGGCAGTGCACTCATTTTATTTGTTATTTGGTTTTGCCGTGCTGTGCATCCATGTAAGGCCAGCACTCTGCCTTGTCTTGATGACTCAGTTAAATCTATGTAACTCTCTGTAACTTTGTGGTTCTCTAATCATAAAGAACAGGGTAAGGGGCCAAATTCCTTTATGCTCCCAAGGGAAAACTTGTTTTAAGATTTAGCCCATCTCTTATATAAATACCAGTTGGTGTGTTTTCAAATTACATAATCTTCTTATAATCAAATTCAGGCTGAATAATCCTGAGTATAACGGATGAATACACATAACACATAGAACCTTGATTGGTTATAGTTATTGTGTCTAAATTTCATCAAGAGTCAGGAATATCAAAAATAGAACTATGTCTCCACATGTAAGCTGACTCACATGATCAGGAACACTAATGAAACCACATTCTTCAATGAGAAGTTCAAGTACAGTAAGTAGGATGTTCCTAAATGTAAAGTGATAAAAAGGCCTTGGATCTGAAAGCTGTAAGACAAGTAAGGTATTACACTCCCTACACCTACACCACATGAACTTGTTAGGTTACTCACCTGAGCTTCTCTGCTGCTTTAGGGAAATAGAGAGCAGTCTGGGCGTTTGCCAGTGGCATCTTCCCCACAGGGAAATCTGAAAAAAATATATTAGTTTAACTTATTTTCTACTTTGACAATCAGGATGGTTATGAACTTTCATTTTATGGAAACCTTGAATAAGAAATTTTTGTTTTGCTGACTACAACCTGCCCTTGAACCCTTAGGTGGTCAGTTATTTCATCTGTCTTAAAATCTTACATCCTCAATCTTCACCAAACTCTGGTTCTAATCAATTGAGCAGGGAATCTTGCTCAGCCTAGAGCCACAATCACTCTTTTTGTCTGAAAACTCATACCCAATAATGTTATAATCCACAAACATTTTTTATAACCCGTGTTTAACATTTCATCCCTCTTTTGTGTGTCTGAAAATGATTGACCTGGTTTCAGACTATTTTCTCTTATGTGCTACAGCCTGAAATACACTTGTTATCTTGGTTCAATTAAACTCAAACTTATTGGTTTGCAAAGTACAATAGTAAAGCTCCCAGCTTAGCAAAACCTTTCCAGAATTCAGTAAGAAGCTCCAAAGATGCACTTCAGCTGTAAGCCATGGATGTTGGTACGTTCATTCTTATGTTTGTATTTCCTGAAGGCTTAGAATGAACATTTATAAAAATCTAAGGTGATGATTGTACATGGAAATCATTTTCAGAATAAATCCCCATGGCATACAAATGTAGGAATGTCTGCCAAACCCAGGGTATCATGATGTATTCTCTAAGGATTCTGCCTGCTGCTGCACAGGCAGCTGCATTAGGTAGCACTGTGGAATTATCACCTACTCAGTAGGTCCAGGTAAAAACCTCACCACTTTTCAGTTTGGCCATGATACAAGAAGTCCCATCCTGTCTGAGCCACTAGTAAATGCAACTATATCCTCAGTAGTATCTCTTTCCTGGTGGAGACCCTACATTTAGTGAGAAATGTTTTTCTAAACTACCCTAGTATGGACATTTTCAAGTGTATTTCAATTTCAAAATTGAGAGACCATGAGTCCCCAAGCATGTATTACCCAGCTTCAATTATCAACATTTCCTGCAGTGCTTGCTAAATGGCAATTCATTTTCTATTTTTTAAAGAAGCTCATTACATAATTGCCATTCAACATTTGGGTTTTTAATATCCTGAACAGCCTTATCTTGGGTGAGTGCCCTCTTTCCATGTCCATGTTTAGGATAAATTAGACCACACATTACCAATTTGTCAACTCCAGGTGGGTTGCTTCTAAGTTAGATCTTCTATACGTCTGTAATCTGATATTTATACTACTTTTGTAAGTTGAAGCCTAAATATATAAGTTTTAAAATAATCCCACTGTATTGAAACCACCTCCATCTTTGGAGAGCTTATACCTAAAACTGTCCTTGGCAGCACTTAGCTTGCACACACACTTTTTTTTTCCTTAAATTCAGCACTTTTATTTTTAAGTTAACTGTTAAATTTATGTGGTCAGTTATGGAAGCTTTCACCATTCCCTGTTATCTAACATCCTATATTTTGCATTACCCTGCTAAAGTGTCTGCTTTTAATCTGTGAAAGAGCAGCTGTATCAGGAATGGCTTGCTACCTGATTTGGAAAAAGGAACGACAAAAGGCATTAAATTTTCAAATCCAAATGTTGACCATTTCCCATCCTCTCATAGCATATATAATCTAATCATTAATTTTATACCTTTTCTGGCTTTTGCAAGAAATGAGAGGAAAACCCATGGAGAAGTACAAAACAAAACAAACCACCACACCAAAAAATATATATAAGAAAGCAACTCAATCTAGCATTTAGGACACTTCATCAATATATGTGTACATTCTGTGTTCTTAATAAGGGTGCATGCAATCTCTATAGTCGAATAGATACATGTAAAATAAGTGATTTCTTTACAGTAAGATTTCTAGGTTCTATAAAATATTCCCAAGAATGCCATTCTGATATGTAGTCAATCATGAAACAATATTTTCATCATTGGAATTTTTTGCCTTATATGCAATAAGACCATAGGAACTAGACAGTGCAATTGGAAAACAATCAGTTGGTGATTTCTAATTAAGTCTGTATGTCAATATGATCAATGTTGATTAAAACTAACATGTTCCAAGCTTTAGAGTTGGGCATGAAATTGTGTGGCATGCCCTCCAAAGGAAAAAGACTAACAGAGGTAACCATAAGAATTCTTGCTTCATGAACCACATGTGGGCCAGATAGAGATAACCCAGATTAAAGCAATTCACCCTTTAAAATGTGTACAGTTAACAGTAACTTCAAGTATATAATTACATAATACATATATTAGATTTATCATATTTTAAATTTACAACTGAAAGATTGTGAGAAGTATAAGTTATAAGCAACCATAAGCTTAGTACATTTGAAGCAACTTAAGTTTAGAATCCTTCTACAACTTTATCAATATTTTTGCACTTTTTCCAGTTTTTTCACCTTCATCTAATTCAACAATACTTTCTGGAGAGAATGATAAGCTACACATTAATATATTGCAAAGCACTTGACTTAGCTTTTAAGGGAACAAAATCACTTTGCTTCATATCTATGGCTTATCTGATCATTAAGTAGTTCAACTGTGTAATTAAAGTATCTGATTCCTATGAAATAAGCACTTTCATAGTACAAAAGACGACACTCTAAGAGAGTTACTTTATGCCTTGAGCTGTAGTAGATATAGTAAGCCAAAGGGCCTAGAGGAAAGGGAATGATTGGGTTAGTTATTAAACTATATATATGAGATTCATTGCAGTATATGAATAGAGAAACTTAGGCACATGTAAATGAATGAAGGGGTACACAAACAGTAAACATTTCATGAGCACAGTCAGAACTTAACCCAAGCAGATCTTTGCTTCTATTCCAGTCTTGATCAGTTCGCCTTTTCTTCTTTTTGTTGTTTCCCCATCTATAGGAAGTTCTAGTTTCACAACAAATGACTGTTTCTTGACATACCAGGACCAGGAACAGTTTGTAGAACATGAGTTGTCAGAGTTAATGATTCTGTAGATTAGGCTAGACCCTAAAATACTGATTTTGAACAAATTTCCCAAAAGATGCTAGTCTTATGGTTCATGGTTAGAAATATTGCATGAGGTCATGTTTAACTTCCCTTCCGAATACAAAGTCTGCTTCAAGTTTATGTTATATTTCTCCCTTTGGGATGATATAATCCATTAAATAAAGTTGAATATTGATTCTTTAAATGTCATTAATATGAACCATGCAATGATAGAAATATAGATCAGCTCAGCCTCTGGGTTAACTAAATTTAACAAATTAAACTCTTTAGTCTCCAGGCTTTGGGCAAAGGAGAGTCAGAAGATATGCATTTATCAAAGACCTGTTGTGTGAAGATCATTTTGCCATAGTGCCCTTCTATACCAATCTTAAGCAATGTGTCTCCATTCTTTGGGGAGAAAGCAGAATGAAGGAAGTCAAATAGGTGGTGTATCATTACATGGCTTGCAGGAGGAAGACACAGATCATGAATCTGAAGTCCATTCTATAGAAAGATAAAAATCTGCCATGTTAACTCTCAGTAAATGGGCATGCCATATTAGGGACTGTTTGCCCTTCCATGTGTATATATAAACAAAATGACACCATCCTCTCAGTCAGTCTCCTTGCTATATTTAAACCCTTCCAACTATTAAAAAGTGAGTCTTCAAGAAAAGGGATGTTTCAGTTCATAATGAATTTCTGTGGAGAGACCTGAGTTGGGGTCCCAGAAGCCATGTAAAAGAACTAGATGACTTAATGTTTGTAATCCCGGAATTAGAGGAGGTGGAAACAGTTGGATCTCTGAAGCTCTCTGGCCAGCCTGTCTGGACTCTCTGCAAGTTCCTCATGTATTTTAATTTCATAGGCCAAACCAAAAATTTTCCCCTTAAGTGTCACTTATAACCATTAAAGTTATATAATTGAGAGTGCATATGATAAATATTAACATAGTAGTGTCATAATCCAACACAATTTCAGGAGCCAAGCCATGCTAGAATTTTAAAAGATATAGGCATGTATGCATCATTTTATTTTTAAAAAGTATGTAATAGCCAAATAAAATTGTTTTGGTTTCTGTTTAGAACAGAGAAGGAGCTATAGGCCATTACCCAAATTTGTTGGTATCAATCCACTTAGGATACTTTATATTCATTATGTTAAGCTTTGCAAATGAGGAGTCTGGGGTTTGCATTCTAATTAGCATCATGTCTGATATCAATGCCAGTGTATGTTGGCATTTGGAATCCTTTTACACACACACACACACACTTTTTGTATGGGCAATAAGCAGTAAGTATTCTGTAATTGCCAGTATCTGAAATAGATCTGTCTGTGAAGAGAAGTTATTTATGTCTTCAGAGATAAAAAGCGCCATATAGCATCTCTGGTATTGAGGAAAGTACGTTTTTCTTAATGGACTCCCTATTAGGGGGTGCTTGCTCTTGTTTAGTCAGTACATCTCCTCCATGCCCAGTGGTTTGTGGAGGGAGAAATGTAGAGAAGGAAAGGAGAGGAGAATACAGTGAACCATTGTTTTTCTCCAGTGCAGTGTGTTTGCTGTTTATAGGTTATGATTATTCCAGCCCCATAGTTTACCTCTGTAAGACGGGTTCCGGTCCACTAACAGAGTCAGTGTCAAGTTCCCCAAATTTGCATAGACTCCATCGCCAAGGGTAGAGAAGGCATTGGATAGAGTAGAATGAACATTGCCAAGCTGTTCACACCTCTCTTGAGGAGCTTCTTAAATGAGATTCACTTTGAAGAGTCTCCTACAAGGCGAATGCTCACTTTCAAAAATACTGTATTCTTTCCAATAAAGTTATGGAAAACAGCCCATCTCCAGCAGTGATAAAGGGCAAGGAAAAGAACTGGTGAATGCTCAGAAATTCTACCCACCAGGGAAGGACTCTTGGAGAAAATGATCCTGCCACATGTTAGAAAATGCCACCATTGTGTCAATTATGGAAGACATTTCAGATGCTACATAGCATATCATTTATGTCAGAGATGTCATTGAGTTAATCTATCAATAGAATAAATACCCTGCCGATTACTCAAATATAGTAATTTATAAGTTGTTCTAATAAAAGGACAATTTTTCGGATGCTGTCACTCATCATTGATATATTTCAGTGCTTGTGAATATTTCCATGTAATTATGTTTAATGCTCTAAGCTATGAGTGCTGTAATTTCCTGTGACCTGTTACAGCTAGATGCATTACTTGATCAGGGCTCTCAATGGAGCATTTTGTGCACACATATTTAGTTAATTGGTAATTTTTTTTCCTCCCTGTGTTTATGTGAAATATACTCTATAAGGGAAGGAAATCAGCCTACATGCAGCTGAGACTGGTAGAGAGCAATTAGGTTCTATCAGAACAAACAGCTGTCAATAATGACTTCAGAATAAAATTACCAGCAAAGAAAAGAACCCAGACATCTGCAAGATATGTAGAAATATTTTTATATCCTATTAGCTGAGATCTGGACAGGGCTATCACTGAGTTTCACCAGCTGTACCTGCTATTTTATTTTAAAATACTCTCAGACTAAGAGAAGACTGAAACTCATTGCATAAACTCAATAGCACTAAAAAAAAAATGTTGGCTTCCTTTGAACAGTATGTATTTTGATTTCATGTAATCAGCATGAAGACTTTCTATTTCAAACTATTTTGCTGTTGCTCCTGGCCATAATATGAGACTTAAAAATAGTTCTGTTATCTTTGTTTTGTGTCTTTCCAATCTGAATTCTATTGCTTGGCTATTTTTCTTTCTGTGTTTGGAAAAAAATATGTTTTGGTCTCATTACACGGTCTCTGATTTGCTTGCCTCTAGGGTTGTTTCTGGCAAAGAAAACTTGCAAGGTGGGCTTCTGCCATTGGAGTTTGGTTACAAAATAAGTCTATGTACTTGCAGGCATCTGGAGATAGTAACATAGTTGATGTTTAGACAAACGCAATTTATTTTTGTAAAGCCAGTTTTTACAGTATCTTATCTACTGACATTCTAAGTTCACTAAAGGAAAAATCTATATAAATAAAATATCAAGTTCTTTTGTTCCATTTTTTAACTATTTACACATAAAACAGATAATCATTAGTGAATTTGATGCATCTGTTTAACTTCATATACTGAAAAGAATATTATGTATCCTTGCTTCCTAAATGTGGTTGTGGAGTGCAGCTTCAGCATCACTTTGGACCTTGTGAGAAATGGTTCATCTTGAGTTCAGCTCAAAACCACTGGATCAGAAGTTCAGATGCAGAACTTCAGAATCTTGTTTTGTTTTGTTTTGTTTTGTTTTGTTTTGTTTTGTTTTGTTTTGTTTGTGGGTTGCTTTATTTAAGAGTCTCTCTACATAGTGCTCTGGCTGCCCTGAAACTTATTATATTGACCAGGCTTTGCAAACTCACAGAAGTCCCATAGCTTCTGTACCCTGAGTGCTGGAATTAAAGATATATGCCACCACACAGAGCAGAAGCTGTATTTTTTTTTAACATTGCTTCTCGGTGTGCATAGGCATCTTGAATAAATAGTGAACAAATACAAGGTTGTGTGCTCCATAGCAACTGGGATGTAGAGGAATCTCTCCTTCCACATTTATTGAACTGAGTTAGAGAACAAGAACTTTCACCTCTTTGGTATCACAATTTCTTTACAATTTTCTGTATTCTGTTATTACTCTGCTTATCTTGCCAATTCTCATCTACAAAACAATATGCTATTCTAAATATAGTAACACTAGTTTTTATTAAATAGTTATCATATAGTCATCATATATGCGTGTTAGGATAAGTGAAGGCATCCAAGGACCATGATGTTCTAAAGGAGATAGAATTGTCATAATCACAGTGAACTAATGTATAACCTAGTAGATAAAGAAAATTTAGAAAGTAATTTTAAGAAACACATAATTCGTGTCTTTTTGAGAAGTTAAATTGGAAGAGAGAGCCATCATTTATAAATAAATGCAAGTTATTGCTATAGTATTTTGCTTTCACACCACCAATATTCTTGTAATCTATAGGCCTTGGGCTTGACTAGAGTTCTATTGAAAACCAGTGCCTGTTCTCAACAAGTTTCCATTGACAAGGACCATGAGCCCTGACAGACTTTTCAGCTCTCTAGGAATGCTTATGCCATCTTGATCTACTCTCTTTTCTTTGTGTAAATGTCAGTTTCATTTCCTTGGATGGAGGGATGAGATGAGAATACATGGCTTGGGCTGAGCCCAGAGTGTATTTTTCTCTGTTCTATCTCTAGGCCTATGCCTGGAAGCTTATAGCCTCAATATATTCTAATCCCCAAGCTGACTTCTCTTGGATTCTCACTGAATTTCTCTGCTAGGCTTCATACTAACTTTGGCAAAATGTTCTAATCTTCTCCTCTGAGTGTCTGGCCAATTCTGTCTTCACCTGTGTCTAGCTTGTTCTCTTTCAAGCCTGTTTTTGTAAAATTGTCTGGTCAAACTGCCACAAATACATCACCCACCACAGACCACACTACCCTGTTTTTTGTTTGTTTGTTTGTTTTTCAGGTTTTTTTGTTGTTGTTTTTAATTTTTCCTCTCTTGCGGCTCTTAAATAGCCTCTCTTCCTCTGTTATTTTCTTGTGAATAGGATTTACCATATCTCTGACTCATTCTGTCAAATCTTTCTCTGATTCATCACTTTGTCTGCTCCTCAATTAGAAGTTACTTTCAAACATGATTGCTTCCTTTTACAAACTAAATGTGCTTTTATTATTAAGAACTAAATGTGTGTACTAAGATTGTGTTTGGATTCTAGCCAAATCCTACTGTAATTCAGGGCATGTCTGAATTCCAGCCACATCATATCTTTGAATCTGACCCTTTGCCACAGCAGCCATGTTGCTGGGTTAAAATTCCTCTAAACACTTGCTAGAAGATTTAGGCAGATAGGCAGACACTCTTTAGAGTCATGATGCAGGGTGACTTAAGAAAACTCTGAGTTCACAAAGTTATGTCAGGATCCAGTCATCCAGCATGAAGGAGGTGGTAGAAATACAGAATATCCCTGCATCTGTTTTCATAGTGCCCTAAATGCCATATGCATGACTATGACACCAGGAAATTAAGCTAAGTGTTGATTTTAACTGAATGAAAGAAGAGATTTAAAACAGAAGCCTCATCAGAATTACTTCAGAGTTTTATTAGGATGGTCACCAGATTACTGCTGTAAAACTGCTCATAAAACCCAATATCTTCCCATAGATATATTCTGAAATAAACTCGCAGTTCATAAATGCCATTCTTAATAGCTGAAATTTAACATCCAATCAAATTACAAGCTGATAGATGTACAAAATGCTTGCAGTAATTTTCAGCTATATTTTACTGTATTCACATCCAACTCACTGATCTCTGAGGTTTCCAAATTCTGCTGTTCTTTGCCAGACCAGTGATGTGTCAGCTGAGGGTCAGCATCAAAACTCCAGTAAATTAGCCAGAAAAGCCAACTCTTAAGCGCATCTCCAGAATGGTTTTAGTGCAAAATGGTCCCCTTATGCCTCTTAACATTTCTCTTCTTGCACATTACTACTGTATCACATCATGGGACATTAAGCATATTTCAACTCATGGGACTAACTCAATCATGTTTTTAGAAATTGAAAACAAATCTTTTAACTGGATGAGTGATGATATTAAAGTAATAACAATTTCCTGGTAGGCATGCTTGTTTAATGGATTGCATAGTCTTTCCATGTGTAAACAGTGCAGTGGCTTTCACTAACGAAAATTGCTTGGTTTTAAGAACTAAAGTTTAACAATCACTGGATTTGCTAGAGAAGTCACAAGAAATCTAGAGTTTGTGTTCTGATTCTCATTAATGGCATCATTGTCCAACAACAAGATAACTTAGGAAAGCTGAGTTTATTTCAGCAATAGCAGAGTAGGACCAGCATAACACCAGACTGGATTTAAAAGTGCTGCCTTCTTCCCTTTTGCTGGAATGCTGTGTACTATAATAAGTGTGCTGAATTGTGCTGGCCTCAGCCTAAAGCACAGGGTGATACACTCCTTTTTCTTTTTTTTTTTTTTTTGAAAGATATTTAGAAAAATTTGTCTCAGTGCTTGGCAACTACTCCGACAGAAAACAGATAAAAATAAGGGTAGTTTATCAGTTCTGCTGCCCTTATCATGTTTCAGGTTGAAGGCTGTTGAAATGATGAGAAACAAACAACACTAAATAGGGCTTCGTCATTATCGCTGCTTTGGGGAGCTCAGGTTCAGCATCAAAGAAAAATGCATTTGCTTTCAAAACTCAATCCTTCATTTTGAGAGGTACACTGCACTAAGGTACTGACATCTTAAAAAAAAAAGAGTAAATCGGAGAAGGCAGTAAAGTGCTGCTGTGGGAACTCAGAAATCAAAACAGAAGTCATCTGGCACACTTGTAAAACCTCAGAGTTTTCAGCTTTTCTGTTTCTTACAGATGTAGACTGGTATCTGAGGACTGCCATTTTTAAGCAGCTGGAGTGCACAGCTTCGAGATGTTTCCTTCACATGGAATTCTTTAGCAGCTTGCTTTATCTTCGAAATATGAATAAATAGTCTCCCATGTTGGGGTTTGGGAGTATTACTTGTCATGATCTAGGAAAAGGTCTGATATTTTTACTCTTGGTATCTTTTGGTTTGCAACTAGTTTGATCTCCTTCAATTTCTCTGGCATGAAAACTGCCAAGTGAAGTTGTTGGATACAAACAAACAGGCAAAGAAGCCATTGTCCTTCCTCCATACTGATCTGATCATCTGACCAAACTTGAAGATGGAGAACCTGTTGTTGCAAAAGTAGAATCTTCTGGGGAAATTTCCCTCTAGAGTACAGCATTTGAGGTGATTATCAAGGAAAGTAGATGTGAGCAGATGACAATTATAAGAATGTGGAAAGACCAACATAAACTAAGAGCCAGAGGTGGGCAGATTATAGACTTGTTTAGCTTTTTGATGTGAAAAAGCCATGAATATGGTCATAACTGTATTACTTAAAAGAAAGGCTGGGTGTGATGGTACACACTTTTAATCCCACAACTCAAGAAGCAGAGGCAGACAAATCTCTCTGTTTTCAAGGCCAGTGTAAGGGGTGGTTCTGATGCTTTGATCAGGAATCTGGGTCCTATTCCTCAGTTTGTTCTTGATCTATCAATAAAGATGCTAGCAGCCAGTGGCTGCACAGAAGTGCACAGGACTTCCAGGTTCCCAAAGGCAGGCTAGGAGACTCAAGAGAAGAAGTCTTCCATGCTTTGGAGGGAGAGTGAGCCATCAACCATGTGAGATCCCGGGTGGAGTGGCCATTGGCTACTTCCATGATTGGGCCTTAAGTAGCAGACAGGACATTAAAAACACAACTAAGCTGAGAACAGATTTAGGTGCTGAGCAAGGAGAAGGTAACCATGAAACTAAATTGAGGACAGATTTAGAGTGTTAAACAAGAAGTAAATGGAAGGGCATACTAACCTCGGGAGGCTTAGAAGAGCCCAGCCACTGAGCCATAAGGCAGGTTAAAAGTGAGTTAATGTGTATGTCTTTCAACCATGGATCCAAGGGAACCAGGGCAGTGGCTGGTAGTGTGATCCACCTGGAGCTTAAAGCAGGGTTGTAGAAACTACACACCACAAGCCAGCCTGGTCTACAAAGTAAATTTCAGAACAGCCAGAGCACTGCTGTACAGAGAAACTCTGTCTTTAAAAACCAGAGAGAAGGGGGAGGGAGGAATGATCTGAAGTTGTTTTAGTTAGAAGTAACAGAACGAAGTTAGAACAGTCCAAGGGAGTAGATTAAAACAAAGTTTTAAATGCTAAATCACAACTGACACAGAAGTGATTTTTCACCATTTTCCCAGAATTTCATTGCTTTTGTCCTTGTTGTCTTCAGTGATAGAATTGAAGAAATGCACCTGCAAAAGAACTTCTTCCTTTGTAGAAACCTTGATAAGTTTAATTTAGCCTTAAGACTTACTGGATAATTAGATTCACTAATGGCTAGAGCTATTATCATTATCAAATGTAATAAAAATGAAAAATACACAAAAAAATAAAAAAGGTGTATGTGACATCCTCAAGGTCACATTGTGACCTGGAATGGAAAAGTACTTTATATTTCATAGACTTGCTTTAAGATGGGCATATACCTAATTCTTCACTGAAATCCTTTTCTCCAGAAAAATGAGATCACATAAATTCTAAGGCAGCCAATACCTTCCCTTTCTTCTCCATAAACAATAATAACCAGTGAACAGTTTGTTGTGTTTTGTGGGGTAAAAACACATATTGTTCAACTCAGAGCCTCCCTTTTGTCCCTTCTCATATTTTTTTCATTTTAGACTCAAGTGGATATTTGATTCGTTTTTCTTACCTTTATGTGTTGGGGGAGTAATATCATTGCTCTAAAAAACTTTCAACTCTTTGGACTTGGAATTATTCTTCTTATTTTCCTGAGACTATGCAGTGCCTTCCTGCAATGCTGTAGAATACCATGTCATCTAGACATTTAGCTAGTGCCAGACTGGGGGTTAATAACATGTTCTTGCTAAAACTATGGTCAACTTAATGTATAGTCTTAGATAGATCTGTAGTGTATTTTTCTTTTTCTTTTTAAATAATTTATTTATTTTTTCTCAAATCGTAGTTCATTCACACAGGGGTTATAAACACAAAAAGGCTAAGAAGAGGTGTATTCACCAGTGTTCCTTAGACATTGTTCCAAATAAGAATGAAAAGATTATAGCATTCTACATTCCCCAAAGGCTTTTTGCAGGCTCTATCAATGTCATGTTACTTTGTGAACTTAAAGCCTAAGAGTCCAGTGACCTTTGGCAAAGGACATAAAGCCATATTCAACTTTAAATTAGGGATTGTGTGGAAATTTTATGGTCTACAAATGACAGGTTCTTGTGTGACCAATAGTTAAATTATTTTAAAATTTTTCCTTACTACCTTGTAGACACATGACACTAGAGAGACTGCTAATTGATAAGGGAACAGACCTGGTCTTTATCAGACTCATTCTTTGTATAGTTTCGTCTGAGACTTTATACAGACCTGATCCATGAAAATTTTCACTTGTAGCTCATAGAAGGAAGCAGTATGATTTGAAGTTACCTCTCTTGCTGGTCCATCACCTCAATCCTCATCCTTCAAGTCCCATTTCCAATCCATACCAACACAGTCCTTTCTTTTCCTGTAATGTATTTATGTAAATCACTACTTTTTTGATAGGCTTTAGAATCTTCAATAATAAGAAAAATTTATCATATTGTCCTATATCCTCCATGACTTAGCAAAATACTTCATTGTTTATTGGCTGGTGAGATAGATTTGCAATTGTACAAAAAATAAAAATAAAAACAGACAGATGCCAACAGACAGTGGCATGTCATAAATGAAGACTTTCTGCTACTAGAAGTCTGTAATGACTAATCTTGTTTGTCAATTTGACATGTTAGAACAGGGAACCTCAGGTAAAGTATTGCTTGTATCCGATGGCCTGTAAGTATATTTGTGGGACATTTTTCTTAATCATTAATTGATGTAAGAGGAAGGATCCAACACACTTTGGGCAGTACTATCCTAACAGCCTGAGCTATATAACAAAGCCTGGGATCAAGAAAATAAGCTACATTCCTCCATTGGTTTCTGTGTAAAGCTTTGGGGTCTTGGTTCCCTCAATGAATGACTGTAAGCTACAAGCTAAAATAAACCAGTCCTTTCCAAGTTAACTTTGGTCATGGTGTTTATCAAAGCAACAGAAAATAAACTAGAACAGAACCTAAGTTAGTGATATGTACCTCTTCCTGCTGAATGCATATTTACTGTGAGGCAAATATACATAGTCAAAAGAAGGCATTTTGGATTGATCCATTCTGAATACATAATATACTCAGCTTGTAAGATTAGATCAAAAGAAACATAAGGCTTACCTTGATAGTGTAAGAACATAGGTGTGCTATTTTCTTAGCATCTTCCCTCATAGTAGAAGATGCTCATTGTTTTAAGCCCCTGCCTTTGTAAGCCAGTTCCTTTGTGAGCCTATCTCCTTGGAGTAGCAGACCTTGCCACCCATTACAGCTTGTCTCTTTCATGTCCTTTTCTTTCAGTCTGGTTCGTCAAACTGGAACACTGACCCATAAGTCCACATGTAATGGAGTTTAGAAATTGCTTTCAATTTCTTTGCACAACAAAGATTGGGGCTTTCATTTTCCCATGGAGAATGCTTGAATTTCACTAAAAAATTTCAAGTACATTTAATGCTGAAAAAAAAAGAGAATAAGAGGGGAGAATTTCCCAATTGATTGTTATTTATTAATAATTTCTCTCTTAATACTGCCCTGCATTATGTTTATGGTGCAACAATATTTTAATTAGTATAGGATATATTAATTTTATATATCAGACTAGATTAGTTTTAAAATTTCCTTACAGAATTTTACAAGAGATACTTGAGTTATTAATAGATACTGTTTTTATTTTCTTTTTTATTATAAATTCAACCGAAAATCAACCTGAGATTGCTTTGCTTAAAAAGCCTAACTAGATAATTTCTGTTCATGCTTTGAAACAAGGCCTTTTGTATCCCAGGCTAGCCTCAAACTTACTATGCTTACTTTGAACTCCTGATCTTCCTACTTCCATTTTTCAAGTGCTAGGATTACAGACATGAACTACAACATGTACTCTCTATTTAGATATTAAACAATAATTTAAAAAATCTGAATATAAAAGCCTAATTAATGTTTATGTCTTTTCTATACATTAAAAGTAATACCTAAAAGATTACAGCACGCAGCTTAGACAGACAACACGAGACCAGCCGGTTCCACGAAGGAAAGGGGTTTATTCAGGGCGGAGGGTGGGGGGAGAAGCAGGAGAAGGTGGCAGGGAAAGGAGAGAAGAGAGCGAGGTCGGAGGAGTTCTCACTATTTGTACGAGTGACTACGTAGCTTTTCCCAGGTCCAGGTGAGGTGGCCAGGTGAATTGTGGGAGTGTACATTGGTTGCCTTGGCAATTATGTAGCAGTCACCTGTCGCCTGAATGTGACGTCACTGAGTTCAGACTTATACTAACAATACCTTTATTGTATAATATGACCAAAGATGGAAGTAATTAAAGATGTAGCATTTCTATATTCTGAAATGAAACGAACCTTACTCAGTATATTGTTACATACATGCAAGTAACTGGTGCTTTAGTATTTTTCACTCCAGAGTGACTGAGAAATTCTTGCAATAGCTATTCAAATCAAATTTATAAGTTTGAGATCTGATTAATGAAATTAATAAAGATTTTCTTATGTGTTAGTTTCTTGCTAAGTGTATGTGGACTTTTTCCTCCCTCTGTTTGTTTTTTAGTGCGGGTGTTGGCAGAACTGGCTGTTTCATTGTAATAGATGCCATGTTAGAAAGAATAAAGCATGAAAAAACTGTAGATATTTATGGCCATGTAACTTTAATGAGAGCCCAGAGGAATTACATGGTGCAAACAGAAGACCAGTACATCTTTATACACGATGCACTGTTAGAAGCAGTGACATGTGGAAATACCGAAGTGCCGGCTAGGAACTTATATGCCTATATTCAGAAGCTGACACAAATAGAAACAGGGGAGAATGTCACCGGAATGGAGCTCGAATTTAAGGTAAGACATTGGCTATGATGTAGTTACTCACCAGTAAGTCATTTTATCTTTGAAATAGGCTTCACATCATTATCTTTCAAATTTTGAAGTGCAAGTTTCCCTTGACCTTCTCTGGTATCAGATTTATATAAAACACTCTCCTCCTTCTCCTTCTCCCTTTCTCCCTCCCCCTCCTCTCCCCCTCCCCCTCCCCTCCAGTACCCCTTCCCTCCCCCTACCCCTCCCCCTACCCCACCCCGACCCTCTCCAGCTCCCGCTCGCACTCCTGCTCCTTCCTTTTTCCTTCCTTTCTTGCTTCCTTCCTTCCTTTCTTTCTCTTTCCTCTCGCCTCTTCTATTTTTTATCTCTTCAATTTTTTGTTCCCTTTCAATAACTGGGTCCATAGTGTTCTCATTTAAATTCAGAAATCATGTTCTCAAAACGCAATGTTTATAATATTCTGTAGGCTATATGAAATAATTGGCTAACAGGAAATACATTTTGAATATTTGTTATCAAGTAAACAGAAGATTGATATCTAAAACGGGCATCTTAGGTACATTGCATTCAAATCATTGGCTAAAATTACCTTTGTTAATTTTTTTTTCCTTTTTAAATTCAACAGCGTCTAGCAAGCTCAAAAGCTCACACCTCAAGATTCATCAGTGCCAATCTTCCATGTAATAAATTTAAAAACCGCCTTGTTAATATTATGCCATATGAGTCCACAAGGGTGTGCCTGCAGCCTATCCGAGGAGTTGAAGGCTCTGATTACATCAATGCCAGTTTCCTTGATGGATATAGGTATGTACCCTCACTCTCTTGACAATCCAAAGCCTTGATATTTGCATGTGCTATAGATTTGTAATCACAAAGAATTTCATCTCAATTTAATGCCATTTTCTTTCTGAATACATCATCATTCAATTCCATGATGGTGGTGGCTTATTTATGCATTTATTTTTAGATAGAATTAAGCAGTAGTAATGATATTTCTATTGCATATAGGAGTGGGGTAGTGTGCTTGTGTGGTATATGTACATGCTTATATAGGTGTGTACATGTAAGTGGGTATGATGTGTGTGTGTGTTTATAAGTGAATGGGTGTGTTATGGGTATGTGTGCATGTGAATACCAGAAATCAGCATTACATGTCTCCCTCAGTTGCTTTCCATCTTATTTTTTTTAAGAAATGTCTATCACTGAACCCAGAGCTTATCCCTTCAGCTGAATTGGCTGGCTAATAAGACCTGTTGCCTACCTCCCATCTCCCTTCTAGGATTCTATGATTGCTGAGGATCTGAATAGCATATCCTTTACCAACAAAACCATCTCCTCAGCTTCTTACTATTTCTTCTTTTAATCTGACCTTGTAGCCTATTCTTTCGGAAACCATTTAGATCTGGAAGTTGATAAGGAAGCTATTTAGTGCCATTTTTCATCAACCCAATAGATTATGTGAGCATTGTTTCTAGAAAATGAAGTCACACAACTAAGCATCTAATTAATTCATATAACACATGAAATTGAGCTAGTAGCATTGCACTAAATTTAAATAACAATGATAAAGACATACATAGTAATATTAACGACATCATTGATTCTACAAAGTTCCCAACATGGTATTAAATAATCCTATTGATGATGCATCCTAATAGGAATCCCCTGCAATTGAATTAATGATATAAGTAGGACTAGTATCAACAATTCACAAATCAATTTGTGCATGTCTTCAAAATACTTTATCATTTTTCTCTTCATTCTCTCTACTCAGACAACAGAAAGCCTACATTGCTACCCAGGGGCCCTTAGCAGAGACGACTGAAGACTTTTGGCGAATGCTTTGGGAACACAATTCCACCATTGTTGTGATGCTCACCAAGCTGAGAGAAATGGGCAGAGTAAGTGTGTCACTCAATTTGGAAAACCACATCAAACTTATTAATTTACATGTTTTTGAATGATTCAGTACTTTGGCTGCAGAGACATGCAATAGTAGAGACAAATGAGTCAGTCAGTGGTACTTAATGACTTACATTTGACATATGCTTATTACTTTTTGTCTGACTAGGTTATGGTTATATGATCAAATGGACCATCATATCCTCATATAAAGAAACTTGAATTTTTGTCTTTCATTCTTAAGCCAAACTGTATTTCTCTTGGCCATGGAACATGGTTCTAGAAAGCTGCATAATATTTCAACAGTTATAATAGCAAATTAGATTTTAAAAATAATTGTTCTGAAGTACATATCAAGTAGCATCAGAGAGATACTTGAAGGGCCACCAACTGGACAGCACCTGAAAGCAGGTTTGCTGTGCCCTTGGAGATAGTCTCATTCTGTCTCTTTTTATAAATTACATGATAGACTTATAGCTAAACCCAACTCTTAGAGCTCATTTAGAAAGCAAAATGATATAAAGCCAAGAAGTTATCTACCTTGCCTTAATCTGCCTGCTGATTTTGTAAGGTTATCGTAAGTCATCAGAACTACTGGGACCCCAGATTCCTCAGTTAACAGATAATATTGAACTGGGTCATCTCGGGCTTCTTTTTGCTTTGTCCTCCATGATTTTCTAAATATAAACCACAATGGTATAAAACCAAGTGTGCTGATATAATACAGTACCAATATCATTGCCCAAGGAATTTTATAATTATTTAAATAATTTATACATAAAAGATAACTACCAAGTTTAAGCACTCATTCCAACTGGTATTTAATAAGCAGCTATGATTTGCCAGACTTTGTGCTGGTTTTTCTGGAAAAAATATTTACCACAGATAGCTTGCCTGTCTTCAGGAGAGAGACTCAAAAGAGTAGATACATGTAATTGAAATTGCCTCAAATTTGAGAATTTCATTAACAGGAGAACCAATGTAGATAAACAAAACTTTTTTTACACCTTATAGAGTTTTACATTAATCTTTCCTTATAGGAGAAATGTCACCAGTACTGGCCAGCCGAACGATCTGCAAGATACCAGTATTTTGTTGTAGATCCCATGGCTGAATACAACATGCCACAGTATATCCTGAGAGAATTCAAGGTCACGGATGCCAGGGTAAGTTCAGCTCACCATTAGCTAGAAATTAGGGTTAAATATGCTCCACTGGGAGAAACATTTGCCAATAACCATTCTCAAAAGGAAAAGAAATCATGCATTATAGATGACTTTAAAGGAAAAGAATCTGTAATACTCCCTCTATCTGGGAAGTGTTTTCATACGCTTAGGCTTGGCTTCCCTTCAAATGTACCACCTGGAAGCCCAGCTTTGGGAATGCAGTGAGAGCTTGTGTTGGGAAGCATTTACTGATTGGTTGGCTGCACTTAAGTTCACCTTTTCAGCACATTCTCATTGGAGAGCTTTTGATTTCTTCACTACTTAAGGCTCTAAATATGTTGTTGTTTTACAGTCCTTGAGGTCATATGGGCTTGTAGGTTAATTTGGTATGACTTTAAAACTGCAGAGCAATTGGCATTCCTTTAAAGGTTCTGACAAGCCTTGCACATTCTAATTTGATTCCTGGCATCGTCTGTTCCTCTATGTGCTAATGTGTCTGTCCATGAGAGCTGTGAATTCACAATCCTTGTTAGCTAATTTCCATTCGCATTTCTCACAAAGATTGCTGAGTCCAAGGCTCAGCCCTAATGTGAGTGGTTCTACACATAAACTTTAATATCTTTGCCATTAGCCACTCTTAAACTATGATTGCAAACACATCTTAGGGAGACCCGTTCACTTCAAAGTCCAGCTTTAGGTTTAGAACAGTCATCGCGGGTGGGTTAACTAAAATTCCAGGGGATAATATGTAGTTAGTAGATCCATTATTTTTTGTGTGGTTGGTTTGTTTGTTTGTTTGTTTGTTTGTTTGTTTGTTTGTTTGTTTTTGGAAAGCAGCTTGCTCTAAGTTCATATTTGTAGATTGTCTACTAATTCCCAAAAGCTAGCCCTAGCTATGACACAGACAGAGGAGACAGAGACAGATTCACAGGAGGGTTGGCCCAGGTGACAGACTTGTTAATCCTAGAAAGTGGTATATCAAATACTCTGAATGTGACTATATCAAGGCAGCTATCATGATCCAAGATCTCATTTTTTAATTGTCCAAGTAAGCACTCCCTGTTGCTTGCTACTCTCCCTCCCTTAAATTTCCTAGCTATTTCTGGTAATAGAAAGGAGAGTACAGATTTAACCCATGGGGAACACATTTATCGCAGCTCCAAGTTAAACCTAATGACATTGAGAAAAGAAAGAGGGTAGCAGGACCATGTTCACAGCGTTTTGAAGACTCTATGCTTAGCTCCCATCATGCTTCCGGTCTCAGGTTCAGAGTTCAGAGAGCCAGTTGGCCCTTGAGAATATAGCATTGTTAAGCAACTAACCTTTAAGCAATCCGATAATCTCTCTCCAAATAGTAAATGTTTATGCATCTGACTTTTTTGAAGTTACAAGTGACTTAGGTTAAAAAAAAAATGAAATCCCCAGGACACTCAAGAAACCTCTGCCATGTGGAGCTTCTGACTTTCTTCCCTTTACCCTCCAAAAATTTTCCCAGAAAAAGAGGGAAATAAATCCACCTTGTCTATACTAAACGACTGGGAGTTACTAACTAGGCCAAATACTTCTGTGTTCCTCTGTATTCTCATGGAATTTTTGTGGTCTTCTGTTCTTCTACTCTCAGGCATCGATTCTGCAGCACCAGGATCTATGATGTGTACCCATCCTGAGTTAACCTGTTTTTTCAATTTGCCTGGGATTGAGTTATCTCTATAAATCTTACAAATATGCATACCTGATGCCATAAGAATCTTAGTAGGAAAGATTAGTTCCCAAGTATGTGAAGCAGGAAGCCACTGGGGGTACCTCTTCAAGTGGGATCAATCTCAGTAACCATGGGTAAAGTTATGTGTTACCCTGATGAGTCAGAACAGGAATTCCTGTACTATGAGTGAAGCATCCCTTCTGCTACTGTTGTACTTCAAACAATTCCCAAAAGAATCAGAAGTAATTCATGACCTTCTCTTACTAATGTGGAACTTCTTGAAAAGTTTTATATATTCTCTTTAGAAAAAAGTTTAATAGAAATACCAGGTAAATGCTTCAGATATCCACCATTAATTTAGTGCTTGTGGAAGTTCCCATGTGTACAAAGCATTATATTAAAAGAAGTACACCTATTTTTTTTGGATTATCATATTTTAGATAGGGCTTGTTTTCTTAGAGTTTTGGAGTTGTCTTTGTATATTACTTAATTCCTGAAGCCAGTCAGGAAGAAACCTCTGATTAAAAGAAAGTGGGAGAGCTGGGCAGTGTTGGAGCACACCTTTGATCCCAGCATTTGAGAGGCTGAGGCAGGCAGATTTCTGAGTTCAAAGCCAGCCTAGTTTACAGAGTGAGTTCCAGGATAGCCAGTGCTACATAGAAAAACCCTGTCTTGGGAAAAAAAGGGGGGGCAGTGGTACAATACTTGAAAATACTCGCCTTGGATTCTATATTAGTTCCTTTTACTGTTTCTGTGATAAAACTGACCAGAAGAAAGTTGAAAGTAAAGATTTATGTGGTTACAGGTTCATCATCAAGGGAAGCCAGGGAAAGAGCTCAAAGCAGGAACATAGAAGCAGGAACTGAAGCAGAGGCCATAGAGGAACACTGCTTGCTCTGTTGCTCTCCCATGTCTCTCTTACTTCCCTTGATTTCTTGTAGCTGCCAGGAGCACCCATCTAAGGGTACTGCCACTGTTGGCTGTACCCTCCCGTATCAATCACTAATCAAGGAAATGCTCACTGATGTGTACACAGGACAGTCTGATGGAAACAATTCTTTAATTGAGGATTTTTCTCCCTGAGACTCTGGTCTTTGTCAGGTTGACAAAAACGAACGGGCATACTACTCGTAAACTGGAATTTTAATATCACTCCATGGTTCATGTTGTGTCTCACACATGACTGGAAAATGTGGATCTCAGAGTCATGTTAGAGTAGGCAAGTCAACAATTACCTGGTTTATGTTAGATCTTTTTACCATTTGTCATTTATGGTACGAGAAATATGCATGGCTGATGTGACAACATAATTGTGACAGTAGCAAGTCTCTGATCTAGGTGACATGCCTGCATACTTCCTTCACACTCTTTCTTAGATGACGTCATTAGATTGAATATAAGATGTGAGGGGAAATGAGTGTGTGTGTGTGTGTGTGTGTGTGTGTGTGTGTGTGTGTTTGTGTGGCATTTGAATATCTCAAACTTTGACGCTCATAAGTATTTCTGAAGAAGATAACTCAAGTAAATTTGTAATTTAAATATATATTAATGTTGACAATGTAGGCAGTAGATAAGACACACACATAACTAAATTTCCACTGGACATATTCCTAACTTTTCTTCTCGTTTCATTTTTTGGGGAAAAAATCATGAATGTGTTTGTGGTCTTTGTACTTGCTGAATCCCTCTGGCTTGCTGCTTCATGGCTGGTTATGTGGCTTCCCCTCTAAAGGACGGCCAGTCCCGAACAGTGAGGCAGTTCCAGTTCACTGACTGGCCAGAACAAGGAGTGCCAAAGTCTGGAGAAGGATTTATTGACTTCATCGGCCAAGTCCATAAAACAAAGGAACAGTTTGGCCAAGATGGGCCCATTTCAGTGCATTGCAGGTGAGCAGAGAGTCACTAACACTAACTGGACATTTATAATGCTTGTTAGCTTTGAAAAGGGGCCTTCTTTATTCACTTTGTATACAAGCTTGTTATGGTAAATCTGTATAATTCAAATTTGTTTTCAAAATTTTCTATGAGATATAATGTAAATATTTGTTTAATTTTTCTATAAAATGAAAAAATAAATAGAAGAATGTTTTTATCCCCCAAAATGATCCTTTGTAGAAAAAAAAAGAAAACAAACAATTTTAAGTTACCAGGAATCGTTGGTGTGTCCCTAGCAATAATGTATAATACTAATCCCTTTCAGTGTTTGCTTTCTTTTTATGTAACTGCACTTACAACTGCCTTTCTGTATCTTCTGCTTTTGTCTCTTGAAAGAACTGTGAATAGCTGCCAAACCTTAATAGCAATACTAATTCTTGCAACTCAATAAGTGATTAGTATGGTGCCTCAGTTCAAAATGCAATTTGCTTGAAAATTGTTGCTATATCAGAAAATGAAGCACCTTCAATTTAATTATTTTCAACAGTTTCTAGAGCATTTTATAAGTTAAGTCACTGAAGTTAATAGAAATACTAAGTGAATGCCTTTGACATCCACCATAAATTTAGTGCGTTTGGAAGCTACTGTATGTGCCAAACATAGTGAAGGGAATTCACCTATTTTTTTTTTTTTAAAATATGATGTATCAGGATTCTAACAGTTTGACGTTTCAGGTTTCAATATGTTTACAGTCAGTCTTAACATTTATGTTTAAAATGTCTGGTGCTTTAAAAACCTATTGTTATCCTAGGAAGGAAGATCTCAAACTAGAGAAATTAGACAATAGGCTTTAGGATACATGCTCTTGTCCCAGATCTATACTTTTATGAAGGCATATAACAGTGAGCTTCCATTATCTCTGCAGGTCTCTGTGATCTCTTCTAGCACTGCTTTGTTTCTCAGACTCAGAAGCATTTGCATTATGCTGCCCAAATCCCTTGCTGTAGATATGAAGGGATGTGTGGCCTCTAGTATTTAAAATTGATGTTATAAACTAGAGTTGAAACACAATAGGTTATTTTTTTAAATCTAGCATATAATTTCTTCTGCTAATTCAGACATATCTTTTCTTCATTTTGAATGCTTTGAAATCGCACTTATTTCTAGCATATTGAACTACCAAAGTAAGCTTCAATAAATTTAGAAGTGAATGAGGCAGATGCCTGTTCTTTTCTCAAAAACTCTTAATAGAAATCCAGACGTACTGTATTTGGTTATATTGATTAATCAAGTCAAAGTAAGATACACCCTAGAATATCTAGATGATTCAACAAAAATGCCACAAGTCAGAGTCTCTCATAAGTGTGAGACATTCAGGGATGGAAGGTCATTCAAGATCCCTTGACTGTTGTTGGGAGTGAATGTGTCCAACTCCTTTTTAACAACTGCTCATTGGATTAAAACCTTACTTAGCATTTTTCCTTAGATTCATGAGAAAGTGCAGTTTGTAAAAGCACATGCTATTTATATATGCCTGTCAGCTACATCCCAGAGTAAATGAATCCATCTATTTTCAACAGCCTGTGCCCAAGCGTTATACACAATATTTAATTAAGATCCAAAAACGTAGGGATTTTTTTTTCAGATTCCTCAGTGTTCTTGTTACCTGAACCCACAAACATCACTTTTTAAGAATACAAAAGCTGTCAGTTTTCTTCCTTGCTGTTGTGAAGATTCTGGAATTATCATAAAATACAAAAGAAACAGAAAGACATTCAAAACCTTGCTGAAATGGTAGAAAGAAATTTGGGATATTTTAGCAGCTGCTCACCGAAAAAGAAGCAATTCAGTGTAGCGCTCACTGGCTCATAGCTGTATTGTCAAAGGGCCTTTTGAAAATCTGTTGAAAGTTATAGCTTTCCGGAAGCTGGGGTATAATTTGATAGTTCTACAATCAATGTATATTGGATACTCATAGTTTCTCAAAGGCTAAGAAAAAACCTGCCCATAACAGAAGTCTACTATAGAATCTATATTTTCATATCCCAATATCAATACTGTTGAAGTCTGCATGTCTTTTTACATAAGGTGTTGCCTGTTTAGATGATGTCATAACCTTCACAGTTTATGTTATTAATACACTAGAAAAGAGGACTCTACATGATATGTTCTGCCTTATTCTAATTAACTTCGTACTGTACATAGAGTCAAGGGCTTCAGTTTTAGAGTTTATATGAAGAGTACAATCAATCCTGTGTTTGATCTGTTTATACTTTTACCTATTGCTTTTATAGTATTATTTCTTGACCTTTCCAACTAGCGTTCCACAGTATTTCAGAAATGCAGTCTACTTTATAAGACCCAATTCTAGTTACATATTCTTGCATATTATAGCAACACCTGATAAACACATAGTAAAAGCATTCCCACTTTATCTTTAACATGCTTGTGGATAAACTGGGAATGTGGGAGCTGGTAGAAGGAAGTCTATTGTGCAAGACTATGAACACTTTACTCACATTGCATTTGTTCTTATGGCAGTGCGGGCGTTGGAAGAACTGGAGTCTTCATAACATTGAGTATTGTGTTGGAAAGAATGAGATATGAAGGGGTTGTAGATATCTTCCAGACAGTCAAAATGTTAAGAACACAACGACCAGCCATGGTACAAACAGAGGTAAGAAAAAATTTGGTGTTCCCTTCTAAAAACCTAAATCTTCTCTGGATCCAAAATATATTTGCAAAATACAGAAGTGCACTATGGGAAAAGCAGCCTAGTATTTTAAAACCTTGTCTCCCCAACTCTTTAAATGTGGAGACAATGACAAAATATTCAAACTGTTATGGAGATTATATGAGGTTCTTTATTGGGTTGAAATACAAATTGTTAGCATCTTTAACTTGTAAAATGTCTCTTTCATATATTTCAGTGTGCCTGTGTGTGTGTGTGTGTGTGTGTGTGTGTGTGTGTGTGTGTGTTAATGTAAACCTTGTACCTTATTTTAGATAGATACATAAAAATCCAAATGTCTGGTAGAGAATATTCTCTCAGCAACTTTAACTTTCCTGTTTTCTCTCTCTTTGCTCACAGAGACACCAGGTGCTTGTGTTTCATTTTATATGACTAGCCATATTAAATATTTGGAACTTAGAAATGGCCTGTTTTCTATTCACTAATTAATATGTACATTTCTCAGTATAAGTTCATGATTTAGAGAATCAGAGAAGTAGTACTTATGCTCCTCAAATAGCCATCAAATTATACAATACAAATGTATTCTTTGATTGCAAAATACTGCAAGCATTTGGCTTGTAATACTTAAAACATTATGTCAGCCTGACAAACATAATGGGTGTTGGGGTGACAGAGGAAAATTGGACATTTAAAAAGCCTTAACACTTAGCCAAGCAACTTACTGTGACAAGACAGAAAAGCAAACTCCATTTATTTTGCATTACCATTTTTATTGTAGAAAAATGCACATTTAAGCAAAATAGAAGCTATCTACTTTCAGCCCCATTGGCTACTGAAAATAAGTTTCTTTTATGGGGAAAATCCTACTTTTTCTCATCCCTGTGGTTATCTGTAAATTGTAATTTTTCCATCTTCCCAACAGTGTTCCAATTTATTTCAATATGACAGGGCCCTTCCTTGTCATATTGAAAAGGAAAATTTCATCCTCATGCCAGAAAAGGAATGTTTCATACCTTTCTATTTTGGTGTTAGTCTTCTAGAACAGACAACTTGCAATTGTACTGAATTTTAGGACAAATGTTGCAGGTACTTCAAATACAGGCTGCCAGTCTCAGGAGTAAGAAGGCAGGAAGCTCAGGGCTCCATAAACATTTTATATGCCTGCTGTTCTTGCACAACTACCGTTCGCTTCTGTCTTAATTAAGGTTTCTATTCAACAAAACACCATGGCTAAAAGCAAGTTGGGAGGAAAGGGTTTCTTTGGTTTACACTACCATAGCACTGTTCATCACTGATGGAAGTCAGGACAGGAACTCAGTCAGGGCAGGACCTCAAAGCAGGAGCTGATGCAGAGACCATGGAGAGATACTGCTTACTGGCTCATTCCTCATGGTTTGCTCACCCTGTTTTCTTATAGAACCCAGGACCACCAGTCAAGGAAAGACCCCACCCCTATTGGGCTGGGCCTATTGACATCAATCACTAAGGAAATGTCCCACTGGCTTTTCTACAGCATAGTCTTATGGAGGCATTTTCTTCACCCCCCCCCATTGGATATTTTATTTATTTACAATACAGATGTGATCCCCTTTCCCCATTTCCCCTCCCTAGAACCCCTTATCATATACCCCCTCTTCCTTTATGCTTTTATACCATTTTGATTACATGCATTTATTAAGGTCATTTCTTGGTTGAGTGTCTAGCAATACAATAGATGCAAATAGTTGGGGAACAAGCAATTCAATAAACACAAATAGTCAAAGAAAAAGCAAGGTATTAAACCCAGTTACATGATCACTACTGTGATCACTGTTTCTAAAGGCTTATCAGGATGAACCAAAGTATCTGAACCTACTTCCTTATCCTAGCCCAAAGTCATTTTCATGTCTGAAGCCTACTTCCTTATTCTAGCCTTAAATTTAGATTCCTGTCTGAAATGACTTCTTTGTTCTGGCCTAATATTTAGATTCCTGCCTAAGATTACATCTTTGTTGTAGCTTACTTTTTAGACTCCTACCTGAAATTACTTCTTTGTTCAAGGCCAATGTCAGATTCCTGCTTGAAGCCTACTTCCTTGTCCTTGGCCAATGTCATATTCCTGCCAAGCTGCCCATTTCCTTGTTCTTGGCCCACGTCAGCTTCTTGCCAAGCAGCCCTAAAGGCTCTCTACCTCTCTCCCATTTTTATTTTGTTAAGAAGACTGAGCCTGTCTTAGGTCGTTTGACAAGAATGCCTTCCTTACCTGTCATGGAATATGCATTATCAAAGGCAATGCACTGATGTCTTAGGTTGGTAAGGCTCTGTGCAGAATCTTACCTGTCCTTTGCTTGCTAGCCTGTTAATTTAATAACTCTATCTGGGGGTTTATTTTCAAGTTTAAGCCATGTTCTTTGGCTGCCAACATGTTGATGTTGTTAAAGATAAGCTTTAACACGATGGGCAAGAATAAAAGTATTCCCAGGCCAAGAAGGGCTAGCCTGATCAAGCTATATATGTCATTCCCCAGGTCTGTCCAAAATTGAAATACTGAGCTCAGGCCATGGATAATTTATCAGCATTATTTGCAGCATCAAAGGTCAACAGAGCAGCATTCTTTAAATTCATAATCTCACTATACAAAGGTAATCCACCCAGAAAGATGTTAGGATTATGACAAATATCCTATAGGTGTCTTTAAACTTTTTTCTAATTATAATGACAATCATTGTGAATTTCAAAAGTAACACTACTCCAATAATATTTGTCATAACACTTGAAATGGCTCCTAACTCTTGAACCCTGAACCTCCTTCAGATAATTTGAATGGGTTATAGAGCATCATTTGTTGTTCCAGATACCTATATAAATCCTTTTGTTATACTCAATACATTAGTAACATTTTTTTTTTTTTGCTATATGGTTAACAAAAATAGTTGTCTTAACTCCTTGTGTCAATGCTATTGCAGAAGCAGTGGTGCTAGCAATTAATGGAATTAAAGCTGTTATACCAGCAATAATCAAGCCTGCTATCCTCTTGCTTCTGTTTAAAGCCCAACTCACTTCTTCCAGCACTTTCAAGCTTTTTTTCTTCAGAGAATTGAGGTTTTCTAATACTTAGGGCAGTGAGACGAAAGCTGGTTGATAGACCCCCATAACAGACATGACAGGTTTAAACACACTAACATAATTAGAAATTATACATTCAATGCAACTTACAATGAATGCTGTAGAAGAGACAAAACCAATTTTAGCTTGACAATTAATAGAGCCTTAAAACATGCACTAACCCGTGTTTGAAATCCAGATCCTGTCCCAACATTATCTCTTGCTATCCTAACATCATAGCGAGCTACAGCTAGCTTCCAAATATGTTTCTGACAAAGTCCAGATCCAGTCTTCCAAAAGTAGACTGTTATTTCCCATATTAGATTGATTTCTAGACCAGTAAATGATTGAGTCCTAATATCTGGGCACCTTTAAGAAGAATACAAGAGACATAATTTCTCTTTTCGATTCTCTATCCCACAAGGTCTAAAAACTTGAGGCAAGGCAGCTTGTTCCATCTGGGATATAGTCAAGCAAAGGTGGGTCAGGAACATTTGTCCAATACAGCTCCTCGGTCACCCTTGTCAGGGCACTCAGCAAGCTCACAGGTCAGCATCATTCTTTGTCTCAGCAACAGTATGTCTCACCAATCATTTTAAAGTTCCATGGGCCTCTTCCACAATATCTTTTCCTTGAGGTTTATACAAAATCCCTGTAATAAATTGTTGTCAAAAAGTCTCGACTACTCAACTACCATTGCCAGACCCATTATCTGTTTTTTTTAAATTGGATATTTTATTTATTTGCCCTTCAATGATATCTCCTCTCCCATTCCACCCCAAAACCCCTTATCCCATCCTCCCTCCTCCCACCATCCTCCCATTCTGCCTCCCTGCTCTTGAATTCCCCAACTCTAGGGAATCCAAACTTTCAGGCACCAAGGCCCTCAACTTCCACTGATGCCTGACAAGGCCACCCTCAACTACCTATACAGGTGGAGCTGTGAGTCCCTCCCTTTGTGTTCTCAGGCTGGAGGTTTTAGAATGGCTACTCCAGCTCATTTCTTAGGACCATTTGCTTAAAAACTTGTTTTCCAGCCTTTTACTCTAAGGTAGTGTCTATCTTTGTCACTGAGGTGGGTTTCCTGTATGTAGCAAAGTGCTGGATCCTGCTTACATATCCAGTCCATTAGCCTATGTATTTTTATTGGGGAATTGAGTCGATTGATGTTAAGAGATATTAAGGAGAGAAGATTGTTGCTTCCTGTTACTTTTGTTATTAGCGGTGGCATTGTTTGTGTGGCTCTCTTCTTTTGGATTTGTTGAAAGAGGATTATTTTCTTGCTCTTTCTAGGGTATAATTTCCTTCCTTGTATTGGAGCTTTCCCGCTATTATCCTTTGTAGTGTTGGGTTTGTGGAAAGATATTATATAAATTTGGTTTTGTTGTGGAACATCTTGGTTTTCCCATCTATGGTAATTGAGAATTTTTCTGGGTATAGTAGCCTGGGCTGGCATTTGTGTTCTCTTAGGGTCTGTATGACATCTGTCCAGGATCTTCTCGCTTTTATAGTATCTGGTGAGAAGTCTGGTGTAACTCTGATAGGTCTGCCTTTATATGTTACTTGGCCTTTTTCCCTTACTGCATTTAATATTCTTTCTTTGTTTTATGCATTCCATGTTTTGATTATTATGTGAAGGGAGGTATTTCTTTTCTGGTCTGGTCTATTTGGTGTTCTGAAGGTTTCTTGTATGTTTATGTGCATCTCATTCTTTAGGTTAGGGAAATTTTCTTCTATAATTTTGTTGAAGATATTTATGGGCTCTTTAAGTTGGGAATCTTTCTATACCTATTATCCTTAGGTTTGGTCTTCTCATTGTGTCCTGGATTTCCTGGATGTTTTATGTTTTCTTTGACAGTTGTGTCAATATTTTCTATGGTATCTTCTGCACCTGAGATTCTCTTTTCTATCTCTTGTATTCTGTTGGTGATGCTTGCATCTATGACTCCTGATTTTTTTCCTAGTTTTTCTATCTCCAGGGTAGTCTCCCTTTGTGATGTCTTTATTGTTTCTACTTCAATTTTATGTCCTAGATGGATTTGTCCAATTCCTTCACCTGTTTGGTTGTATTCTCTTGTAATTCTTTAAGGGATTTTTGTGTTCCTTCTTTAAGGGCTTCTACCTGTTCACCTGTGTTCTCTTCAATTTCCTTGAGAGTATTATTTATGTCCTTCTTAAAACCCTCTATCATCATCATTAGAAGTGATTTTAAATCTGAATCTTGCTTTCCTGGTGATATGGGGAATTCAGGACTTTCTAGTGTGAGAGAATTAGGTTCTAATGATGCCAAGTACCCTGGGTTGCTGATGCTTATGTTCTTGTGCTTGCCTTTCGCTATCTGGATCTTCTTAGTGCTACCTGCCCTGTCTCTGACTGGAGCCTGTCTTTCCTATTATCTTAGCTGTATCAGAACTGTGTGGGGTGGGTGTTACTACTGGTGTTAGAGCTGAGGCCCAAGATCTGCTAAGTGCTCAGGTGCAGACTGGAAGGAACCAGTGCTCAGGGTCAGGAGTGAATTCCTGGGTCCCAGTGGGTCCCAGTGGGTCCCAGTTACTCCCTGTTTGGGGCGGGTGTTGCTGTCTCCTTACCTAAGATACTGCCCGGGTTAGAGCTCCTGAGAGGCCTACTTCTTCTAGCTTTTGTGAGAGTGGGTGCAGAGCTGCTGCCTGGGATCTGCTCAGTGCTTGGCCCAGACTGGTATGGAGGCATTTTATAAAATTGAGGTCCCATCCTCTCAGATTCAAGTTGACATAAAGGTGTCCAGAACAACTCCCTTTCTCATAGACACATAAGATCTTCTCTATCTCTGTTCCTTACATGGGACTATCATAGATGCTGTTAATTCCGACTGACTATGATGTCTGATCTGGTGCTGTTACTTTTTTTGTTTTTAATTTGTGTCGGGGCAGAGTACACATGCCACAGATCACATGTGTGTTGATTGGAGGGTAATTTGTGCAAGTAATTTCTCTCATTCTGTCATGTGGATCCCAGGAATTAACTTCAGGTCATCAGACTTGGTCACAAGTCGACACAATCATGAAGACATCTTGCCAACTTCATTTTGTTTTGGCTGACTTTTTTTCTTTCTTTAATTTTTTTTTATAGTCCAGTCATTATCCCTGTCCTGCTCTGCCCTCTTACAGTTCCTCATCCCATTCCCCCTCCCCTATATCAAAGAGGATGTCCACACAACCCCACACCCCACACACACAAACCCCCACACCTTGCCAGGCCTCCCCATTCCCTGAGGCCTCCAGTCTCTCAAGGGTTAGGTGCATCTTCTCTCATTGAGGCCAGACCTAGTAATCCTGTGCTGTGGAGGCCTCAGACTTGCTAATGTATGCTGCCTTATTGGTGGCTCAGTGTCTGAGTGATCTCAGGAGTCTGGGTTAGTTGAGACTGATAGTCTTCCCATGGGGTCACCCTCCTCCTTAGCTTCTTCCAGCCTTTTCCTTATTCAACCACAGGGGTCCCCAACTTCAATCCATTGGTTGGATATAAGTATCTTCTTGTCTCAGACATCTTGTTGGGCCTCTCAGAGGTTGGAAAGCAGCCAAAAAAAATTCAAATTCAGATTGCCTTTAAGGAGCTTTATAATCATTTCAACTGAAAATTATCACAGATACTTAGATCATTGTGAAAGATGGTTGTAGCACATAAAAAGGGCAAAAATACTCACTGGAGTTATTTTGGCTTGGAATTAGAAGCCTGTTTTGGTATTGGGCTGACTGGTGAAGTTAAAACCTTCACATAATTAATTGTTCTTTGTTCACTGTCCATTGCTAATCGGGGCTGAATTAAAGTGATAGTGTTGCTGCTCTATAGATATAATTTTTCTTTACAATACTGGTTTTATTTCTTAATTAAAACATCTACTTTCTTCATCTCTCCCCAAATACCTTGTGTCCTACAGGATCAATACCAGTTCTGCTATCGAGCCGCACTAGAATACCTGGGCAGCTTTGATCACTATGCAACGTAGAAACCCCTGACCCCTTCTGGATTTTTACTACAGGCCCTTCGCTATCCATGGAGTCTCTTCTGAGCCATATGGGGCACTTGAGAAGTCCTTCTTAACTTCTAGCTAACAGCCACTTAGTGGGACTATTACAAAACAAAAAAACAAACTCTTCCAAGTGGACCAAGAATTTACAGTTTAATCATCTAACCTGAAAAATAATAACAAGAATCCTGACTTAGGAGGCATCTGAAGGATTTTACTTATAGATACCTCAAGGATTCAAAATAAAGGGAAGAAGAAATGACAGCAAAGAACTACCATTTTGTTCAGGATCGCTGGATAGGGACAGAGAGAGCTTGCCTGTGGGCCTGAGTTCAGCACAAGGCATTTGCTGGTGAGGCTTCTCACATAAGGTGGACTCTGCTTCAACATTGCCACTTTCCCCATGCCACTCATACTTACATTTTAGGGGTAAGGGTGGGGATGTTTAAAAAAGAAAGTTCTTGATTTCATTTTAGTGTTGTAAAGATTCTGCTGACCTGTGCTTTATTTCTAACTGTGTAAACTTTTTTTTAAAAAAAAAATGTATCATTCTATAAAGTAAATTTAAAACATTATGTAATTCTTCATTTTTTTTTTAATTTCTAAACTCTAGGTTTTTTTAAGCTGTAGAATGAATGGATACCTGTAATATCTTGCTGTAGAAATATCGAATAATTTTAAACTTTGCACATTTTTGTGCAAAATTCAATCTACAGTACCTATCTCAACAGCTATTATTCACACATCTGTTTTGTATAACTGATGAGAAAGTGCCCATTCTTTGCAAGCTTCAAGGGGAATTTTGTTTTGCTTCGTTTTCTTTTCGGAATCAACAGGGAGGCGCAAAGTATAAAGTTATTGCTAACATATATATACATAGATATCTATATTTTAAGGGTATCTATGTATATATAGACAGTATGTCCACACAAAGATTTAACTGCCATTCAGTTCTTCCATGGTTTAGGTTTCTCGTTTTTGTTTTTCAGTATAGAAAGTGATTGTAAACATCTTTTCCAAATTACTTTTAATATTGCAAAACTTTAATTTGTAAAGGGAATTGAGGAGTGCAAATCATTGGTTATTGAGCCTCGTCCCTAACTTTCCAGCTTTGTATTCCCCCATCTACCCAACCATATCCACGAATACTGTTCTGTTAGCCAGGCTTCCAACAAAATTCAATATTTCTAACACTCTAGTGCAATAACAATTGTTAAATATCTAAGAGGTGTGCATGTGGGAAAGGTCAGTGCATATCCCTTTAGGAGGGAAGAATGTTGTAATATATCAGCTATCAAGTTGTTTTTTTAAAAAAAATAGTATATTCAATCATATATTGTCTATAGTATGTGCTATGAAATTTGCATTTATGATATGTAACAGGGGCAAAGCCAAACTCATGTTACTCTTTTCAGTCAGAAACATGTTGTGGCTGCGGCGTTCCTGGGAGGCGCTGTGCTGTTTCATTCGGTTTTAGTTCTGCATTTAGAGTGCCTTATAATTGATGCCTATTTTAATAGCATTTCTTTTTACCTTTCGGTTCTGATTTCCATTAGGTGTTCACATCTGTTTCTCTTTCAATTAAAACATTATCTGTCCACTACATGTATATAAACTCTTTGAATAATATGCATTCCTAGTTTTCAGCCAAGTGGGGGATGTTAGTGACTGTACCAGCCCAAAGCACTTGGATAATCAGAGCCTCTCCTTTCCTCATTGTCACATCAGAAAGAGCAACTTGTTTCACTTCGAATTCCTTCCACATCTACTCTGGAGCATGCAGTAACCACCAGTCTTATTTATAGAAACAACTTCAGGATATATTTGATATTCCATTAGGATTTTTCTGAAAGGGGCAATAAATTATATATATGTATGTATCTCCCCAAACATTTCCATAGGAAGCCATGGATGATGGCATAAGTTTGCCACATGCTATATGATTTTAAAATAACTTCCACAAATATTAAGAACTCTTAAAGAGTTTTGATACAGGTATAATATTTTGGTTTAATTTTAGCTTCATGTTGTTCTGCATGGAAGGGTATTTGTTTTCACATTTTCCCATCACTAGCAGAGTAAAATCCTAGAGCCCAAACACTTGCAAGTATCATATTTGAGCATTTTTTAAAAAAACAAAAAACAAAAGTTAAAAAAAATGAACAAAAACAAAAAAGAAAAAATAGAAATATATATAATACTAAAAAAAAAAAGAAACTAGAAGGCTACCTCAGAATGAGACTCTCTAATCTACATCAGAACCAGATAGTATGTGCACTGTGTGAGTCTATTGTTTTCTTTTCACCTGTACCAGTGAAGGTTTATCCAAGTGCCAGGTTGCTCAGTGCTGTAATTTTGTTTTAGTGAAACAAGGGAGGTCAGATAGGTTATTGTGTCATCTAGACATGCCATTTTGGACATGTGGGATCTAATGGAATATCACACAGCAGAATGACTGGCCATTGAGCAGTTTCTCTCTCTACAACAAAAGCTGCCTGTATGGCAGAAAGAGAAACAATAGTAATCACCAAAAGCAACGAATGGGATGTGTCCTGTAGGAGGATGAGGTGGGCATTACTCCAGAATCAGGAGCTGTTCCTAGAACTAACTCCCCACTGTCACTGATGTGCATTCCACTCTGTACTTTGCTCTATGACCATTCAAGTTTAATTTCCCAGGCAGACATCAGTATCTACCATTACCATAAACATCCGATTTTCCAGTTATTTTCATCATCATAACCAGTACGGTGCTATTATTTACCTATGTATGTGTAGTTATGTATAATTTTGTAATTAGTTACAATGGTAAAATATCAAATATATAAAAGTGATTTGTACAGAACTTTATTTTAGCTCTTTTTTAAAAATGGTTTGCATGGTTAGACAAGGCAAGGACAGCCAGGGGAGGGAAGGGCCTCTAGGGAACTTTGCACTTTCTATACCTTTGTACTATGCACTGCCCTATTGATTCTACACCCAATAATGTTATTACTTGAACCCATCTGTAAGGTACTGCTTCAGAAGTTCATTTATGTGTCTGTGGATAACACATCACAACAGGAAAGGAAAAAATTCATAGTAGCACATATAGTTTTTTTCTTTCCTGCTGCGTTTTGGGTTAGCTTTGTTTCAGTCTTTCTTGTCATTTTAAAATCCCCTTCCCATTTTTTTTTCTCTTTTGGTTTTGATTTCCATTGGGTATATGGGTGCCCTGATACTCCAGCAGAGGTCAGAAGGCTACAGATCCATCCTATCCATCTGTTACATGGCTTTGCCATACAAGCTTGGAGTGTCTTTACAAAGATAACAGTTGTGTTCTTTGCTCTCGTTTTGGATGCATAGACTGAAAATTCAAAAAAAATAACTTGTAAAATGGCTTGTTAAAAAAAATACAATTACCTCTAATTAGTAGTACGCGTAAGTGTTTTACAGAATGAAAGGCGTGCTTTTTATTTTCTTACTTCGTTACATTGGTGGCGAAAGAAGTCTGTATGAAAATCAGTTCTTTGCTGACACAGGTTCCATTTGTTACAAATGAATTCTAATAAAAATGTCAGTGTTATGCAGCCCTGGCCTTGATTTTTGTCCACTCCAAGCATGTTGCTTTCAAATTAACTAGTTATTCCACTCTGTTTCTGGCTGTCTGCTTAGGTCCTGTGTACTGGCAGGAATTATATTTACAAAGAACCTGTTACTCACAAGTGTCTACCCTTGAGGTAAGCACTTTCTACTGCTAAGCAAACAAGTTCAGAGAAATTTTACATATTCCGTCAAGAAAAATTATTTTCACTGATGATGGAGAACTTAGACAATGTCAGATCCTGTGAAAGATCCACTGTTCAATGTACATTCTGTATGTCAGTGTAATGTTGACAGAAACCATAGCTTTCCTGCACATAAAAGTAGCTCCATAGAGTTAGCTTATTGAACATTTAGAAACACTGTTCAGAAAACACTTGGCTTTGGACTATTACTCAGACATTTAGTATTACTAAATTGTACTAGTAGATGATGTCTGTTGTATGTATTGGGAAAATAACTCTGAATAAGTGAGGTACTGCTGTAAACAATGAATATCCTAAGATAGGCTGTCACGGAGTCAATAACAGTATCACATTCAGACATGCTTTCAAGGAAAAATCAGTGTCCTGAAGCAAGTCTGTCTGCTGTAAGTGAGAGAAGGTATTCAAATTGGCCTACGGAAAAAGAAACGTGTTTGTTGTCTTCTATACCCCAAACTCAAATTGGAAAGATCTCATACTAAAATAGTGGGAAGCTAAAATCTCCTGCCTGGTTTCTACTTCTTTAGGCTAGGCCTAAGTAATGAGATATAGACACTCACCCTGACAGCACACATAGTAGTTCTACAAGAGACAGACTCCTGTTAACCTGCTGACCATATTTGAAATAATTGATCATCTCAGAAATGTAAGTGAAGATAGAAGAAGAAAAGTTTACATTGAGTTATTGGATAAAGATGGATTTCAGGTGACTATTGCCTTACAACAATCACTGACAATAATGAAGACACCTGCAACCAACTGTAAATCTGAGTGGAAATGAGACATCACTCAACAGCATCAAGAGAACTTGGTGCCATGGAAATAGCAAACTCATTGCTCAGGCATGGTTTTGGAAATCCTCCCACTGAATGAATAATCAGACTTGTTTTTCTTTCTCTTTCCTCCTTTCTACTTAATTGGCCTTTAGCTTGACAAATTTGATCACTTTGTTGTTTGATTAGCTATTATTATCCTTTACTAGAAAATGGAGACAGAAAATTCACAGTGCAGCCTATCTATATATTGGGTTACTACAGTTTTTCTTTTAAACAGATATCTGAAAAGACTGTTTAAGGTGGCAGAGATGATCTAACTTTATGCTTCTACATACCTACCAAAATTATTGGTCAAGAATTAATGAGTAGTGATTAATTTAGGGCTCCTATACTTAATCTTGTCAATAATTAAACTTTATAGGAGCTTTAATTATATAAACTTTAACCAATTAAAGTTTAATTTGTAAAGACAGTGCAAGATGATGGCTGACTAAGATCTTTCAGGGGCCTCCCTCTGTTGATACCTCCCACTAAAAAACGGTGTCATAAGAGCTAAGAATATTATTTGACATAGTTTCTGCTTTTAATTTTTAAAAACAAGAAGCTGCAGGTTAGAGTTGTCTGTGATACCCTTCTCCAACTCCAAGTAGTCCTGCATGGTGAGAGATGCTTCCTGCTAGACGAGTCCATATCTAAGGCTTGACTTTCAGGATTAGGCAAAGTCTCTTCCCAACACTAGAATCATACCTATAAGCATGTCCACCAGAGTGGGATTAAGTAATGTGTTTTATTGCTCCTACCTCAACGTTGGCCAACAGAGCTGAAAAAGAAAATAAATATGACTTATCAGCATAAATCAAAATCAGATCAGCAATTTCAACAGACCTATAATCTCTAGTGAAATAGAAGCAATCATCAAAATTCTCCCAACCAAAAAAGACCACAGACCACATTTTAGTGCAGAATCCTACCAGACTGAATGAAGTGTTAGTGCCAATTCTCCTGAATTTAATCCACAAAATAGAAACAGAACAAACAATGCCAGTTTATCTTATGGGACCACAGTTATTCTGATACCTGAACCACATAAAAACCTAACTAAGAAACATATTAAAGACCAATTTCTCTTAAGAACATGAATATGAAAATATTCAATAAAATACTTGAAAACTGAATGCAAGAACACATCAAAAAGATCATCCACCATGATCAAGAGGCTTCATCCCAGAGAAGCAAGTTTTGTTCAACATACATAAATTAATCAATGTTTTCCAACATATAAACAAACTTAAAGATAAAATCCAAATATTTCATTAGATAAAGAAAAGACACTTGACAAAATATAACATCTCTTCATAACAAAAGTGCTCCAGAAAATATAGTTACAAGGGACATACTTCAACAAAATAAAGTCAATTTACAACTAACTTTTGCCAACATTAACCTAAATGAAGAAAAAAACCAAAGTAATTTCACTAAAATCAGGAATAAGACATGGTTGTCCACTTTCACTATATCCATTTAATATAGTGCTTGAAGACTTAGCTAGAGAAATAAAGCAACAGAAGAATGTCAAGGGAATACAAATTAGAATGGAAGAACTCAAAGTATCTCTATTTGAAGATAATAAGAGAATGTACATAAGCAACCCTAAAAATTCCAGTTGCGTATGCTTAGAGCTGATGAACACTTTCAGCAATGTTGCTGGGTATAAAATTAAATTTAAAAATTTAATATACTTCCAATACAAATGATAATCAGACTAAGAAAGAAAACAAGTAAACAACAGCTTTTACAATAGCCTCAAAAAAGTATAAAAAATCTTGGATTAACTATAATCAAGTAAGTGAAGGACTTGTGTCTTAAGACATTGAAGAAAGAATTCAAAGAATATATCAGAAGATGGAAAGAACTCGCGTACTGATGTAATGGTAGGATTAATAAAGTAAAAATGGCTATCCTACCAAAAGCAATCTATAAATTTAATGCAATACCCATTAATTCCTATACAGTTCTTCACAGATCTTGAAAGGACAACTTTCAGCTTTGGTGGAAACACACACACACACACACAAATATATATGCACACACACAGAGGATAGCTAAAAAAAACTACCTTGTATAATAAATAAACTGCTAGTGTTATCACTATTTCCCTGATGCAAATTGTACTACTGAGCTATTCACCTCCACCACAATAATAATAATTAATTATAATTATAATTATAATTATTATTAATAATAATAATTAATATAATTAAAATAAGAATGGATATTTAAAAACACAACATCAAGTGTTGAATATACCACTAAAAAAATTGAGGTGATTTTTTTTTAATGTAGAATTAAATGAAAATGGAAATACAACCTGGCCAAACCTATGGCTCATGATGAAGACAATCTTTTTAAAGACGTTTTAAAATTTTATTTCGAATGTATGAGTGTTTTGCCAGCTTCTAATTCCATGCACCATATGCCTGGTACCCACAAAGGCAAGAATATGGTACTAGATTCTCTGGAACTGAAGAATTTGAAGTTGATAAGCTACTATGTGGACACTGGGAACTAAACTAAGGTTCTCCACATAAGAAACAAGTACTCAGATCATCAGCAAGTCTGTCCCTCTGAAGATCCCACAGTCTGAAGGCCTCCCAGGAGACCTGCTGCATCTAGGGTCAAGAAAAGGGACCTGCCCACATAGCCTCAGCAGCAGGAACCTGAGGAGGCCAGCTGACATGGGACCATCCCCTTCACTGGAGCTCCACCTCCCTTTTGTCCTACACCTTCTGCCAGGGTCCATCATCAGCATGTCTGCCCCTCTGAAGAACCCACAATCTGAATGCCTCCCAGGAGATTTACAGCAACCCAGGGACACAGGAGGCAGGTTCCAGATAGAGACACCCAAGGCCAGATAACACAAGAAATAACCAGATGGCAAGAGAGGAGGCTAGCACAAGACCATAAGCAACAGAAGGCAATATACTTTAGCACCATCAGAATCCAGTTCTCCCACTACAGCAAGCCCTGGATAACCCAACACACCGGAAAACTGATGTCGACCAAAAATCCTATCTTATGAAGAGAATATAGTTCTTTAAGGAGGATATAGATAACTGACTAAAAAAAAAAAAAAAATACAGGAAAACACAGGTAAACAGGTAGAAGCCATTAAAGAGGAAACAAATAAATCCCTTAAAGAAATACAAGGAAACACAATCAAACCGGTGAAAGAATTGAACACAGTGGTCCAAGACCTAAAAATGGAAGTAGAAACCATAAAGAAAAGATAAATGGAGACAATCTTGGAAATGGAAAACCTAGGAAAGAGGTCAGGATATACAGAGGCAAGCATCAACACTGGAATACAAGAGATAGAAGAGAGAATCTCAGGCATATAAGATACCTTACAAGCTATTGACACAGTGGTCAAGAAAATACAAAACATTAAAAACTCTTAACCCAAAATATCCAGGAAATCCAGATATTAAATTCCCCTTAAGGGTAAGGGGAAAAGGCAAAAGCCAAGTAACATATGAAGGCAAGTCTATCAGAATTATACACAGACTTCTCAACAGAGACACTAAAAGCCAAAAGAATCTGCAGACCCTAAGAGAACACAAATGGCAGACCAGGCTTTTATATCCTGCAAAATTCTCAAGCATCATAGAGAGAGAAACAGAAATATTCTATGACCAAATTTAAACAATATCTATCTACAAATTCAGCACTACAGAGGATTGTAGAAGAAAAACTCCAAAACAAGGACAGTATCTACACCAAAGAAAAAGCAAGATATTAATCATCTTGAAACAAAACCAAAAGGAAAGAATCACATACACATAATGCCACCTACATCAACAAACATAACAGGAACTAACAATCATCTGTCTTTAATATCTCTCAGTATTAATGGACTCAATTTCCCAATAAAAAGACATAAGCTAACAAACTGGATATTCAAACAGGATCCAGCATGTTGCTGCATACATTGACAAAAACAGATACTACCTCAGAATAAAAGGCTGGAAAAAAGTTTTCCAAGCAAATGGTCCCAAACTAGCGGGAGTTGCCATTCTAATATCCAATAAAACAGATTTTCAACCAAAAGTTATTAAGTGAGATAGGGAAAGATGCTTCTTATTGATCAAAGGAAAATCCACCAAGAGAAAGTCTCAATTCTGAACATCTATGCCCCACATTCTATGCAAGGGTACCCACATTCATAAAAGAAACCTTACTAAAGCTCAAAACACACTTTGAGCCCCAGACAATAATAGTGGGAAACTTCAATACCCATCTTTCACCAATAGACAGGTCATTGAAACAGAAACTAAACAGAGATACAGTGAAAGCAATAGAGGTTATTGCTGCCTGTGTCCTGAACTACTCACTGCCTGACCCTACCTGCCCTTGGAGTTGGAGACAAAATGGTGCCGACAGGGACTCCTGAAGCAGGTGAGAAACACCACAGCAAGTTCATCTTAACACTGCTGCAAGCTCCTTTAATAACTTCCACCTGAGCCCCATTGGTCCCAAGAAAGCATCTCTTCTACACAACAGTTCTGATTGGCTGACTTTATCCTTGCTCTCTCAGGAAATTCTCAATTAGCTCCCCCTGCTGGAGACACTTTCACAGCTGTGTGACATGCCGCCCCCCCACACACACACGTTTACATAGTGGTGGCCCCGGTGTCCTGCTACGGGTTATGAACCAAATGGATTTAATAGACATGTACAGAATATTTCACCCTAAAACAAAAGAATATACCTTCTTTTTAGCATCTCACGATACCTTCTCCAAAACTGACTATATATGATCAGTCACAAAACAAACCTCAACAGATAAAAGAAGATTGAAATAATTCCAGGCATTCTATCAGATAACCATGGACTAAAGACTGAAGCTAGACTTTAACAATAACCAAATGAACAGAAAACACACATACCCATGGAAAGTGAACTCTCTACTCTGTGATAACTTGGTTTGGAAAGAAAGGAAGGAAGGAAGGAAGGAGGGAGGGAGGGAGGGAGGGAGGGAGGGAGGGAGGGAGGAAGGAAGGAAGGGAGAAAGAAAGAAATTAAAGACTTCCTAGAATTCAATAAAAGTGATGAGACAGCATACTCAAATTTATGGGACATAATGAAAGCAGTGCCAAGAGGAAAATCCATAGCACTAAGTGCCTAAATTTTCTTAAAGAAATTGGACAGATTTTACTTATATTAGCAACTTAACAGCACACCTGAAAGCTCTAGAACAAAAAAAAAAAAATCAAACACACTCAAGAAGAGTAGATAGCAGGAAATAATCAAACTCAGGGCTGACGAAATCAACTGAATAGAAACAAAGAGAACAATAGAAAGAATTTAAAAAAAAACAGAAGTTTTTTTTTAAAAAAAAAAATTAACAAGATAGATAAACCAGCCAAATTAACTAAAGGGCACAGAGATAGTATCCAAATTAACAAAATCAGAAATGAAAAAGGAGATATAACAACAGAAACTGAGGAAAGTAAAAAATTCATCAAATCCTACTACAAAAGCCTATACTCAAAAAAATTGGAAAATCTAGATGATATGGATGATTTTCAAGACAGATACCATGTACCAAAGATAAATCAAGAGCTGGTAAACTATCTAAACAGGCCCATATTCCCTAAAAACATACAAGTCATTAAAAACCTCCCAACCAAGAAAAAAAAAAAAAAAAAAAAGCAAGGGCCAGATGGCTTTCGTGAGGAATTCTGTCAGAACTTCAAAGAAAAGCAAATACCAACAGTCCTCAAACTATTAATAGAAACAGCTGAAATACTACCTAACTCATTGTATCAAGTTACAGTTACTCTGATAACCTAAACCACACAAAGACAAAACAAAGAAAGAGAATGTCACACCAATATCACTTATGAATATTGATGCAAAAATACTCAATAAAATTCTAGCAAACTGAATCCAAGAACACATCAAAACCATCATTCACCACGATCAAGTAGGCTTCATCCCAGAGATTCAAGGTTGGTTCAATAAACAAAAATTTACTATGGTAATCCACTATATAAACAAGCTCAAAGGAAAAAAAAATCATGTGGTTAGATGCTGAAAAAGCCTTTGACAAAATACAACACCCCTTCATGTTAAAAGCATTGGAGAGATTAGGAATTCAATGCCCATACCTAAACATAGTAACTGCAATAAAAAACCAACAGCCAATATCAAATTAGAGAGATATTTGAAGCAATCCCACTAATATCAGGGACAAGAAAAGGATACCCACTCTCCCCATATCTATTCAATATATTACTCAAAGTTCTAGCTAAAGCAATGAGACAACAAAAGGAGAAGGGGATACAAATTGGAAAAAAAAGAAATCAAGGTAACACTGTGTGAAGATGATATGAGAGTATACTTAAGTGACCCCAAAAATTCCACGAGAGAATTCCTTCACCTAATAAACAACTTCAGCAAGGTGGCTAGATATAAAAATAACTCAAACAAATCAGTAGTTTTCCTTTATATGACTGATAAATGGACTGAGAAAGAAAATAGGGGAATAACACCCTTCATAATAGTCACAAATAATATAAAATATCTTGAGGTAACTCTAACCTAACAAGTGAAATATCTGTATGACAGTAACTTCAAGTCTCTCAAGACAGAAATCAAGGAAGACCTCAGAAAATAGACAGATCTCCCATGCTCATGGATTGGTAGGAGTAACATAGTAAAAATGGCCATCCTCTCAAAAGTAATCTACAGATTCAACACAATCCCCATCAAAAGTCCAACACAAATTTTCACAAGACATGGAAAGAATAATTTTCAATTTCATATGGAAAAAAAAACCCAGGACAGAGAAAACAATCCTTAACAATAGAAGAACTTCTGGCAGAATCACCATCCCTGACCTTAAGTTGTACTACAGAGCAATACTGCATTGTATTAGTCTCTGTCTACAGAGATAGACAGGTTGATCAGTGGAATAGATTAGAAGACCCAGAAATAAATTCACACACTTATAGACTTATGGATCTTTGACAAAGAAGCCAAAAATATATAATGGAAAAAAGAGAGCATGTTCAACAAATGGTGCTGGCCTAACTGGTAGTCTATATGTAGAAAGATGAAAATAGATCCATATTTGTGACTTTGCACAAAGCTCAAGCCTAAGTGGATCAAGGACCTCAACATAAAACGAGACACACTGAATCTAATAGAAGAGAAAGTGGGAAGGAGACTCGACCTCATTAGCGTGGGGGGAAATTTTCTAAACAGGACACCAGTGGACTCAGGCTCAAAGATCAACAATTGATAAATGAGCCCTCATGAAACTGAAAAGCTTCTGTAAAGCAAAGGAGGTAATCAATAGGACAAATCGGCAACCTAAAGATTGGGAAAAAAATTCTTCCCTAACCCCACATCTAGTAGAGGGCTATTGTCCAAAATATATAAAGAACTCAAGAAGCTAACCTCCAAAAAACAAAGAACCCAGTCAAAAAAGGGGGTATAGAGCTAAACAGAGAATTCACAACAAAGGAATCTCAAATGGCTGAGAAACACTTAAAGACATGTTCAAAGTCATCAGGGAAATGCAAATCAAAACAACCCTGAGATTCCATCCTACACAAATTAGGATGGCTAAAATCAAAAACTTGGTGACAGCACATGTTGGCAAGGATGTAGAGTAAGAGGAACACTCCTCCACTGTTGTTGGGATTGCAAACTGGTACAACCACTCTGGAAATCATTCTACAGGTTTCTCAGAAAATTGGAAACAGACCTACCTGAAGACCCAGCTGTACTTCTCTTGGGCATATACCCAAAAGATGCCCCACCATATCATAGGGGCCCGTGATCTACTATTTTTATCACTTATCTGTGATACCCAGAAGCTTGAAACAATGCAGAAGTCCCAGAACTGAAGAATGAATACAGAAAATGCAGTTCATTTACACAATGGTATAAGTATTCAGCTATTTAAGAATGAGGACATCATGAGTTTTGCAAGCAAATGGATAGAACTAGAAAATATCATCCTGAGTGGTGTAACTCAGACACAAAAGGACAAACATGGTATGTACTCACTAATAAGTGGACACTAGCAAAAAAAAAAAAAAAAGTACAGAATACCTTGGATACAATCTGCAGAACTCAAGAAGGCTAACAAGCCAAAGGGCCCAAGTGAGGATGCTTCAATCCTGCTTGGGAGAGAGAAGATAACAATCATGGGAGGCAGAGAAAGGGAGGAACTTGGGAGGGCAGGGGGATGGGGGGTGGGAGGAGGGACGGGGAACATGATCAGGTATTGAGAGGAACAGGAGAGAAGCCCTGAGGGCTAGCAGAATGAATGAAAATATGCAACTTTTGGGAGTGGGAAGTGAGGGGATACCCTCTAGAAAGTACCACAGACCTGGGAGGTTAGAGACACTCAGGACCTTAGATGAAATGCCCAGCAGTAGGGAAAGAAAACTTGTAGAGTTCACCTCCAATAGAAAGACGGCATTAAGTGGAAGGATGGGGTTGCCATCTCACAGTCAAAAATACTGAATTGTAAAAGAACTGCAGGGACAAAAATTGGAGAAGTGACTGAGGGAAAGGTGCGGTCCAGTGACTAGCCCAACAAGGGGATTCAAGGGGAGGATCCAAGATCTGGCACTATTAAGGATGCTATGGTGTGCTTACAAACAGGAACTTAGCCTGACTGCCCTCCAAGAGGCCCAACAAACACTGATTGAGACAGATGCAGATACTTATACCCAAGTAAGGGACTGAAGTCGAGTCTCCTGTGGTTGAATTAATGACAGGCTGGAAGAAGATGCGAAGGAGAAGGGCGACTCCATAGGAAGACCAGCAGTCTCAACTAACCCTGAGAGCTCTCAGACGCTGAACCACTAACCAGGCAGCATACACTAACTGGTCCGAGGCCACCCCCTGACATACATACGGCAAAGTACTGCCTGGTCTGGCCTCAGTGAGAGAAGATATGCCTAACCCTGGAGAGACTTGATACATCAGAGAGTGGAGAGACCTGCGAAGGAACATCCTCTTGGAGATATGGGGGAGAGGGGTGGAATGGAATGAGAAACTGTGGGAGGGGAACTGGGAAGGGTGCAATGGCAGGACTGTAAAAATATAAAAGTAATAAAAAAAAGAAAAGAAACATGAACTCTTAATGCCAAACTATCTTTCAAGCCCTAATAAAGGTATTCCTAAGAAGGGATTTTATATATACATTAGGTGAACATTTCTGAGTGTTCTCAAATAATCTGATAATAAACCATAAGGCTTTGGTAAAACAATAAAAAAAATCTCAAAGCCGTAGACGGGAATAATAACTAAGAAAAAACAATACATATAAACAGTGAAATAAGTAGTTGATTCTCTTAAAAGATAAAAAATAGACAAATCTTTAGACAAATAGACAACGAGAGACTCTAATTCATAAATTTAGAGATGAAAGTAGAGACATTAAAACATACAAATGAAATTAAGAAAACTAAAAGCATATAACTCATGACCTTATATTTCAATGAATTGGAAAACATAAAAAAAATGGATAACCCTTTCTTTACATATGGACTATTAACTTTGAAACAAGATGAAATCAGTAATTTAAATAGATCAATAACCAGCATCAAGATTAATACAAAATCTCCCAACTAAAAAAAAAAAGCCCAAGACTAGACAGATTAATGTTTGAATTATTTTGACCAGACCGTTAAAGAATTAAATCCAATGCTACTTATTTTATTTTGGAAAAAAATAGTAGGAAAGATTCTTAGCAAATTTTAGAAAGCTAATATTAACCTGGTGCCAAAATAAAGTAGAAACGCAGTATAAAAATAAAATTAATATCAGCCCCCAAAATTCCCAAATGATGAGTCAATTCGTAATGAAGTATGGTTCTGTGCACTACCAATTCTGTATTCATTTGCACTTTGTAATATACATCAGAACATAGACAATGAGAGAGAGACAGAAACAGAAAAAGACAGGGGGGCAATAATCATCATGAGGGATTTTTGAAATGCTCCTTACAGTAATTGGTAAAACAGGCAATCAATCAATATATAAGAACAACTATCAATAAGTATATAAGAAATATGAATGTGTTGATTAAAATTTTGATCAAAGTAATGTCTGCTATCAGTAAACTCAACAACTAAAGGATACATATGATCTTTAGAAGCATAGAAATCATTTACAAAAGTTTAATCATAAAGCAATTGTTTTAATAGTATGGGACAATAATAAACTTCAGATGAAGTTGGTAGCAGAAGGAAATAGAGTGTCTATATATCAATAAAACAGCACCTTTCTAAATAGAAAAAGAATCAAAGAAGAAAAATCTAACTGAAAATTGAAATGCTTGATATGTAGAAATTATAAAATATTGCATAACAAATTTGTTCTTAAACATGCAATTCTCAAAATATACAGCAGTTGTATCTTGGATAGTTATAGCAGGTAAATGAAAATTTAGGTTCACATAAAAACCTATAAAGAAGTACAGATAATTCAAACTGAAAATCCTCCAGATACAGAGGGTAAATGCCAGGAACCAGACCCACCCCAGGCTTAAATGTTTGTTGTCTTTGCCCAGGGAAAGATTTGGCAAAGTATGGTCTGGGGCTGAAGCCAGGGTCTCAAGGAGCCAAGGTTGCAGTTTGGGGTGACCTGACTCTTCCCTCCTGTGTTATGGTTATCAGTTGTAAAGAAGCTGTGTCTGTGGTATCCTGTGTTATCTTTGCCAACAATGTCTGAGTTAGCTTTCTGTTGACCTTCATCATTGCCCATCTACAAAAAGTAAGAAGGTGCGTGGCTTAATAAACTTGCTGGGCAAAAGCCATCAGTTTATGTAATACCTCCTGATCCTCCCACACCGCGGGGGGGGGGGGGGTTAAATGTTCTATTGCATAAGAATGATGTAGTTTACATCTTCATCAATATTTGGTATAATCACTGTATTCTAATTTCAACATTTTGCATAAGTATGGAGCAGAATCTCATTGTATTCAATTTAACTCTGCTAATTTTGGGTACCTTTTGATGGTTTCTTGTTCCTCTAAAATCCCTGTTACTATTTTTGGGAACTTAATTTGTTTTCTCTTTTACCTTTTAAATTTTGGTTTTTCCTTACACAGTATAGATTCTAGATACTAGTCCTTTTGTATATATGTGGTTTGCAAATATTTCTACTTTTAGTCTATAACTTGAGAGTTTTTGTTGTTGGTGGTGATGGTTTTGGGTTGATTTTGGTGTTTTGAGGAAGTCTTACTACATAGCTCTGGCTGGCTAATTCTCACTCTGCAACCCAAACTAGTTTTGAACTCAGTATTATATTGGCTTTAGGTTCACAGTGCTAAGATTACTGTTATGTGTTAATGCACGGTGCTTATAATGTGTGGGTTTTTGTTTGGTTGGTTGGTTTTACACATTTTGATGAAATTTAATTGATCTAAATTTTCTTTTATGCTTCATGTTCTTAATGTTAATTCTAAAATATTACTAGTCACAGATCCTAAAAAAAAAAAAAAAATTGTTCTTGAGTTGGATCAGTGGCACGTACATTAAGAATGGAAATATAATGTAAATGTATACTAAGAAGAGGGCATAGGGGAAAGCATTGGCATTAGATTTTTTAAATTACTAAAATGATAGGTGTTTTAACCTTCCAAAGGAAATATTAAATATAAAAAGAGAATATTCATAGATCTAAAATCAAATATACATTAACAACAGCTAAAGTTAAAAGTTCTTTGAAAGGTTATACAATGGACAGGTCTTCAAAATATGTTTTGAACAAATATGACAAGTAAATTCTGTCAGTATCTGTGTCTGAGATAGTGTGATGTCTTTTAGACCACAGTGCCTTGACTTGTACATGTGACCCAAAGTGGCTTCCACATATAATACAGCTGACTTTGATTTTCTATGTAAAGATTTCTTACTTAAACTAATCTTATCTTAATAATCAAGCAACTGAGTCCCAGCCAATTATATATAGCATGAGAACTTCTAGCCAATCAGCAACTGATATGATCACACAACGCAAGTGCCAAATGCAGCAAAATCACAATGATTTTTATATTGCTTCCTTGCCTTTTGCTGTTAGTTTTAACTGCATATGTGTGAACGTCTATAGCTATTTACTTTGTTCAAGTAAACTGTATTAAGCTTAACTGGTTTCCGTTTGCTTGTCTTCTTTTTAATATGCTTAGAATCTTATCAGTACTGATATTGTCAACCAAGTTTCTATATGATATAAATGAACAAGAAAGACACAGATAAGCCAGTATAAAACATGCATTCTATTTAAATAAATATTTCACAGAAAATGAGATCACTACCTTTCAAAAAATACAAAAGTGACTCAATTTCATAAGTAATAAGAAAATGCAAATTAAAGTCACAGTGTGATAACATTCATCAAGGACACCTAATATTTCATTATCTAGTATCAGGAATTGGTGATGAACACAGTAACATTTTTGTCACATTATGTTCAGTCCAGTGCTACTATATAAAAACTTTGGAAAACAGTTAATCTTTATAGAGTAAAGGACATTTTATATCGATTCCTAAAGTGGCTGTAGTTACATACCAAACAGCAGTATAATAGAAATAAGATTTTATTCATTTAAAAATAATTTTATAGTCAAAAACTCTAAATAAAAGTGCATTAACAATAAAATAGGTCATTTATACAATATTGTAAATACTGGCCCATCAGAGCACACTATTGACAAGTAAATGAGTTTGTGTCTGACAATTTAATGTTGAATAACAAACAAAAATACATACTTCATAATTTCTAGTTGTTCAATGGGAAGAAAAAATAGGTGATGGGTGACCAGGAAAGCAAGATGTGCAATCTACGAGGTCCTAGTAACATCAGGAGTCTGACATAGTTTCACAGTGTTTGCTTTCTGACAAACAGTGAGCTGCACCATGACCTTCTGTGCTTGTCTCTGTCTAGTTCATGTCAATAATATTTTATCAAAGACTATTTTCTTGCACACACATTGGGATGTGTAAATTGGTTCTCAAAATATAAAGCTCCCACACATTGGATGGTGGACATCTGTTTTACGTCATTACTGAGAGTAAGAAAAGCATCACTGTGCTTAAATTTGGTGGACATCTGCTTTACATCATTACTAAGAAAAGCATTGCTGTGCTTAAATTCAGTCTAAAGATCTTAAAATCAAAATGTGAGAGCACGTGCATCTGATGGACTATCACTGCAAGAGTTACTTGGGTTACTTGGATATTGCAGACCAGGCATATTTTGGGGCATCTGGTAAGCAGATAAGCCAAGTTTTCGTAGAAAGTCCTTCATGAAAATAATTTTTACAAATTATCTATAGTGTTTCTACATGCATAGGATCCAATCCACTATTAGACTCTGAGGATACCGAAAATGACTTGTAAGTATTGTCATTCCCTGGTAAGTATGGAAAAATATCTCCATGACCTCTCATATATGTAAAACCCCATAAACACTCAAAGCCACATAGAAAATATCATCATAGTTTCATATAAAATTACTGTGTATTAAAATTACTTCTAAATTACTGATAATGCCTAATATAATGTACACACAATGTAATTCAGATGCATTGGGTAGTGAATAGGAAACACAGTCTACACATATTCAAAATGTAATTTTAACTTTTTTAGAGAACCTCAATATGCATTTGATCATATCTGCATGCATGTTGTGAAACTCACTGCCAAACAGAGATAACTGAACATAGATCATTCATGGGTTAGGAGCTAAAAACTTATAGTCAGGTGAGCTATTCAGTATGACTAAGATTTGCTGGCTAAGTTTATATTATTAAGCATTGGTATAAGAAAAAGTATTTTGATATTTCTAGTTTTTTATTAGAACTTCTTTTAATCACTACTATAAACTGTAAATCAAACAAAAGATTGTGCATGAGGACATTTATTATGTACCACTAAAATTAATAATGTCTTAGGTTTGAATTGTATGTACACTTTTAAAAGATGTTACTATTCCCTTCTCTGAGATTCTGCTGATAACCTACCCAATGAGGAGTACACTGAAGACTATTGGATAAAAATAGCCAAGACAAGAACATGCATGGCCCTTTGGGAAATACTTGATGCCTCTGGATTATGGGAAAGCCATGTAAGTATAAACAAACAATAATCTTGGAGAAGATTCTGAAGAAATAATGAAATGGGATCCTCTAATAATATATATCCTCATATATACAAAACTTGTATTGTCTATATGAGTTGTCAACTCTGGGGTCTATTAGAGATATTCAATTTCCAGGGAAATGTAAAGACTATAGCATCTAAATGAGATCAGAGGATTTACCCTGTTCCATAGTAGCAGCTACTCATCAGACCCTATCGCAGACATTGATGCATATGTCTCTATAATAAACTGCCAAGAGCTTGCCTAAGCACTGGTTCTCCCTAGAAGTCATGGAGGTGGAGGGAGGTGGAGTAGAGTATATGCAGAGGCAAACTTTGGTTTTGCAAAAGTAAAAGTTGCTCAGTATTAATAATAATTACTCTCTTTGATTCTTAGTTATTCTGGGGCCAGTTATAGCTGATGGCTTCAGGCAAATTAACACCTGTTGCTTAAAGGGAGAGGGAGGATTATGTAAATGATTTATTACTAGTGCTCCCTTCTCTAGCCAGACAGCCAGTAGCCCTTCACTGGCCATGCTAGTTGACTGTGAACCAGAGAGGAAAGAAAGGAAAAGAATTAAAATCCTCTACACAGACAGTCATGTACAGAGACACATACATTCACACACATATTCTGGCTGAGCCCAGCTACCTGTCTCAATAAACTCCATGAGTGTTAATGTATGTTTACATACATGCACACATAACTACACATAAACATATACATGTGCATGGATGGGTAGAGCAGAGCTCCCCAAGCCAACCTCATTCTCTTTATTGCTTTTCTCTGGCCTTTTTATAGACAAAAGTTCTTGAAAATTATAGATAGAATTTCACACAAAATGGAAATTACAAAGGGATGTTGATATTAAGTTCAAAGCAGTGTTTTATTCTACAAACTCATTATAAGTAACAGTTTCATATGACCTTGTCTTCTTGTCATAGTGCACACCTGTGCCTTCATCCTTGAACCTGAACGTTTTTTCTTGAACACAAATTTGTCCCAAACCTATTTCTGTTTTATTGTAATTATTAAAGCTTGTCGTATTTATTATGCAGTCTTTAGTAACTATTATGAGATGTGGGCACATTCTATTCTTGATTCTAACTTTATTCCATCCTTCTAGCAAAATAACTAAAACTATCTCTTAAAACTTTCTTCCTAAGATAACTTGAATCAAATCAAGAACTCTATAAAATCATTAATTCGTCTAAACAGAATTAATTCAAGAAAGTTCATCTTTATACTCATCAGCAAGAAGTCTGCTCAATAGGGTGGACTGATGTCAGGAATTGTTAGAGTATTAATAGTGATAGAAGAAGCATATCAATGCAAGATGCACTCCTAAGATGAAGTTTCACAGAGCTCAACCATCTTAGACCATACAAAAAGTTGGACATCCTCTAGGAAGGACACCTGCTAAACTTAGCCTTTTCTAGATGACTACTGACAATAAATTTCCCACAGTTTTAGGACCCAGAGTGTCCTAAATAAGACCCTATCCTCCCCATCCCTAAAACATTTGTGCTCTGTTTATTGATTGTGGCTACTAATGAGAATGCATAAAGATGGTGTACCTCTTGGTGTAACACCTCTGCCATTACTCTAGGCCTCTCTTCCTTGAGCTACAGTGACTTTACAGGGATTTAAAGAACCAACATTTTTCCTTCTCCCATTTACCTTAAGCTTACCTCCTCTGTGAACCATGTAATAAAGACAGAAACATTCAAAACCAATTTTATATACACAAAAAATTAGAATGTGACTACCAAAGGCGCAAAATAAGAAAAGATCTAACAATATCTGCAAAATTCTGCCTCAGAGCAGTTATTGGTACAAAGAGCCTACCATGGCCAGAAAGCAGTAACGAAAATAGTAAAGCCTTTGGGATAGAATAAAAATCTGATAACCAACTATAAAACCTTCTTAGATCAAAATGTCCATCTACAACAGAAACACAAAGGAAGTGTGCTCTATTACGAGGAAAAATAAATCTGATCCAGATGTGCCACGAAAACAAATTAAATCAACTGCCTTAATGTTGCCCAAAGAACTAAAGAAAAAGGTGAAGTAAGCTAGAAGACTATAGATAAGAAAATGCAAAGATCAACAAGGAGACCAACAACCTAAACCACAGAGAAATTCTAGGCTAAAGAAGTACAATAGTGAAAACAAGAAACTCCCAAAGTGTGTTTAAAATGCATATTTGACCAAGCATTTAAAATGCAAATTTGATAGTAGAAGCAATTTCAAAGAACAAGAACTACCAAATAAAAATAACCAGAAAGAACTGTGGTACACCATCAAGCAAATCAATGCATGTCATAAAAGTATGGAGAATATTTGAAGAATAATGACTAAATTTTTTCATATCTGATGATAGACATGAATACAAATATTCAAAAACTCTAACATGAACTTAAAGCTTTTCCACACAAAACATTTTTATGATCAAGCTTTTAAATAACAAGAAAAAAGGCATTCAAGCAATTCATAATGAAAATATATTCAAGCAATTCATAATGAAAATATATTCCAATTAATTATTAGAAACTTTGGAGGCTATGAGTGGGGTAATAAAAGTGAGAGATTGAGATGAGAGGGAGAGATATCAACCCCAAATCGCAAATCTGACAAAATTTCTCTTCAAACCAGAAGTGGGGAAAAATGGACATTGTGGTATATGCCCATCATATCAACGTTCAAGAGTGAGAAGCAGGATGGTTCCAACTCTAGGTAGTCAAGTCTAGATAAATAACTCCTGTCAAGAAAATTCAAAACAAACACAAAAAGAAGGAAAGAAGAAAGAAATGAAATGAAAAAAATAAATAAAATCTCAAGAAATATGTCACCATTAGAGGCCTGCATTAAACACATTAAACACAAAGCTTCAAATTTAGCTTTTATTGTGAAATGAGATAGTATGATAACAACTTGAAGGTTTAAATAAAGTTGTGGATACTTACATAGTAATCAAAATGGAGAAAAGCTGAAAATAAAAGCTAATATCTCTTAAGTGTTTTTTCTCTATTTAATCTTCATTGAAGTCTCCCCTCTCTTCACTCTCTCCAGTCTCTCCCACACCTCCTCTCTCCCCCAGATTTACCACTCTTCTGTTTCCCTTCAGAAAAGTTTGCTTCCTAGGCAATAAAACTGGGCACAAACCTTCATATCAAGGCTGGATGAGGCAACCCAATAGGATGAAAATAGTTCCAAGAGCAGGCAAAGAAATAGAGACACCCCTACTCACACTGTTAGGAGTTTCACAAAAACCTCAAGATCAACAATCACAGCATGCATGCAAAGGACCTAGTAAAGACTCATGCACGCTCCCTGAATGATGCTTCAGTATCTGTGAGCTGCTATGCGCCTTGCTTAGTTGATTCTGTGGGCAATGTTCTCCTGGTATCTTCCACTTGTTTGGCTCCAACAATTCTTCCTCTTCCTCATCTGTGGGTTTTTCAAACTTTGACTAATGCTTGGCTTTGGTTCTTTGCATCTGCTTCCATCAGCTGATGGACAAGGCCTCTTTGACCACAGTTGGGCTAGGCATCAATATATGAGTACAGCTTTAGGGATCATTTTACTGACTCATCCTTTCTCTCTTTCTTCTTTTCTTTCTTTCTTTTCGTTTGTTCTTTCTCTCTCTTTCTCTCTTTCCTCCTTCCTTCCTCCCTTCCTTCCTTATTTCCTTCCTTCCTTCCTTCCTTCCTTCCTTTCTTTCTTTCTTTCTTTCTTTCTTTCTTTCTTTCTTTCTTTCTTTCTTTCTTTCTTTCT
>NW_021620842.1:194569-218763 GCF_004785775.1 Grammomys surdaster
TCTTTCTTTCTTTCTTTCTTTCTTTCTTTCTTTCTTTCTTTCTTTCTGTCAGTTGTGGTTTGTTTTATCCAAAGTCTCTAAGAGACCCACCTTCTGTTTTCTGGCCATCCAGGCAGTGTCAAAAATGGGCTCCCTCTTGTGGCTTTGTTATCAAGCTAGACCAGTCATTGGTTGTCCATTCCCACAAGCAAATCTTTCAGACATGGTAGGGTGTAGGTTGAAGGTTTTGTGGCTGTGTCCCTGTCTTAACACCGAAGTCCTTGCCTGGAGATGGCTGACTCAGGCTCCATTGTTAGGAGTCCTCACTAGGATCACCCTCATAGGTTCCAAGAAGTTTCCAGTGTACTAGGACTCCCCTAAATGCCTTCCTATTCCAGTTGTCTCCACCTATACTCTCTCCCTCCTTCCCTCATCTGATTCATCTTGTTTATATCCTCACCTGCCCAAAGAACACCACTTAGGGATAAAGGAGACATACTTAAACATAATGAAGGAACTTCCAAGTCTAAAACCAATATCAAATTAAATTGAGCGAAATTCAAAGAAATTCCACTAAAATCAGGATCAAGATAAGGGTGTCTACTCTCTCCATATCTATTTACTATAGTTCTTAAAGTTCTAACTAGAGTAATAAGACAACAAAAAGAGATCAATGGTGTAGAAATTGAAATGGAAGAAGTCAAAGTATTGTAATTTCCAGATGATATGATAGTATAGAGAGGAAACCCCCAAAATTTGACCAGGATACTATAGCTGATTAATACCTTCAGTTAAGTGGCTAGATACAACATTGACAACAACAAAATCATAAGCCCTATTGTATACAAATGACAGATACAGAAGGAAATAGTGAAACAACACCTTCCACAATAGCAACAAATAGTATTAGAAAATCTTGCAGTAACCATTGTCAATCAAATGAAAGACTTGTATGACAAAACTTCAAGTCTTTGAAGAAATTGAAGAAGATATCAGAAAATGGAATGATCTCCCATGCTCATGGATAGGTAGAATTAACATAGTAAATGGCCATTTTACCAAAAGCAATTTATAGATTGAACACATTCTTCATCAGTACTCCAACACAATTCTTTACAAACCTTGAAATGTTTGTAAACCTCAATTTCATATGGAAAATACAACCCCAGGATAGCTAAAGGAATCCTGTAAAATAAAAAAATTTCCAAAGGTATTACCATTCCTGATTTAAGCTGAGCTATAGCAGTAAACACCTCTATAGTATTGTTGTAAACATAGACAGTTTGATCACTTGAATTTAATCAAAAACCCAGTCATAAATCACACATGTGTAGATATCTGAGTTTTTATAACGAATCCAGAAATACAGGATTGGAAAAAGGCATACATCTTCAAAAAGTGTTGCAGGTTTAACTGTATATCTGTATGTAGAATAATGGAAATCAATCTATATTTATCACCCCACACAAAACTCAAGTCCAAGTGTATCAAATAACTCAGCATACAACCAGATACACTGAGTCTGATAGAAGAGAGAAAGTAGGAAATAGCCTTGAACATATTGACACAGGAGAAAATTTTCTAAACAGAACACACACATGAAAATTAACAAATAATAAATGGAACCTCAGGAAACTGAAAAGCTTCTATAAGGCAACGTATAAATGTAACTTTTATTCACCAGAAGAAATTGTCAGTTTGGAGGCTTACTGTTGAATAAACTTACCCTTTCTAATTCTTTCTGAATTCTTACTGGCTGATTCAACCCAGCTGTTCTGGTGCAAACTTGTCTCTAAGCTGACTGATTCAATCTGGTTTCTCTCAGCTTCTCACTGAATTGCTATGCTTGGCTCAAACCAACTCTAGAAAGTTGTTATAATCTTCTGGTTCCTTACTGTCTGGCTTTTACGGCCTCTGCTGAGCTGCATTGAACTGCATGAATTCACTACTAAATAAAACTTCACTGTACTGCACTCATTGCACTGACTTTCAACTGACTTCCTGCCCTACTATTACATAACCTCCCTTTCCTGTGTATCCTCATGAGAGTTGGATATATCCTGTCTCAGATTCATTCTGTCAAATCTTTCTTTGATTTGTCACTTTGTCTGTCCCTCAATTAGATCTCATGTTGAAACATGGTCATTTTCTTCTACAAACTAATTTCTTTAAATGTGTGTACTAAGTGTGTACTAAGTCTGTATTCTAGCCAGAGGTATTAAAGGTGTGTATTATGTCTGCATTCCAACTAGATGATACAGACTCAGGACTTTGAATATGATTCCTTGCCATAGTACCTGATTAAACTCCCTCTACAACAAAAGACACTGTCAATAGGACAAAACAGAGAATGGAAAGATCTTCACCCACTCCATATCCAATAGAGGGCTGGTGTCCAAAATATATAAAGAGCTTAGGAAACTAGATGTCAACAAACCAAATAATCAAGTTAAAAATTTGGTATAGATCTAAATAGAGAAACTACTTTGTAACTCAAAACTTTAATAGGTCCATAATTTAAGATACTAGAGCATCTTAACTAATTTTTATTTCATGCTTTATGAGACACAAAATGTATAATGGTGTGATTTGTGACACTATCAACTGATCAGATGAAGATGAAACTCCTGAAGGAGGAGAGCTCATATGTTATATGAAGTTGTCAACGTGCTATAAAAATAAATGACAATTATATGTGAGTGTTGAGCATGGTTTCTACGGTAAACACGAAGAAACTAGTAATAGAACATTGACAAAAGTAAACAATAAAGAATAATATTTCACTACAAAAATTCACAATAATTTATATATTACAGAAAACAATCAAATATTAAAAATAAGTCCCTCTATTTAGAAAGTTTCTCTAAAAGTAATATCGTAAGGGTTAATCAGAGAGTTTGCCAAGACTATATCTCCTAGTAAGGTCAAAAACTTCACCCACTAAGTCTCAGTAATATGACTGTCTAAACCTGAGAGGAACCAGAATGTCAATAAACATGCCAAAGTGAAAGGTAGGTGTGTGTGTGTGTGTGTGTGTGTGTGTGTGTGTGTGTGTGTGTGTGTCTGTGTGTGTGTGTCTGTGTGTCTGTGTGTCTGTGTGTCTGTGTGTGTGTTTTAACAAAATTCCAAATGTTCTATTTTACCAATAAAGACTTGAGAGCCAGATGCTGGGGTGAAAGCCTGTTAGCTTAGAGAGGCAGAGAAAGCACCCAACTGACCTTCATCTTCAATGTCTGAAGAGAAAGTTCTCCTTTTTCAAACTAAATGTCTTTCCCTTCTACTTTGTGTGGGTCTCTCTAACTGTCCTCCTAACGCCCTCCTTCTCTCTCTGTTTTGTTTTCTATGTTTACTCCATGTCGACTGTTTGACTCTTCTCCCTCTTGATATATGTTTGACTTTATTTAATCCTGTTTACAATATTAAAGCAGAAAATTCTTGTGTTAAAAGTGTGTCCTAAGGCTGAGCCACACCACAACTTGAAACAGGTTTTTCCAGTAAATAACACAATCTCGGGTTCATAGTGTCATCAAATTTCCTGCAACAAGAAGAGGTTCAACCCTAGACAAATAACTACAGGCAACTAAAGAATGGTGATAATGGGAGAAATTATCTTCCCCAGGAAAGCACACACCAATTACTTACCCAATACTAAATGATCAGTCCTGAAAACATATGTATCTACAACTGAACACACATGTAACAAGAATTATTGAAAAAAGAAGCCATGGATTTGAAAGAAAACAAGAAGGTGTACGTAGGAGAATTTTGGAAGGAGAAAAGAAAAAGGAGACATTATGTAATTATATTATAATTTAAACATAAAAGAAATAATTTTTTAAATTACTATAAAATATAAAGGAATCACCTCTTCATTTAACAAACATTATTCAACTATATTCCATCTTAAATTGTAACCAAAAATAAACAAAATGGACTATGCCACTATTAAATGATGTGGACATTATACCCAAAAAGTTAAAAAAAAAAAACACTAGGGAAATGGTTCCATCTGTAAGAAGACTTACTTTGAAACCATGAGTACCTGAATTGGATCCCTCAAGTGAATAAAGACATTCAGATCCAAGGAGCTCATTGGTAACAAACCTAGCTTAAGCAGTAAGCTTTAAATTCAATTTGATATTGGTTTAAAACCAAAATAAAAGAGGGGAAAATCAATAGAGAAAGACATCTGACACCCTACCCTGGCTTCCACTTGTGCATATACTTAGAACATAGGACACACACAGTCTAAAATGACAAATGACAAGAACATTATACACTATTAAATTGTCTCATATAAGATGACATAAAACTTATAAACATGTCAATAGTATGCTATCAAAATAATAAATGAAATATGAATGAACTAAACTCAGAATTAAGGAAGAGAAATACTTTTGTAGTAATACTTGGAAACTTTATCACTCATCTCCCAGTACAAGATAAAATAATCAGACACATGAAAAATAGAATCTTGAAGATATAAAACTATAAGCCAACTAGATTTAATGTATTCACCCAACAACCCAGTATATATGCATTTATCTGAAACAAACAGGAGGTATTTTCCAGGAAAGGGCATGTTGGACTGCAAAAAATGCACCAATTGATACAAAAATGAGGTCTTTTTATATCCCAAAAATGAAATTAATAAAGTATCTTCTCACAACTCCATAGAATGAGGCTGGAAACCAGTAACAGAAGTAAAACTGTCTCTGCTCTGGTAGCAATTCTGATTTTACTCTAAGTAACAAGGCAAAAACGTCCAGGTGTACCATATATAAAAGCATAGTATTGGAAGTTCTAGATAAAGCAATCTGAAAGGAAAACTAAATAAAAATATGTATGTTACATTCAGAAAACTCTAACAAGTACACTAAATGAAATTTGAAGTAACAATAAATTTTGAAATGTAACAGAATAGAAATCAACAAAAGATGAGTTATATTTACTAACAATGTAACTCTAAACTGGAAATTATGAAAATAATTCCATTTATAACAGCATAAAGACAAATAAAATATTCACTGGTTAGTCAAGATAGTGAAAGAGTTAAAAGATGAAAACTCAAAGCATGGGTAAAAATACTGCCCCTCTCCCAAATAAAGAATATATGGATGAATGGAGACCCATTCTGTATTCTTAAATCAGGCAACTTAATATTTTTAAGATGTCAGAGCTACTCAGTAAACAATGGGTTTGATCTAATATTTAGCAAAATCCCAATACTGTTTTTGACAAATGTAGAAAACTGGATCTCATGATGAGATCTCAAGGCCCTCTCAATGACTTTAATATAATTAGAAAAGAAGAGAAAGCTGATGAACTAATACTTCCCTTCAAAGCTTACTGCAAAACTACAACGATCAAAGTAATTTTCACTGGCTTCAGAATGTCACATAGATAAATAGATCACAGTAGAGAGGTCAAAGGCGACACCTTTACACTTAGGACAGATAATCTTGACAAGGGTGCCAATACCATTCAGTGGAGAAAAGTTTCTTTTAAAATTTGGTGCAAGGGGAATTGACTACACTCATGCAAAATAATGAAGCTGGACACTTACCCAATACCTTACAAGAAAATGAACTCCAAATTGATAAAAGACCAAGTGAATGGCCAAAAAGTATAAACACTTTAAAAGAAAAGTTAGGGGGAACCTTGATAAACTAGACATATCAATAACTACTTAGATAAGAAATACAAACCACCAAGAACAAAAGAAGAGACAGACAAACTGTACTTTTTGAAAGTTAAAAAGTATGCATCTAAAAGCATTATCAACAGAATAAAGGAGTACAGAATAAAGGAGAACATATTTGCAACACACATATGTATAAGATTGTGAGCACCTAATGTATGATGATAGGGGATAATGATTTTATTCTAATATGTTCAAGGGCTTTGAACAGATATTTCTCCAAAGAACATATGCAAATAGTCAACAAACATATTAAAAGATTATAAGCATCACTAATTACTAGAAAAACACAATAATAAAATAGAGAAAGTATAATAAAAAGTAAGTATTTAAAACTACAGTAAGATAATGTTTTGTACCTATTAAGAAGGCTTCTGTCAGAGCAACAGCAAAACATTGCTGGTGAAGATGTGTAGAAATGGGAGTTTCTTGTACACTGTTAAAATCGTGAAACAGTGTACCTCTTTGGAAAACAGTATGGCTGTTCCTCCAGAATTTAAAAAGAAAAATAATGATCTTGTCTAGAAATCCTACTTCTGGACATATACCCAAAATATGGAAAGTAGTACCTTTAAGTGGAATTTGTTCACATCATTATTCACAGAAGCTAAAATGTATAGGCAAACTAAATAACTAACAGTGGGTAGATAGCTAAGCAAAATGCTGTAAGTGTATTTTTAAGGATGACTGGAATTCTGGCACATACTACAACATGGATGAGTCTTGGAGACATTATGACAACTGAAATAGTCTGGTTTTAAAAATGAAAATTTAAAAACATTAAGTTTTTAGATTAAGCAGAGAGTAGAAGGTTGTTCTCTCAAAAAATAAAAACAAAGAAAAATGAAGTTATCACTGTTATGAATATATTCAATACTGTCCAGCTCAGCATTTAAAAGTTGATTACGTACTGGATTCTCTGATGGAAACAATTACAAGAAAGAAAGAGAGAGAGAGAGAGAGAACCAGGAAGAAAAGCCCAATAATGAGATGTCTGAGTCAGCCAGAGCCAGGCTGACTCCATGGACAGGTTGCAAACTGGCAGTTTTGGAGACTAGGTCTAAGTTTCTGTTTTCCAGAACAGGAAAAGTCCAAAACAAATCAATTCCAGAAAAAAAAACACCCTAACAGGCAGCCAATCAAGGGCTGTAGAAGCTGCCCTATCTAGCTTGAGCCGGTTAATCAGCAAAAGTTCCCCAAATCCCCCAGAGCTTTAACCTGTCACAAAAACACCCATATCCCTGGAGATACAGCAAGCCAGTCATTGGAAAGAAAGGTAAAAGTCACCCACTCCTACCCTAACAGGCTTTAAACTGACCCTGTAAAGTCCACACCTCTGTCTTTCATCCCGATGGCAGACCCCTGCATGCAGGTTCTCTGCAGACGCATATCATTTGAGTCAGGGATTTCAATCTCCCCGCATCACAGACCTTACAATAAGAATTCTGTTTGTACGGGCTCAATATTTACCTTTATCATTCATTAAATGAAATTGATTTAACAATTTCTCAACCTTTGTTTTCTTTCATTCATAAAGTAGAGATGAAATTGCTTACCATTAAAACTTACAGTAAAAATTAGAAGTAATATATTTAATGTGATAACAGTTGCCATTTGTGCAGGATTTATAATTGACGTTAATAAAATTCTATTTGTACTTTCTCAATGAAAGATTACTTAAGACTTAAATAGCAATATTAGAGAAGAAAAACATCTTTCATCAACAAATATCATGTAATAAATTCACTTCTTTTATTGCCTATAAGACATTTTTAAGATTAAAGAAGAGTAAGTACTTTTGCAATGCCACACAGGAACTGTGCTACCAATTGTTGCCTCATTGAATACTAAGTTAATTACTGTGAAATAGACTTGGCTATGACATGTTGGTGTTTGTATAGTACTATGTGTTACAGCTATTAACCGTTGTCCTTACAATCTCTCTGGGGAAGAGACTACTGCAGCTTTCCTGGAGTACTAATAGAACTTGCTGAAGGGCATTCTTTAATGAAGGCAATAAAGGTTACAAGAGTTATGAATAATGGCAAGATGGAAATGGAATAATGGCAAGATGGATATCTAAGATCTAGTCCTAGCTCTACTATTCGTTATTCAGACAAATCACAAAATTCTTTTGATCATCACTTCCCCAAGTAAAAGAAAACAACCAAGAGGATTTATAAGAAACTTAGAGACTTCAGTGCTAGAATTATGACAGTTTGAGAATTCTATCCTTAGAATATGGATCTTTGTTATTAAGAGAGTGAGTGGAGAGTCATCTGAAGCATCTTGGACTCTGTTCACCAGGTTAGAACAAAATCAGTTGGGTGGATTTCACACCAGATATTTCTGCTTAGCTGAGGAGGCAATGAGGAGGTAAACTTGATAGCACTTGCCTTAAAAGAGCTCTGTAATTAGCAAGTCAACTATAGTAACAAAGGGCAGAATGTGAGAAGTAGATAGGACATCTCCGTAGGGACTGCCCTAACCTGAGGGCAAAGAATAAAATGCCCTCACTATAATAAAGGATTCCACTGGGCATGAGACTACAGATCTCAGAAGTCTGATAAACTCGGGGATGATTTAAAATTCAAACAGGGCTCCCCTCAGCCCCGTCAATAAGAGGAGACTGCTCCAACCCTCCTGTATATCGGACTGTCTCCAGGTTTCCACATTCACCCATGATGATTGTATACCTAGATGGGATTCCTGTAAAATGTAGATACGGGGGTGGATGTTACTATTATAACTGTAAATGAGTCCTTGAGGTTCTCTCACTGGAAGTTGAGACCCAGTCCTACCATTGGAGGCCAGCAGACCACAAGGATGACAGTGTGCCCTGTACATTGGAAGGATTTCAGTAGGCTCTTTCATGCCCATCTGACATCTTTTATTACTGACATCTTTTGCACATTTTGGGACAGGAACATATTAGAGGACATGGGTGTAGCCCTTATAACAGATGATCTGCCCTTCTTTGATGACCTCATGGAATATAAAAAACTTGGCCTAACAGGATGCCTAAAATGAGATCACCCCCAATTCTAAGGCCTTGCTTCACCTACACTTCCTCACCTTTGATGAACAGGGATTAAGCCTGCCTATAAACTGCTCCCCTACCCAGTAATATCCCTCTTCCATTGGTACAGTGGAGAGATCCCCTTACATGACAATGGCATCTGTTGCTGACGCAGGATCAAGAATATGCATATGTTTTTCCACAGACTACACAACACCACGACGGGTGCTGGTTTGGGACATCCGACAAGCCATGGAAAAGGAGAATTAGGGACAAAACCTCCTCCCCCTCAGAGCTTCTAGCTGAGGGAGTGGCACTTATTAGAGATATATCTCTACTTGCCTGTGACCCCTGCTTTCATGCCATTTGCCTTACATCCTATTAAGTACAAAATATTTCCCAGGCCTGTGAACAACTGGCCCATTATGTTAACGGAACATGATCCAACAAATTTATACTGTTTTCCTACTCAGAGAAAGTATAGCCAAGCTCAGTGAGACCAGGGAACCTGTTCTTGCTTTTGATACAGTATTCATCGGAAAAGGTTTGCAATGACATAAAAAGGTTTTGTGACTCCTCCTGGATAGTTTCTTATGCTGTAGTGGAAGGCATTATAATAATAAAATTGTATTGGTTTAGTGTCGTGTACAGCATATCTCTTGGCAAAGCGCTATCAACAAATCTATGCTTCAAGTACTCATGGCTCTTGAGCATCCAGACCATAGCCTGCCCAGAGAGATGATTAGAGCTTGGCTCACAGAAATTCGAGAGGCCTCCGTTTAGGCTCCCTCCTTACACCCTGATATGCCCTCTGGGGTGGCTGTCCTTTGAGGGATGGTAGTCAATGAATGGTAAGAACCTTCTTGGCAGGTCAACGTAAGATAGTCACAGCCCACTATACTGGAGGCCCCCTGAGGTGGGACCAATAAGGCTGGAGCAAGAACTCTGACTCCCATTGGGCTCTCAAAATAAAAACAAAAGGATAGAAATATAGAAAAAACTTAGCCAATCAGGCCCAGCCATGATGGTGGCATATGCACATCCAGAAGTTACTTCCTGAGCCAACCTAGAACCTGCCAGCATGGCTAGAGACTGCTGATGCTGGATCAGGTGATGGAAAGAGCCACTGAGAAAAATACAATGTCACATCTGGCTGCTTGAGAGCCAGTGAGATGCTGGGAGGGGCCTATAAACATTTGCCCAGGTCTTGCAATAAACAAGCCTGCTTTTGCCACTTGCCAGACTCCAGAAGTCTGTGTAGTTGCCTCTATGTTTTCTTACCAGTCCCTCCAAGGTTATTGGTCAAGGTCTCAAGCAACAAATGTCTTCTTAGAAAAATAAAATACATAGAAGGAAATCAGGGCATGTTCTTAAAAACATTACTTAGATGCACAACTGTGGTACGTACCAAGTTCCAATATTGAGGTAGTATAATAAAAGTAGGATCAGTTAACTTGTGAAAGCCTCTCCGATTCACACCACCTACTTAGCCCTCTAAATCTATTGTGTCATCTCCATTCTGTCTTTAGTAAAAAGACCCTTTTAAATCTCAAAACTCCTACAATATTTTTCACTATATTACAGAAGGTAGGCATAACACCTAAACTTTTTTTGTTTCTTGCCTCATCCAAGAAGGTTCCTTGCATATGTCTGTGTTTGTCTTCAGGCACAGACTACACTGAAATCCCAGCATTTAAAACCATCATAGGTTGCTTGGAAAGAAAGTGAAGCTATAAATATGGATTTTTAGAACCTCAAGCATATTCAGAGAGTTTCTGTCAACAGAAGCAAGAAAAAGGGTTTTATTATTATACCAGTAGCAAGAGAACAGGTGTTAATGCTAATAAAATAGTGAACAATATAGTCAGTGTGCTCACTGGGGCTTGAACATCAATTTCATAGTCACTTTTTGATGTTATTGAAAGACTTTCCCTTATCACAATCATAAAAACTAAAGCACATGAAGAAGCTCATCTTTGGGGAAAATAAGTTAATCACTTGGTCTTTTATACGCAGTTTTGATGCTTTCATTCAGTGTGAAGGTTAGATATGAACATGGACATATAGTCTTCAATGAGTGGACAATGGTAGAGTGGAGACAGGATAGTAGATAAAGCCCAGCAGGATGTCTGTATGATTATAGGGAAGATGTATCAGATTCTGTTAGATGACCTTACTGAGAAAGACTGAAGCCCAGGGTGGAGACAGATTTCTATAAATGAAACTTGTCTAAGAAAAAATTACCTTTATTGAAAATAATTTATGAGATTGATTAACCACTAGGAAAGAATACTGTGTTGGTGAAGGATGCAAGAAAAAGGACTGGGGAAAGTATGGGTTAGAATTCATTTATGGCTCCCTCATCTTTATATGCTTTGAAAGTTAACTTAGTTTATGTGGACTAAGTCAATGTTACTTATCAGTTTCATAGTTTCCTTACCAATCTATCAGTGAAGTATTTCAAATGCTCTCACATTCGAACTCTTAGAGTATTACAAGTTATTAGTCATTTATTTGGAAGTCATAATATACTTTAATGAATATGTTTATTTATATATTTGTTAAATGAAGACAAAATAAATTACCAGACCAGATATTACAACTTTATAAAAATTACCACTGAGACTTTCAAGTACGTTTCCAGAAAGTTGCTCTGTGTGATTTATGGTGATGTGGTGAATGGGAGCATTAAACTAGACTCTATCTCAATCAAAGAAATAGAAGAGAAACTTGGAATGGCATAAAAAGTGATAAGACAGCTGCAGAGTATGAGAAAACAAAAGGACAACTCAGGGAAACAAAGCCAGAGCAGAGCTCCCGCTGTTCCACTGAACAGAGGGCTGAAACCTCAGCACTAAGGTGAGACAGCAGGTTTTTTCATTGCTCAGGATTGTTGTGTCTATTGTGTGTCTGTATTTGTTTGTGTGTGTGTGTGTGTGTGTGTGTGTGTGTGTGTGTATGTGTGGGGGAAGGTTACTTTAAAGTTATCTTTCAATTTATATGAATAATTGTTTTGGAACTTCAGTGAAGTTTATGTTGAACCTATAGATTGCTTTTAATAGGATGTTCATTCCCACAAGATTGGTTTTTCTGAATATTCATGACCATGGATGGTCTTTCAATCTTCTGGTATCTTCCTCTGTTTCTGTCATCAAAAGTTTTAATTTTACAAACCTTTCACTATCTTGCTTAGATTTACTCCAGGATATTGTTTGAGGCTATTGTTAAAGTATTTGTTTACCATACTTCTATCTTTATATGTGTGCTATTTGTATATAAAGATGCTATTTTTGTATTAATTATATCCTGATACTTTTCTGAGTGTATTATTAGCTAACTGATCCTCCTTGGTACCTCTCTCTCTCTCTCTCTCTCTCTCTCTCTCTCTCTCTCTCTCTCTCTTTCTCTTTCCCTCTGGTTTTTTTTTTTTTTTTTCAGATATGGTTTCTCTGTATAACAATGCTGGCTATCCTGGAACTTGCTTTGCAGACCAGGCTGCCCTATAATTCACAGAGATCCTGAATGGTAGGAATTAATAGTGCCTTCTAATGTGTTATTGTTCTAGCTACGTCTTCAGCCACTGTACTGAACATGGATGGACAAAGTGGACATCCTTGTCTTGTTTCTGCTTTTAGTAGAAATGCTTTGAGTTTCCTTTTACAATTATGTTGTCTGTGAGCTTATAGAATATTGGTTTTATTATGTTGAGTTATGTCCAATGAATGACTAAATTTTTCAGAACTTTTATCACAAAGGAATATTAGATTTTGGTAAAGACTCTTTCTGCAACTAATGATCATATGGCTTCTATCCTTGAGTCTATATAGTAGATTACAATTATTGATTTACATATAGTAAAACATCCTTGCATCCCTGGGATAAAGCTAACTTTATTAAAGTGAATAATCTTTTCAATGTGCTTTTCAATTGCCATTCCTTATTTTATGTTATACTATAGAGTTATTGTTGCATTTTATTTAAAAAAAGAAAGAAAAGGACAAAATATGTTTGGTAGAGTGAGATATGGTGAGATGGAAGAGGGTGCCTCTGTGGCCCCATGCTGAGGTATCCCTTCACCTTGAGGCACCAGTCATATGACAGATGTTGTATAGAACAGAGTTTATTTAGGGCATGGGAAGGGAAGTTGAAGAGAGAGTAGGGACATAGAAAAGCAGAGAGAGAAAGAGAGAGAGAGGGAAAGAAAAAGAGAGAGAGAGAGGAAGAGAGAGAGAGAGGAGGGGAGGAGGAGGGGAGGAGGAGGGGAGAGCAGAGGAAAGGAGAGGAGAAGAGAACAGATGGAGAAGGGGAGGGAGAGGGGGAGGGGAGAAAGGGGGAGAGGGGAGAAGAGGGGGTAAGGGGGTGAGGGGGGGTGAGGTGGGATGAGGGGAGAGAGAGAGAGGGAGAGAGGGAGAGAGGGAGAGAGGGAGAGAGAGAAAGAGGGAGAGGGAGAGGGGGGAGAGGGGGAGAGAGGGAAGAGGGAGAGAGGGGGGAGAGGGAGAGAAAGGGGAGAGGGAGAGAGAGAGGGGAGAGGAGAGGAGAGTAGAGGTGAGGGGAGGAGAGGGGAGGGGAGGGGAGGGAGAGAGAGGCCAGCCAGGAACACATAGAGAAAGAAGGGGAGTGGTAGAGGGAGAGAGGTAGAAGGAGCAGGGAGTAAGAAAGTAATAGGATAAGATAAGAGAGGGAGATGAGGCAAATGGCCCCTTTTACAGTGAGTCAGGCACATCTTGCTGTTGCCAGGTAACTGTGGGGCAGCCCCTAGAAGGAATGCTAACAGTTATAGTAATAACTCAACTGACGAGTGGATAATGAAGTGCAATACATTACGTTAATGGAATATTATTTGGGTGTAAAAAAGTGAGATTATGAAAGTCATAGAAAAATAGATAGGATTAAACTAATCATCTTGAGTGAAATAACACAGATCAAGAAAGAAAAACATGGTATTTTTTTCCTATCATTTGTGAGTGTTAGCTTTGAATCTTCAGATATGTGTCATCATTTTAAATAACTATATAGATCAGGGAACTAAAAAGGAGTCATCTTGCCAAAAGAAATCTACAGATTCATGCATTCCCCATCAAACTTCCAACTCAATTCTTCATACAGTTAGAAAGAGCAATTTGAAATTCAAATATTTTTTCAAATATTTGAAAAAATAACAGGATATCGAAAACTATTTTCAACAATAAAAGAACTTCTTGGGAATCACCATCCCTGACCTCAAGCTATACTACAGAGCAATAGTGATAAAAACATAGTATTGGTACAGAGACAGGCAGGTAGATCAATAGAATAGAACTGAAGACCCAGAAATGAACCCACACACCTATGGTCACTTGATCTTTGACAAAGGAGCTCAAACTGTCCAGTTGAAAAAGGACTGAATTTTTAACAAATGGTGCTGGTTCAACTGCAGGTCAGCATGTAGAAGAATGCAAATCGATCCCTTCTTAACTCCTTGTACAAAGCTCAAGTCCAAGTGGATCAAGGACCTCCACAGAAAACCAGATACACTGAAACTAATAGAAGAGAAAGTGGGGAATTGCCTTGAGTACATTGGCACAGGGGAAAATTTCCTGAACAGAACACTAGAAGTCATAAAAAACAAGAACAAAATGAAGCAGTAGAAATAAAGTTTAAAAAAAAAAGAAAGAAATGTATGACATAAAGTCTAAAATAGAAATAAAACAATCAATAAAATGAATACTTCTTTTAAAAATAAACAATATCAACAAACCTCTAGCCAAACTAATCAAGAAGAGAGAAAATTAGGATCAATAAAAATAAAGCTGAAAGGAATGACTTTACAATGAATTTTGATAGAATATAAAGAATCATTACAGAATACTTGGAGGAGTTATATTTAGAAAATCTTTGGCAAGGTAAAAGAAATTAAGAAAACATAAACATTTAAAAAAAATCCACAGTAATCAGCAAGACTGAGAATATAACAGCCTCCCAGACACCCCAGCCCAAAAGCTTGAGAACAGAAAGATGTGTTCCTGAATTGTACTAAAACTTGTCAACATCAATGGTTCTCAAAATGTTCCATAAATTATGAAGCAAAGGAACACTATCAACCAGTTTGTATGCAGTGAACCTTGCCCTGAAAGTAAAAGTAAGAAAGAACACAGAGAGAGAGAGAGAGAGAGAGAGAGACAGAGAGAGAGACACAGAGAGAGAGACACAGAGAGAGACAGAGACACAGAGAGAGACAGAGACACAGAGACACAGAGACCTGCTCACAGGGATTTACACACACACAAACACGGGGGGGGGCATGCAGACAGGGTTGTACACACACACACACACATTGATGAATCACTGCAATGAACAGCAACCCAAAACTTCACAAAAAGTATTTGAAAATTGAATTCAAGAGCACATTTAGATATCACATACCAGAAAAATGTTGGTTTCTTGTTAGGGATACAGCATAGTTCAATATACACAAACCAATCAGAATAATTTAATACTTACATTTTAAAGACAAAATGACATAATAGAATCATAAAAGGCTTTCACCAAATTCAAAATTTCTTTTTAATAAAAGCTATGAAGAAATATTTTTAGCATCTATGAAGGCATAGATACAGCACATCATAAAATTATGAGACTATATGAGAAATATAGAGCCAACATGTTTTTTTTTAAAAAGGATTTTCTTTACAATCAAGACAAGGTGAAGGTTCCTACTTTTATTCAACTTTTCTAAAATTATTAGCAACAAAGCAAGAGAGATAGAAGGGTTCAAAATGAAAAAATTAATTATTCCTATCTTCAGATGCCACAATCCTACAGCCCCCCAAGCGCCCAAAGATACCACTAGAAAATCTGAGGTCTGATAATCAGTTTATTAATGTATGAGGATATGAAATCAACATGAAAACTAAGTATCTTTACTATATACCAGTAATGAAATTGTTAAGAAAAATATCACTCACAAAATAAAATAGAATAGAATATACTTAACCAATGAACTGAGAGACACTACATTGAAAACTTTAGAAAACTATAGAAAACTATATTTGTGCAGTACCTATGAAGGCCAGGAGAGGGTATCAGATCATGTGGAACTGGAGTTACAAAGTGTTGTTGGCTGTCATGTGGGTGCAGGAACTGAATCAGGGTGCCCTTTAAGAGCAACAAGTGATTTTAAACTGAAATGTAAAAAGTCCCAAGGAAATGGAAAGGCCATCCATGATCATGAATTGACAGAATCAGTTTTGTGAGAATGTCTATATTATCAAAAACAATCTACAGATTCAACCTTATTCACATCAACAGTCCAATGACATTCTTTAAAGAGCTAGAAGAGACAATCCTAAAGTTAATATGGAAATGAAAAGAATTCTAAACATCACTTCTATTTAGAAATAGCAATATTGGAGGTACCACCATACTAGACCTCAAATTATACTACACAGCTATAGAAATAAATTATATTACTCAGCTATAGAGGCAAATCAGTATAGTACAAGCACAAAGACAGACACAAAGACCAATGGACTAGAAAAGAGGGTCCATAAATAAGCCCATAAGGTATAGTCATTTAATCACTTTATCTTTTAAAACTATTTTTGAGGACACATTTCTTATTTTAGGTGTGTTTTGCCTGCATGTACATCTATGCACCATATTTGTGCAGTACCTATGAAGGCCAGGAGAGGGTATCAGATCATGTGGAACTAGAGTTACAAAGCGTTGTTGGCTGTCATGTGGGTGCAGGAACTGAATCAGGGTGCCCTTTAAGAGCAACAAGTGATTTTTAAATGCTGAGACATCTCTCCAGCCCCACCGTTACTTAATTTTTTATAAAGGTGGCCAAACCATTCTATGGGGAAAAAAATAAAGATAGCTGCTTCACCAGATTGTGGTGGGAAAATGGCATGTCTACAATAGAATAATACATTATACCTTATCTTACCTTTATGAAAAAAAAATCAATTGAAAGGGAATGAAAGGCCTTAACAGTACCTCAAACTCATAGGTGAAAACATAGAAAACTAATTTCAAGTGAGAGGGACACACAGTAATTTTTGAGAAAGACTCTAAGAGCTCAGAAAAACATTTTAAGACAGAACCATTCATAGGCAGTTTCTGAAAAAAAATGAAGTAATATCTCAACAAATCTTTTTAAGAACTGGTAAATGAAATTATGTAAAATTTAAAACTTCTGTGCAATAGAAGAAATCATCAGAAAAGTGGAGGGATAACCTATAGAAAGGAAGAAAAATTTTGCTAGCTATATATGTGAAAGGGTATTAATATCTAATATCTACAAAGAATTATGAAAATTAAACATCCCTCCAAAATCAATTGGTAACCATACAAGTGAGTTGAAATGGATGTGATTTTTGAAAGAAGGCATAGAAGCAGACAATAAATAGATTATATATGATATTTAAGTATCATATATGATATTTAAATTTTAATTAAAATCTAATATATATATATATATATATATATATATGTGTGTGTGTGTGTGTGTGTGTGTGTGTGTGTGTGTGTATACATATATGTATATATACACACACAGCACCTTCCATCATCAGAAAAATGGTAATTAGTACTAATTAGGGAACTACTGACATGCCTGCCAAGCAAGAATGAGCACCTGAGCTCAATTCTCTACACCTGTATTAGGATAGGAACTAGATATGATAGGGCATGTCTACAATTAGGATAGTGAACAGACAGAGGCAGAAGGTTCTAGGAGCTTACTGTCTGGTTTGTTCAGCACAACTAGCAAGCTCAGGGTTTGCAGGAGCAACACCAAACAAACTCTGCAAGTTGTGTTTTCACATTTGTGTGTGTGTGTGTGTGTGTGCAACACTAGTAAAGAAAAATTATGTCTTGAGTTGGAGAGGGAGTGAGAAGAAAATCATGGGAGGAACTGAAGGGAGGAGACATTGAAGCATTGGAAGGAAGAAAGAAAGGGGGAGATGTTGTAATTAGATTTTGATTAAAATTTAAAATTAAGGTGGAGTGTGATGGAGAAAGACACCTGACATGAATCTCTGCCCTATACTTACTCATGCACACATGTCCATACATACTGACACACATGAGAAAACATACAGAGCAACAAAAACTGCACTGAGATTCTATTATCCTCCCATCAGAATGGCTACAATCTAGAGAAAAAAGGATAAATACTTGTAAGGATGTAAGGAAAAAAATCCTTACATAACACTGATGAGAATATAAATTGCTGGAATCAATATGGAGAATTCTCAAACAAACAAACAAACCCAAAGACTACCACATAACCTAGCTATTGGCTGTGTATCTGAAGGAATATAAGTCAGTAGACCATAGAACACAGAAATACGGACATGTGTATGAATATTTCTTTACTATTCACAACGAAGAAAATGTGGAATTGGCTATATTTTGATGTTTATTAATAAATGTATAGATAAAGAAATACACACACATACAATGTTTCATGTATACGCATTCATGTGTACACACACAGTGAGAGTAAGAGTACATATACGTGTATACATGTCTCTGAACAGAGTTAATGCACTTTTAAGACAGAATGAATCAATAGCCTAACTTTGACTTTTCACCAGGTGTCTATTAACTCCAACCTGTAGGTTCATGCCCCGCCCACCCCAGCCAAGCTGTCTTCCTGCTGGTGCTGATCTCCACTGCAGCTTCAGCACTTTGGCCCAGAACAATGCTAAAATAGCTTTACTGGGAGCTTCTAGGCATTGGGCGACCCCTTTCACTCCTTCTGGAAAAAAAAATAGCTCCCTAGTGAGTTTCCTGACCCTCTATGATGTCGTTCACACAACTGGTGTGGCCGCAGATCCGAGTCACAACTAGAAAAGAGCACATGTAAAAGGCTACCTTAGACTGGAACGGCTGCCAGATTGTCAAAAAGATTGTGATTTGGTGGTCATCCCAGCCGGAGTGCCCAGGAAGCCAAGAATGACACCCTGTTCAACACCAACACTACCACTGTGGCCACTTTGATTGCTGCCTGTGTGCCAAGCACTGCCTTGAGGTCATGATTTGCATCATTGCCAATCCAGTCAACTCCACCATCCCCATCACAACAGAAGTTTCTAAGAAGCATAGCATGTACAACCCCAACAAGATCTTCAGTGTGACAACCCTTCACATTGTCAGAGCAAACATGTTTGTGGCAGAGCTAAAGGGTTTGGATCCAGCTCAAGTCAACGTTCGTGTCATTTGTGGCTACACCAGGAAGACAATGATCCTCCTTGTCTCTCAGTATACCCCCAAGGTTGACTTTCCAAGATCAGCTGGCTACACTCACCGGGAGGAGTCAGGAGGCTGGCACAGAAGTGAAGGCCAATGCTGGAGCAGGTTCTGCCACTCTGTCCATGGCTTATGCTGGAGCCTGCTTTGTCTTCTCCTTCATGGACACCATGAAGGGGAAGAAAGGTGTAGCTGAGTGTTCATTTGTTCAGTCCAAAGAAACAGAGTACACTTATTTCTCTACACCTTACCTGCTGGGGAAAAAGGGCCTGGAAAAGAACCTGAGCATTGGCAAAATCAGTCATTTTTGAGGAGAAAATGATTGCAAGGCCATCCCCGAGCTGAAAGCTGATGAAGTGAGAGGTTCGAGCCTTCAGCAGCAGCAGCATGTTACCTTATTCAGCATCATGTCATTGGAAATTCTTGAGAGTCTAATTTGCTTTGATGGATGCTGTTATATTAGCAGTAGCACCCCTTCCAAATTATGGCTAGTCTGTTGATAATGACAATGAAGCAGTCTCTGATTTTCTTAAGAAAGAAAGAAAGAAAAAAAGAAACAGAGAGAGAGAGAGAGAGAAAGGAAGGAAGGAAGAAAGGAAGGAAGAAAAGAAAGAAAGAGAGGGGGTGGAAGAAACGATGAAAACAGAACTGTAAGCCTGCAGTTTTAGTTTCACCTATTACAGAAACTGATGTCCTCAAAAGTACCTGAGCAGATGGAAGATGCATATACCTTTAAGAATGCAAATTACTGGAACGTTTTTATCCTGACCAGGGCACAGCTATATATATTGACCATGTGAAACTGGCTTTTTAAGTAATGTATTTGCCAAGACTGACCAGAATATCCTTTTCATAATCTGTTCCATAAGTATAATCCTTTATTGATATTTGTATACAATATAAATTTTATATTTGAGGCTACAATTACTGAAATGCTTTCTGTATTTATTGAATAACATGTTTCTGTGTATATATTGTTAGAGAAAATTTTATTTGTTTGAATGAAATATATGTTTGTTGTAGCTTGAATTTAGTCCCCAAAGTTGCAAAGTAAATATTAGTTTTGTCGTGATTTTCTTGTCATAAACGATTGCACTAACTTCTATGTACACACACACACACACACACACATATATATATGCCTTAAGGTTACTCCCTAGTCAAGGCCTTTGTTACAGCTTTATTTATTTTTCCTTATGTAACTAACACATCAGGAATGAAACAACAGTGGTCCCTGAGAAGTGGCAATTTGGAAATGGAACCACAAGCTCTGGTGCCAGCATAAGAAGGCACTTGGCACCCAGAAGGAGATTTTGTATAGTTCAGACAACTTTGTCAGATCACCCTCTGAAGAGGTAGAATCAGACAATGAGGGGTCAGTGAAGGGTATTAGTTACCGGTGATCAGGTGTGTTACTTAGTTGTTTTCTTTCTAAATGTTTTGTCAAGTTGATAAAAAAAAAAAAAGTCATCTGGGAAAAAGGGAACCAGAACTGAGAAAAATGCCTCTATCAAGATGGCTTTGGAACAAGTCTATGGGTGCATTTACTTACGTAGCAATCAATATAGAAGGGCACAGCCCACTAAGCATGGTACCTTCCCTGTGGAAGTAGTCCTGCATATATAAAAATTCAATCTGCTTAATCCTCTTGTTCCAATCTTCCTACCCCATCCCTTGGTAACTTTATATCCTATTTCCTGTTCTTTGATAGATCACCCCTGAGTCCCTTACTATATACCTAAATATAATTAACTCTATACCTATGGTTATACAGAATGTGTCATGCTTATTGAAAGCTTAACAGCTAACATCTACATACAAGCAAACGGATACCATGTTTGTCTCTTGAGGTCTGGATATTTCAATTAGGATGACATTTTTTCTGACTATATTCATTTACTTGCAAATTTCATGATTTCATTTTTTAACAACTGAGTAATATTTCATTGTGTAAGTGTGCCACAATTTCATTATCTGCTCTTTTATTGATGGACATCTAGGCTGTTTCCAATTTCTGGATATTATAAATAGAGCAGCAATGAAAATAGATGAGCAAGTATCTATGTAGTAGGATGTACAGTCCTTTGGATGTATGCCAAAGAGTGGTATAACTGGATCATGAGGTAGACCAAATCCCATCTTTCTGAGGAACTCCCATACTGATTTCCACAGTGGCTGTACTTGCTTTCTTTTGTTTTGTTTTTTAAATTTCTCTTTTTATTTTCTGTTTTCTTTAGGGAGGGAGCTGCAAAGGCAGAACATAGATATGAAGGGATGAGGGTGCATGATATGTCATTCAGGAAGAACCAGTAAAAAGTTTTTAAAAATTACCATACCCAGGGATGATCCTATTTCAGTACAAGAGCCATAAGGAACATGAAATTGTCATGACCAGAAGGACACTCTCCAATGCATATTGATCTCTAATATTAAATATATAAAATGACAAAAAAATAAATCATATTGAAAGGTGCATGAAAAGAAAGATCAAGTCTTATAGTTGATTTTTCAGGATAAAGTTTGAAAGTCAAAAGTGGTTGAAAAGACAGATTTCCAGTTCTAAAAGACTACAGCGCCTAAGAAACACCAAAGCATTCTGTTGTAATTGAGAAAAAAAAACTTTTCATGATAAATTCAGACTACAGGAATTTACAATCACTAAATCAGCCCTATAGAGGTTACTGCCTATACCATCATGTTCCTGCACTGCTGAGAGATCTCAGTGACCAGGTCCCTAAGGATGTTGATTTCAGCCTCTGATTCCAGCTGATACAGTTTTCTGGGTGCATTCCTAATTTCCACTTCAGAGTGTCTCCCTCCTTCTCCTCTTAGTGCAATATTTCCTTCACCTCACTCAGCTTTACAGCAAGCTAAAAGGACCTAATACATTTAAGAAGCTTAAAACAGATCTGGGCCTCAGGTAAGCAAGTGCTCAATAAATGTTACCTATAATGGTTATTGTTACTATTATTAAAGTCAGTGGGATGTACAACTGAGCTGTCTCCTTCACTGGGTTGCATATCCCCTGTAATCACAGATTGTTTCCTGCACGTTTTATAGCACACTATAGAGGCAGTTAATCTCACAATGGATGCTTAGCAAATTGAATCAAATTTACCTTTCAGGATTGCTTTGAGGATAAAGCATCTAAAAGGCTGGAAGACCCCCACTTTACAATGCACAGGCTTTTGTTCTGCAGTCAGATCTTAATTATCCATGTGTAGAGTTTCCAGTTCTTAAATTAGCCCCAGCACATGTTTAATCCCCTGTCACTAAAATGCTTCCAGGACTTTGCCCTGAATTAGGATCAGTTCGAGAAGAAAAAGTAATTTTACTAATTAGCCCATGCAGAACATGATCAAAAAGTTTAATTTTGTACTCCCCAAAGCACACAATACAGATATAAATGATTTTAAATTCTTTGCCAATTTCCTCCCTTAAATTAGTATGAATGATTAAGAGTTTCCTATAAAAATAAGAATTACTGTTTAATCATGAAAATGCTGGAAGCCATAATCTCTAGGTGGTCGGATTAGATATAATTCTTTCAATTTTGTTAACATATATTTTACAATTTCTTTTTAAAAATGAGAAATTTTGCTTTGTACAAGAAAGTTCACTCCTTTCTACCTAATCACTGTTAATTATATTAGAATAAATTTCATGGTGTTCATAAAAACTCCAGAGTAAATTCATTAAAATTAAATACATGACCATGTGACCTTGGTTAAATTACTTAGCATCTTGGGGGTCCTAATGTTTTCATCTGTAAAGTGGAAATAAAATAATTAACTAAAAACCTGGTGTGAGAAATAAAGAGATATGTCGTCATCGCTTCTAGTTCATCCTTCTAAATGTTTTAATCATCATTTTGAAGAATTTTTGTGGAGCATACTTTTCCACAAAGAAGCCCCTGGGAGTCAGCTATGGGGAATCTGATCACCAGACACCATATGCAGACTTTTCTAGTATGTGTGACCTCTTATGATCACATGTGATATAAATGACCTAAGATTATTGTCCAAGATGCTATTTTCAGTTCATACCTGTTGGGAAAGGAAATGTCTTGTATGTGCAATGGAGTATCACTGGGTAAGGTCAGGGCAGGCCCCCAGCCTAGGAGGAGGCTGATCAATACAAGACACCACTTCATTTTTTTGTTTTTGTTTGGTCTTGTGTTTACACATTTTCTATTTTACTTGGGTGGGGGTTTGATGATGATGATGATGATGGTGATTTTAGTTTGCTTTTATTTTTGGTTTTTGCTTTTTGTTTTGAGAGAAAGAGGGCAAATGTACACGAAGTCAGGTAGATTAAGGGGGACTTGGGGGAGGCAGAAGAATATGATCGAAATAAATGGTATATAATACTTTTAAATAAAATGAGTAAATTATTTTCCCATACTTTATCTAAATAAAAATTGTCTCCTTGAGGCAATTGCCAGAGGACATTTTTTTTCTGCCCAACCCTATGTTTTTCAAAGAAACTGGAAAGCAATCCACAAGGCTTGAGCCTTTATTCTGGTTTGGTTTCTATTATGATAAACACCATGACCAGAAGCAACTTGGGAGAAAGGGTTATTTGGCTTACATGTGTCAATCACAGATCAGTATGAGGAGATATCATGGCAGGAGCTCAAACATTAACCTGGAGGAAGGAACTGAAATACAGAGGATGGAAGAAAGCTGCGTTTCATGGCATGGTCATCCTGCTTTCTTATACAGCTGAGGACCACCTCCATCCTCAGTGGGCCAGGTCTGCCCACTTCAACCATTAATCAAGAAAATACCCTTCAGCTATACTTACAGGCCAATCTGATGGATTCATTTTCTCAATTGAGGTCACTTTTCTGGGATGATTCTAACTTGTGTCAAGTTGATAAATAAACCTAACCCGCACAGCCTTATAGACCCAGAATAATATAAACAGAAATTTTACTTATATAAAAACAAATAATGGGGCCTGATAAACAAAATACTACACATTAAAAAAATGATACCTTACATAATTTACATGTGTATTGCTAAAGCTCTTTCCAAAAACAAATCAATCAGGTTTGTTTTAAGTTTTGTTGTTGTAAGCAAACAGGATATAACTCAGGGCACTGTACATGCTAGGCAAGTGCTCTACAAAAAGAACCCCCAGCTCTTTTTCCTTTCCTTTCCTTTCCTTTCCTTTCCTTTCCTTTCCTTTCCTTTCCTTTCCTTTCCTTTCCTCTCCTCTCCTCTCCTCTCCTCTCCTCTCCTCTCCTCTCCTCCC
>NW_021620842.1:219163-265295 GCF_004785775.1 Grammomys surdaster
CCTTTCCTTTCCTTTCCTTTCCTTTTCCCTTTGAGACAGAGTCTCACCTTGTATTTCTGGCAGGCTTTGAACTTACAGTGTTGCCTCAGCTTGTCTGGAACTCATGATCTTCCTGACTTAGATTTTTGAATGCTGAGATTTAAGCATGTGCCACTATTCCAAGCAAATCAGGGAATTTCTGAAGAGAATAAACTTTCAATGGTAATAATACAGATGAACACCATCTCCCCTGAACAATTGTTGAATGTTTATGATATCTCAGGTACAGACAAAATACATTTGAACCCAATGCTCAAATTCCAATGTGATGGCACAAAACCTTCAAGATGTAATTTATTAGATGATGAATGTTTTGCCCTCTTAATTAGATTAGAACTCTCAGAAGTCACAAAACTAGCTAGTTCTCTTGCTATCATGAAGGACACAATAAGGAAGATACAGAAGAGAGCTTTCTGCAGAATTGAGTACACTGACATCCCTAACTTACATTCCCCACCTTCCAGACTGGCAGTAACAAATTCCTGATGTTCATAAGCAACTCAGCCTTTTTTACGTTTTCTTTATGGCAGCAAGAATATGATTAAGACGGCTATCATGCCTTGTACAAATGAAAAATATAGATCCTAAAAGGTTAAACAACAACTAGGTAATGTATCCAGAGCAAAACTGAATGCATAACATGACTAGTAAGAAGAAGAATTGTGGATGCTTAATAAATAACAGTAGTTATTTGTAGTAGTAGAAATACATAGGGAAAGGAGGAAAATGTCTGAAGCTGAACACAAACACACAATTTGTACAATGCCATACAGTTTCTAGCAATTACACATGACATGGAAAGATACTGATAGATACTGTGAATATTTAAAAAACAAAAACAAAAACAAGACTCTGATGTCTAGAAACAATCTGATTGAAACTGTGATCTAGGGGATTCCTTTCAAAACTTATTAATGCTGGCTTATTTTGTAAAGATGATATGGAGTAGGCTCTATATTTTGCTAGAGTTGTAAAAAAAACATTAAAAATAAAATGTGTTTTTTCCCCTTCTTTTGTGGTTTTTCAAGACAGGGCAACCTCGAATTTGCTGGAACTAAGCTCTGTAGACCAAGCTGGCCTCAAACTCACAAGAGATTCAAATACCTTTGTCTCCTGAGCCCTGGGATTAAAGGTGTGTACCACTACAACCCAGGCTAAAATGAAATGCATTATTACACAATTAAAAAAAAGTGTTCTCTCACAGATATAGAAGATAGAAACTCAAGAACGGCATGCTAATAAAGTTGGTTTTCTTAGAGGACCATATTGTGGGGTCTATTCTAAATCACTGTCCTTGGTTAGGAGGTGGCTTCTTCTTATTGAGCTGACTCTCATAGTCACCTCTCCATGCATGCATGCTCCTGGAACTTTATCCTTTATAAAGACATTAGTCTATTAGATTAAGACTGCTCAAATGTGTTCATTTTAACCAAACTATACCTTTGAATACCCTATTTTAAAATAGGTCAGGATCTTAACATGTGGAGTTGAGGAATCCATAACTAAGTCATAATGTTATTTGTTAGAAAAGGCAGCACTAGTTTAGGTGGACTATGACCTATGCAATTATAATTATACAAAACAGTATCCACATGGACATTATCCCTTTGGACTGCCTTCACCTGCTTTTCTTTCAGCTCCTCTCTCTGTACAGGAAATGTACTGGAACACTGGTTCTCAGCCTTCCTAAGGCTCCGATCTTCATGTTGTGGTGACCGCCAACTGTAAACGTGTTTTCACTGACACTTCATAACTGTTTATTTGCTACTGTTATGATCTAAAATGCAAATATCTGTGCTTTCTGATGGTCTTAGGTGACCCCTGTGAAAGATTTATTTGCTCCTTGAAGGGATTGTGACTCGCAGGTTAAGAACCACTGTACTAGAATAAGAGGATTTATTCGAAGCCAACCAGCGCCTCCTAATAGCATACTAAGAGGACAGTGAAGAAACTACCAGAGAATACAAATGAAGACTCATGGTCATCTAGAACTTGAATTTATGTCTAGCATTGTCTGTCTATTGTGTTTGTAATCTAGAAGAATGTGCTCAGTAAATTGTAATATATGAAGTTTTTGGTAACACAACATAAGCAATGGTTTGCAATATCATGTTTACTTCCTGAGTGGTGCTCATGCTGTCCCTGCATGGTAAAATAGTGCCCATTTACCAAGTAATCACACGGGATCGGAACCCAAGGATGTCATTTGAACCTAGCTAAGACAAGTACAATGGCAGATACTGTCCATCTTGTAGGTTTATATAAAGTTTGTATTATAGTCAGCTAGTCTCAGTGGGAACTTCAATACCTGGGATACTTTATATCATTATGCTCGACCTTCAGATTAAAACTATTCAGCTACAATATCTGTATGGCAATATGGATTCCTCTGTACTGGTGAAAAGTGCATGTTGAGACCATAATGAACAAGAACAATGTCTCTGTTTCCATTGCTTTCTAACATGTTACATCAGAAAAGAGGTTTTCTTTTGTTGTTTGGAAGCTTTGATTTAGCTCAGGATAAGATTGCTACTGCATAAATATCAAAGGAAAGGGTTACGAAAATCTTGAATTTGAATTTTGGTTTCTGAAGGACTTCTATGAGTTAAATAACTTGAAAGAATAAATGAGTACTTTAAAAATATCTTTTATTATTTTATTTACATTCCAAATATTGTTGCCCTGTCCAGTCCCCCCTGCAAAAGCCTGTAAACCCATCCTGTACCCAGTTGCCTCTAAGAGGGTGCTCCCACTCCCACCTCACCCCTCTGGCATCCCCCTTCTCTGGAGTATCAAGTCTCCACAAGACCAAGAACATCCCCTCCAACTAAGGCCAGACAAGGCAATCCTCTGCTACTTATGTTGTGGGGCCACAGACCAGTCCATGTATGCTCTTTGGTTGGTGATTTAGTTCGTGGGAGTTCTGAGGGTTCTGGTTAGTTAATATAGTTGTTCTTCCTATGAGGTTACAATCCCCTTCAGCAACTTCAGTCCTTCTCCTAACTCTTCCATAGGGGTCCTCCTGGAGCTCAGTTCAATGATTGGCTGTAAGTATCTGTCTCAGTTAGGTGCTGGTAGAGCCTCTCAGTGGACAGCCATTCCAGGCTCCTGTCTGCAAGCACAGTTCGGCATCAACAACAGTGTCAGTGTTTGGTTCCGGCACATGAGATGGATACCAAGTTGGGGTGGTCTCTGAATGGCCTTTCCTTCAGTCTCTGCTCCATCTTTGTCTCTGCATTTCCTTTAGACAGGAACAATTCTGGGTCAAAAATTTTGAGATGGGTGGATGGCCCTATCCTTCCACTGGGGGCCATGTCTATCTACTGGAGGTTGTCTTTTCAGGTTCTATCTCTCCATGGTTGGGCATTTCATCTAAGGTCATCCCCATTGTGTCCTGGGAGCCTCTCACATCTGTGGTATCTGAGACATTCTAGTGGTTCCCCTGTCCCCTACCCCACACTGCTGCATGTTTCTATTCATTCTCTTGGCCATCTGGGCTTTTCTCCTGTCTCCCAAAATTAGTGCACTTATATCCCTTAAAAAAAAATGTCAATTCTTGTGAGTACTATTGTTTTCCTCGTGGCTTTTTAACCAGTGTAGTAAAGCCTCAAGACCTCAATACTTAATATTTGCCTACCTAGCTGTACCCAAAAACTTCAAACTGAAGCTTTAATCTTCAGTGGTAGAACTATTCCTGTGCTGCTAAGTGTTCTAACTGGGATTTGAACCTCCATGTTTTGACAGAGTAGTCCATATATTTAATCACTGTCCTCATGCTAACTACTCAGATTAGGTTGTTTCCTTATCTCTCAGCTTTTCTTCATCTGCTTTGTTCTTTCTCATCTCAATTGTTTGCTTGTTTGTTTATTTGTTTTTCTCATTTGGGAAGATAAATAGAAATTTCACTCCAGCTTCTTGGAAACTGAATGAAAAAAAAAAAGGTTTTGCAAAGCCATAGTTTTGCTTTGTTTTCTACAGAGATTAAAGAAAATGAGCTGCTTTTCATTTGTCAGGTCTGCAAGAGATTCTTTGACTCCTAAACTTTCCATGAGTTTTAAAATTCATAACATGTTCTCCCATAAATTGTCTAAGTTTAAGAGATTTATGCTTCGAAACATAATGGAGGCATTAGGGGGAACACCAGCTTTTCTGGTATGGGGTCTCAACAGCCATCCAGAAAAGAATAATATAAAGGGGTAGGGACTGTGACAGCCTTCAAAGACTTGAGAAAATAGTCCTATGTTTGCCTGTGTTCTCCTTTGTGAGATGTAGAGGTGACCTCATTCTCACTGTATTAAGGTGTGTCTCTGTATATTAGATTGTTAACTGATGATCCAGCAGTGAGCTAAATGCTAAGAGATTCTGGTATTGTGACTATGACCCATTACTGGCTTTCTATTTTGAAAATCCTAAAGAAAAAGGTCACACTGTCCTCTATCCCTAGACTGGTTTTAGAGCTGTACCAGATGAATCTCACTGCTGATTGCTTGTTATAAACAGCTGACAGCCAATAATGAGGGCAGGGAGTGGATGATGGGATTTCCTTCTGGGGGTTGGAGGAGAAAAAGCGTCTGGGAAGAAGAAAGAGGAGGGCCCTTTCCCAGGAGACATGGAAGAATAGAGACTTGACTACCAGTCTGAAAGGAATAGCTATCCTTGTGGAGAAACCAAGCTAGGTGGTCAGGTTAATTTAGATGAGCTAGTTGAGAGTATGTCCAGCTAAGTCTTTTCTTTTCTTTTTTCTCTCTTTTTTCTTTTTTTTTTCTGAGACAGGGTCTCTCTGTATAGCCCGGGCTGTCCTGGAACTCACTCTGTAGACCAGGCTGGCCTTGAACTCAGAAATCCGCCTGCCTCTGCCTCCCAAGTGCTGGGATTAAAGGCGTGCGCCACCACCGCCCGGCCATGTCCAGCTAAGTCTTAAAGATTAAAATATTAAAGATCTCAGTGTCACAATTTTGGTTGGCAGATCAGCAGTGTCTTCCAACAGTGAGATGCTAAACCAAAAAGATGAAACAATATCTGTGAAGTTATAAGTAGGATGAACTTCTTTTTGTAACTAAGGTTGTAACTTTGAGCAGAACTCTGCTCTGAAGACTTAAATTCTCAAATGGCAATAACTTCTATGATGATAAAAAAATATAAAAGGGTTTTGATTCATTCACTTATTTCACAAATGCATTGAACCTTAACTAAGACTGAGTCTCTGTTATCTATGAAGAACTTTATGGTTGAAGAAGGAGAATAATGCTTCAAGGCCTGAGCTGATGTTCTTTGCCATCAAGAACCCACCTCTCAATCCCTAACTCTTAGAGCAAATTTAAAAGACCATGCTTAGTAAGTCAATAGAAAAAACTAGTAATATCTAGAGCTTGACAGCTGATTATGAATGCCTAATATTCTTTTTATTTGTATAGAAATTTTAAAGCATTTTTTCATGGGAAACAAAGGAGTTCTATTTTTAAAAGTAAGTACATCAAATTTGAAAGTAGTTGTTTATAAGATAGCCTAATTCCTATTTGGACAATTTTAAGCACAATCTTCAAATTTGTTTTTACCAGTTGAAGAAATAGCAGCATTGAAACAACTTGGGAGAGCAGCACACAGGTTTATTAAGTGAGCAACTGGAGGTGGGGCACTAGAATTCCTTTTCTTTCATTAATACATTATACAAGATTGCAAATCTTGTCTATTAGCATCTTTTTGTGTGTGTGCATGAGCACAATAATCCAATCCCATGAAATTCAATTTCCTCCCCATATAAAGCAGGAAATGATATCTGCTTATACTATAGTTGATGTTATTATCATCCATGGGAGGGGTCAAGGACATAGTCTGGCTCTGTTACCTGACACAAGGAATGTAGATACAAACATTTCCATATCAAAAGAGAAAAGTGCTTGAACTCTGCCTGATTCAAGGTGAGCATCTGTCTGTGTCAACCCAGAATGTAATCACAACATGTACATTGGCTTTCAAAAATGGTGTAGAGAACCTTTAACACATATATCCTAGTAAGGGTTTCTATGTCTGCTACAAATCACCATGACTGAAAGAAATTTGGGGAAGAAATGGTTTATTTCATAGTATAGCTTCATGTCTCTTCGTTATTGAGAGAAGGGAGAGCAAGGAACCTGAAGGCAAGAACTGAAGCAGAGGTCATGAAGGGGTTCTGTTTTAGATCTTGATCCCCAAGGCTTGCTCAGCATGATGTTTTTATACATCCAAGGGACACCAGTGTAAGGCTAGCCCCATCCTCAATGGGCTGCCCTCCCCACCTCATCAACCAATAATTAAGTAAATGCTCTGCATGCAGGCTTTGCATACTTAAAAAGTGCAAAACATCCTACCCCAGACATGTTATTTAATAAAAAAGAGAAAAAGTTACATTTAACAAAAAAGTAGATTTTGGTTGTTTTAAAATACAGTCAAGTTTATCAGCTCTATTTTCCTTGACAGCCTTTCCACACCTTACTTTCATTCATCAGTAAAATGAGACTGGGTGATTAGCAAGATGATTGGGAAGTTCAGAGAGAATGTGTTTCAAGTGTGCAGAGCTAAAGTATTCAGAAAATTAATTACAAGTGTATTTTTACTTATCCTTTTACACAAAGGAAAAAGATTAGTCTTAGGATAAGTTTAGCATTCTTTTGTATTAGAAACACATTATATGAAAAGAGAAGAGTTATTTAATCACTGTTTAGATATAAGTAGACAAAAATATTTGGGTGAAAGTCACCAGTCTTGCCGAACAATAGCATGTCAAAATACATGAAACAAAATTGTTAATACTGCAAAGTGAAAGAGATGAATCTACTATTATAACCAGAGACTTCCATACTCCTTTAGCAGAAAGTTTGATATAGGAGGCAGAAATCAGTAACAATTTTGTTGAGTTCTACACAATCAATTAGACTGGTGCAATTACCATTTTATACATTATACCATCAAATGTACTAGAACTATACATTATTGTTGAACACAAATGGAATATTCATTAACTTACACCATATCATCACTCATAAAATATACCTCAAGAAATGAAATGTTAGAAATTCTGTGACAGTTGTTCTTAGAATGCAAGATAATTGAATTCATAATTAATAACAGAATAAAATTCTAAAGAGTGAAGGGGATTCTTTCAAATGGACACGGGTTAAAGAAGAGCACTCATACATTAAATAAATAAAATTGAAAAAGAAAAGTCCAATAGAATTGCTACGCATCTAGTGTGACTTGTGAACCAAGGAGAAAAGGTAGAACCTGCTTTTGAAAAATTAAGAGATAATATAAAAACCACATTTACATGGAGGGCATCAACTTTCTGAAGAACACAATTTGTCAAAATTCACAAAACAGCAATATATTAACATTCAGGTAGTCAATTAAACTTTCAAAAAGTGCTAGAGCTAGATGGTGTCATTGGTCAATGTCATTAAATATGTAAGAAAAAGATGATACTAGAGTTTTCTATTCTCTTTCAGCAAAGAGAAGCAAAGAGAATACTCCCAAATGCATTCTTACATAAGCATTATGTTAATGTCAAAGTGAGACAATGACACTGCAGGACATGAAAAGTCCAACAGCATTACTGTGGTTAGAGAACATGGAAAAACCATGCTGGTACTGATCTGGAAGTTTCTTCATTGCTGGCTAACTTGTATAGTACAATGTGGTTTCTTGCACAAGACCTGTACAATGTAAAGCATAAGGTATTATGCAAATTACTGGGGAGAAAAATCATCAGTAGTATTACTTGGCTGTAAATCATGTGGACTACTGTAATGTTCATCCTGGCAAGAAGAGTCATAAGTACACTAGTGGTATAAATGTTGTAGGAGTGATCATCTGGTTTGTGACTGTATTTAAGGTCCTCTTCACACAAGAGGAACTTAAAATCTGGCAAATTACTTGTGGCTGGAGGATGCCTAGGCCCTAGGATAGAACTTGCTACTATTATTTTGCTAAATAAACATTATTTCAAGTTTCCTTTTAAATTCAAATCTCTAAGCGCATAGATTAGTGAGACTCATGTTATTCATCAGAGAAGGGTGTTTCTGTAGTAGATGGCAGTTAATACAGAAGCTCATAATTGGCCAAGCTCCAGATAACAGGTTATCTGTGGGGCCTTAGCCATAATGGTACCTGTGTGTTACCCTACTCCAGTTAGGGTTTCTACTGTTGTGATAAAATGCCATGACCAAAAGCAAGTTGAGGAGAAACCTTGATTTATACTTCTACATCATAGTCTACCACTGAAGGAAGTCAAAACAGGCATTTAAATAGGCCAGGAATCTGGAGCAAGAAGCTCATGCCAAAGCTGTGGAGTACTGCTTACTGATTCTTTGTGGCCTGCTCAGCCTGCTTTCCCATAGATCACAGGAACACCAACCCAGGGATGGCGCCACCCACAATGGGCTGGACTCTCCATCAGTCACTAATTAAGAAAATACACTTTAGGCTTGCTTTAAGCCACGTCTTATGGAGGTATTCTTTTAATTAAGGTTTCCCTTCTCAGATGACTTTAGCTTATGTCAACTTGACATAAAATATCAAGCACAAGTAACCCTTTGTCAACATGACACACATTACTGTTATGCCACCACCTTTCATTGTGATCATCCCATGACACTGGCATCTCCAAATGCTGGGGTTGCTTGCTGCAACTTTCTTCAGGTACCCCAGCCCTTCCACATAGTGCCCAACCTCAGCTTCTCTTCATTACTATTCCATGACTTCAAAATTAGTACCACCTGGGTGACTCTTACACTTCCAAGGTTGTCTGATAGCACAAAGTACAACCTTGGACAAGGATCCTTTGTGTTGACTCTCAGGATACACCTCAGTGATAGATTATACTTCAGTGATTCTAGTCTCTTCTTAATCAACACTAATTTCTCAGCTCCAGCTAGCCAGTACCAATTGTTACCAGTAAAGCAAAGGTTTCTCTTGAATGTTACTGGTCTCTTGATAATCACTGCTGACTATTCAGTCCCAGTTGATCAGAACCATAGGATCTTAATTCGAAATATCAAAAATGCGACAGCCACGATAGTCTTTAAACTTCCCTCTGGAACTTCCCAACCCAGGCCTCCTTCTTCTGCATTCCTCTCAACACTCTCTTCTTCCAAGCACCCACAAAATAGGCTACCAAACTTTGAACACTCAATGGCTTCTCTTGCTCAAATTCTAAAGTCCTTGCCCAATACAGCCTGTCAGGTCTGTCACAGAAATAAACTACTATACTGATACAAATTTCTGTCTTAGAGTTTCTATTGCTGTGGTGAAACACCATGGCCAAAAGCAAGTTGGGGAGAAAAGAGATTATTTCCACATTTTAGTCCATTATTGAAGGAAGTCAGGATAGAAAGTCAAAAAAGACAGGCTTCTGGAAGAAGGAGCTGAAGAGTTACTGGCTCCTTGTAGCTTGCTCAACCTGCTTTCTTAAACAACACAGGAACATCATCCCAGGGTTGGAACCACTCACGGTGGGCTAGGCCCTCGAACATCAAACACTAATTAAGAAAATGCCCTACTGGCTTGCCTACAGCCCCATCATATGACAGCATTTTCTCAATTGATGTTCCCTCCTCAGATGACTTAAGCTTATGCCAAGTTGACAGACTATGTCTAACACACACCCTAACCACAGGAGTCAGGGAACATCATAAAACAGTAGAAGGAACAGTTTTAGGATTCAAGGTCAAGAAGGACAGGGTGAAATAGGGTTTCTGGTGATGACCAAATGTTGCACCCATAAATTGAACAACTTGTCTCTCAAGAGAGAAATATTATGGACTCCAGCATGGTGAAGGAGGGGCACAAATGATCACATCTCTAGTTGAGAAGGTATTGACAGTTGATGGCTGCTAGCAGAGCAAGAGACAATTTTCTGTAGAATTACTATCCCTGGGAGGTTAAGAATGATCCAATAGATGGGCCCACACTTGTACATATACAGGCAACACTTATTAGGCCTTGTGGGATGTTAAAAAATATGAAGATATGATGATGTGAATAGGAAGGGTTAGAGGAGGGAATGAGTAATGTTACTGAAATACGTTGTATACATATATAAAATTCTTAAAAAATAAGCAAAAACTATGGACCTGTCCTCTATTTCTCATGAACACAAATGTAAAAATCCTCAAGAAATATTGTCTCGCAAAATACTGATATATAAAGAGAACAATATACTACAAAAATGGAATTTATTGTACTACATAAGGCTGTGTCATCATTTAAAAATAATGCATATTATTTCATTCACAGGGAAAATAAGAAAAATGACATGATCATATAAATAAATTCAGGAAAAACATGTAATAAGATACACATTTTCATGATTTAAGAAATACTCTTCCATAAACTGAGACTAGAAGCAAACTTTCCTGAGACAAAATGATACAGTGCATAAGTAATTTTCTGATATACTTTCAGCATGATTTGTTGGTCCTATAGTTGGCTCTCAGCTGAACAACAATGAACAGGATAGTGACTTTTTGAGAATCTCTATTATTTTTATTGTAGTTTTAGGTTCAAAGCAAAAATTTGTAGTAAGGTAGGAAGTTTCTCAGCTTTTTTCTTCCTCGTACATCTACTCAGCTCTCATTTTGTTTGTATTCTTCACTGGTACACGTTTGCTTCCGTTGAAGCTACACTCACAAATCTTCACTCAAATTATTAAGAATATTCACCAACACCAACACCCTGGCACATGAATGTTTACTCTGGTGTTATCCCTTTTATGGACTTAGACAGGTTGGTAATGACAAGCAGCACCAATGAGATGAGCTTCACTGTCCTTAGATTTCCCAGTGTTCTGCTGATTCACCCCTCTTCTCAGCCTACACATGCCAACCTTTCATAATGTTACTATGTTGGTTTGCTTTAAACAGAATTGCATGTATTCAACTCATACAGTGCATGAACTTTTCAGATTGCTTCTTTGACTAAAGTGCACGTAGGCCCCTCTATGTCTTTCCATTCATTTCCATTGAGCCCTAAATAGAATCCAGTGTCTGGATAGCTAACAGTTTATTTATCCATTCATTACTGAAGGGACATTTTAATTGCTTCCATGTTATGACAGTTATAACAAGTTGCTACAAATATCTATTGGTAGGACTTTGTGTAGTAACATTTTTTTTTCACTCTTTTAGGCTAAATCCTAAGAACCATTTCAGTTTAGAACATGCGTAGTTTCATAGGAAACCACCAGATTGTCCCAAAATGTATTTATGCTCCTTTACATATTTACAAATGAGACTTCCTGTTCCTCCTAGGCCCACTAGCATAGGGTGTTGTTAGTGTTTCGGTCCATTGAATATTCTTGACCTAGGGATGAGGAGATGTGGCCTTGTTGGAGTGGGTGTGCCTTTGATAGAGGAAGTGTGTCACTGTAGGGTTGGGCTTTGAGACCCTCTTCCTAGCTGTCTGGAAGCGAATCTTTTTCATTTTGCCTTTAGATCAAGTTATAGAATTCTCAGATCTTACAGGGCCATGTGTGCCTGGACACTGCCATGCTTCCCACCTTGATGATCATAGACTGAACCTCAGAACCTGTAAGCCAACCCCAATTAATGTCCTTTATAAGAGTGGCCTTGGTCATGATGTCTTTTCACAGCCACAGAAACTCAAAATATGATAGCATGTTTTAACTCATGTTTCTCTGGTGACCTGATGTAGATTCTTTTTACTTGTTTACTTGGCAGAATATTTTAATTGACCACCTATTCATTAAGTTCTTTGGTCTATTTTAAATCAAGGGGTTTTGTTTCTACTGCTTTAAGAGTTCCTTGTATATTCTGGATAATACTACTCCCTAACATACATCCTTTGCACCATTTTCTCTGAATATATTGCTTTCCTTCTTATGTTACACATCACTCACCTAGCAAAACAATCTATTCCATCCATCTTTAACAATGTAGATAAAAATCACTCATAAAATCCAAGGCTATTGAAAAGTTGTACTTGATCTTTTCAGGGTTTTATAGTTTTGCATCTTAAATTTTCTGTCATCTATTTATGTTAACTTCTTGTAAGGAGTATACATCTATATCTAAAGTCTTTTTTTTTTTGGTTTTTCGAGACAGGGTTTCTCTGTGTATCCCTGGCTGTCCTGAACTCACTCTGTAGACCAGGCTGGCCTCGAACTCTGGAACTCAGAAATCCTGCCTCTGCCTCTCTAATGTCTTACTTTTCATATCTCCACATACTAGACCCTTCCCTAGAAAGAATATAAGAACAATTGTTTGCAATTTAATCACAAAAAGGTTTTAACTTAAGATATATGGAACATTGTAGTACTCCCTTTATAAAATTTAATCAGGTTCATGGATGATCTGTGCTATGAACTTAATCCCAAGTGACTGCCTTAAACACACACTAACAGAGAAGACCTGAAGCATACACAATAAAAACAAGGAGAAACTAGTTGAAGAAATATTAGGATAGATTATCAGATAAAAGCTAAATAATTATGCAACAGAATTAAATTATTATCTGTCAGACTTGGTCAATAATGATTTAGCAACTGTTCTTGTATATATACCAAGTTATAAGGAAAAGCTGATGAGAGAGACTTAGACTTTTATATTGTCCCCCAATCTTCAAGAATAAATCTGTGTAAATAAGCACTGATTATACTGCCCAGAATACTGGTAAGTCTAGGAAGACCTTGGGCCATTCCTTTGGACTCCTGTCAGTAGTAATACCAAGCACTGCCTAGTAGACAAATATTGTAGGAATGAATTATTTTTCCTGAACCCTTTGCATTTTACAAATACATTCACTCCACCTCCACATCCCTCCCTGTACCCCTCACTGAGAAATGCTATACCACGGATATCACTGTATCATTCTCTGCTGACTTCTCTACCAAGCTGAGAAGTGTGCTACATCACTATAGCCTTCTCTGTTGACTACCATACCTTGTTTCACTTGGGAAACTTTCAGAATTGAAAATGTGGTCAAAGAACCAAATAGATTTTTCTGTCCCTAAGCCAGCCAAAATGATGAATTACAATGGCTAAGGTATTAGAAGTTCATTTCATTCCAGAGCTAGAGCCCAAAAGGAACGGGATGTCTAAGGACACTCATGTCAACTTTTGTTCCCCTGCAACTACTTTCATTCAGTCATTTGTGAACATAAAATCATAATTAACAATCATCTGTTATTTATTCTTTATATGGATGCTCAGGGGTTTGATTTCAAAACACTAAACCAAGCAGAGTCTGGATGTAAGCTCCTTGCTTGTTAGTTTACTCAGATTTCTGCTCAAGCTCTATCTATCCTTTGCTATTTCAGCCTGAGGGCATAGCACAGTTCCTGAAACCTGGTAGGCAGCAGTTAATGAAAGAATGTTCTCAGTGATCCCTAGCTGTTCTAAACAAGGGCCCCAGAGTGCACACTCCATCTCGAAGGTTTCTACTCCTGTCTTCCCAGTCTTTCCATCACTGTACTTGTTTGATGCATGTAGCTATAACTTCTTAGAAGCTTCTCCTGTATACTTTCACAGCCCTCTCTGGAGTGAGGGATTTATCAAGAAGGAATCTTTTCGGCTAAGCCTTATTTCTTCTCAGAATGCTTCTCATTATAGGGTTTCAGAGAACTGCTTCCCATCAGTTGACTAATGAGAGGAAGTTTATTTGCTATGGCTGTATGAGAAAGAACATGTCATTCGATCACTGTCTACAAAACCAGAATCAGAAGGCATTCCAACAAAAAATCTTTCATTCTAACGAAAAACAACAACTCTTTCCAATATCTCTCTGGACCCCTCACTTTGGACTGCTGCATGTGTCAGTTCACACTTACGCATGCATACACATCTACCCACATACATTTTGTAGCCAATATTCTGTTGACTTTCTTCTCAAAGCCTACTGTAAATCAAGTATTGATTCTACAAAGAGCCATCAGCTTCATTTGATGGCTTGACCAACTTGGCTCAGGCAGCTCAACAGGAGTGACTATGTTCTCATTTCCATCCTCAGATGGCTAAAGGAGAAAGGTTAGCTAGACTGGTCCCTTTATACAGATATTAATAGAATAATGAGATATGTCATATCTTCCCCAAAAGTGAAAAAAATAAAAAATAAAAATTCAAATCCTTGCAAATGGATTAATACTAAATCAGTGGCACATAAACAGCCGTTCTCTGTGATAACTGACCCAGAATATTAAATTGGTTATGTAATTTAATATCACCATCCTATTTGATGGCTGCCTATTAATTCTGTATCCACCTACCTTATAGTCAATTGTTAACTCTAGAAATGAAAGAACATATTTATTTTGTTCAAATTTGCAATTTTCTGCCATATGAACTATTAGTAATCTGTAATCTCTTTCTCCTCAGGGAGCCTATTACTCTGGGGAAAGGATGATTGCCTTATTTTAATCGTGCAGTCCTTCCATGTTTCCTCTCTTTCCTTCATGGCTGGAGGTGAAGATTGTATTTACCCACATTTTTGAGTATTCTTTCTTGGCAACAGTTATTTCCCGCTCAGTTTCCCCATCTTGTACCTCAGAGAAAGTAAAGAGAAAGAAAAGAAACTCATGGAGGACCCAGCAGCAGCATTCAACCAGAAGGTCTTTGGAAAGAGGACACAGTTTCACCTGGATTGCCCATTAACTATGGAGATTAACTATTCCTGCAGTGTATAAGCAGGGCTGCCCCTGACATCTCCTCCCTTCTCTAAGTATAGAAGGGCTGTGGCGATTCTAATCTTTCGAAGGCGGGGATAGAGGCCTGACCTCCAGTAATTGAAGGGGACTTTGTAATGGCTCTGAATCTCTGTCGTTGTCCAGTGAGGCATGAGGGCCATACCCATTCCAATGTCTTTTTCCTGGAGAGGGGATACTTTTGACATCAACCCCTGTGCAGTCAGGCTTGTACCTCAGGAAACCCAGAGAGATATTTTTAACTTTTATTTATATTCCGTTGCAGTGCTTAGCCTCGCAGCCTAATCAAGAATTCAGATCACCAGTCAGAGGGGGTTCTGGGTGGCCCCTCTTTGCTAGGTCTAGGGGCGGAAGTCCCCTCTTTTAGGTTGGGTAGAGATGGGTTTTGGGAACACCCTGGATAGAGTAAAAACCTTACCTTGAGTCTCGTGTTCCTCCATAGCTAACTTATGATAATGTATCTGAATAGGTTTTGCTACCAAATTATTTATCTGTTCTAATCTGCCTGCTTCTAACACTGAAGTGCAGATGTATGTGTATACCACCATGTCTGCTTTATCCAAGTGATTTTTATACACACAATTTGAGAACTGAACTACCCCAGAAATTTGGCATTTTAAGAATAAGAATTATTATTATGGGACAGAAAGATGGCTTAGTGGGTAAAGGCACTTGCCTCCACAACTGACAATCTAAGCTTAATTCCCAAATGGTGGAAGAAGAACAAACTCTAGAAAACTGTCTTCTTATTGCTGCATACTTGTCATGGTGTGCATGATTGTGTGTGTGTGTGTGTGTGTGTGTGTGTGTAAAAAGAAACAGAACATATGCTTGAGTCTTACTCTTGACCTCCAATCTCTTCCTTAATCTTGTCTTTTGGTTATGAAACTCGCCTTTATCACATTCTATGATATTTACTTGTCTAAACTGTTAACTAACAATTTCAGTCTCCCCACATACTCTTATTCTACCATGATGACATTTCCTTCCCTTTTATCTTTTGGTTCTAGACATCTTTTCTCACAGACTCTATTTTTCTGCTTAAGCTACCAAGTGAAACATCTTCAATAACTTTAGTATGTATTTGATTTTTTTTATCTCTGACTCCTTTGTCCAAATCCCAGCATGGACCTCTTGGATCACACACACGATCACACACACACACACACACACACACACATAATGTAAAAAACAATCTTTGACCTACTCTACTAAAACAGATCCTCTATAATCATTATCACATAGTAATTAATGTGAAGAGCCAATTTGGTATAAGAACATTCTAACAGACCTTCTTTCCATCAAGTATTCAGAAAATTAAGATCACAATCTGAGAAATAACTAAGCCTTCTCAAGTATGGTATTTGCTTAGCTGATTGATCGCCATATTGGTCAAGTGAACAAAGAGACTGCTATTCACGTTTATTTATTCTTATTTCATGAAAACTGTCATGTGAAAATCTCAAATAACATTTTCTCTTATAAGTACTATCTTTCAACATTCTATTTTGGCAGTGATGATGGCTGGGACTTTACTATCCCAGGAAGAACAAAACACTCCAAAGAACATATTAACCAAAGTATCCATCCAGAATTCCTATTAACAGTTGAAAAGAGCCAAAGAGACCAGGTGCTGGGCAGGAGGATATTTCAGGGTTGGCTAATGGTCCACATTAGATACTTCCTCTGTCTATCAGAGCCATTCATTTGGAGAGGATGCTGTGTCCTTCCCAGTTTTCCCATACCCTCTCCCTAGTTTGCATTTTGTACATTCACATTTTAATGAGAATAGGGAGACATTAATTTTCTGCTGTGCAGAAAACTGCATACATGTAATGCTTTAATGAAAGGATAAAAATTCATAGAGAAACCCCCCCCCCATCTAAATTAAGGTTGACAGATTCATAGGCCTAGGTTCCAGGAACTAGCTGGCCACCCAAAGGAAGAATTAGCCAGGGGGCAAGTCAGCCAGGTCGTTCCGAGAAAGAATGGCAAAACTAGTAGTATGGGTTGGCCAAGACACCCTGGGAAGTGACTGACCACGAGGTAAATGACTAGGCTAGGGTCACATTCCTGAAAAGAATGTATACAGGATGCTACTCACTCTCCAACCTGTTCTGTGACTAATGGAATAATAGAAACTTTCTGTATACAGGATGTTACTCACTCCCAACTCTGGTTTGTGATTGGCTGAATAATAGGTTGAAACTTACCAGCTATTTTTGTAATATGAGTTACTGTTCCCCTTTTTTTGGCTTCCACTTTCACCCCCCTGGTTTGCGGTTTTCTCCTTTGAATACCCCAAAGCCTGGGGGTCAACACTCCTCTGTCCGTACAGGACACGAGTCTCGACCCAGCGCTGAATTTGAAATATACCTCTTGCTAATTGCAACAAGAATCGGTGTCTCGTGGTCTTTGAGTGGACCACTCTTGGGTTGAGTGGGGGGGTCTTCCCTCTCAGGGGGGCCTTACATTTAACAGTATGTCAGAAGGGACTGGGGACAAAGCATACAAAAGGTGTATATATGGAACAGTAAGTTTCCCTAAAGTCTGTCAGCTCAGAAGTTAAAAACCAGTGTTCTAATTCATGGCTGTCGTCTCAGATAGGAAAAGAATCTCTCCACTCACTGTTCCCTTGTGTTGAGGATTTTCTAGAGAGTAGACTATTTCTCCCATATATTCTATAATATTCCAAATTTCTGAGTCCTGGGAGTTTACTCTAACAATGTGTTTCTAGTTGTGCCCTCTCTACTTCTGTGACCAATGTTTTCATTTAGGTCTTCTTTAAATCTCATATTTCTTCTTAAATCTTTAAATTTCTTACTTTCTAGATGAAATTCATTCCACATGGTTACTCTACCCACCATTTCTAGTCAGTTTGCTTATAATACCATTCTTATCATGTTCAGCCTAAACACTTTGAGTGGCTTTTCCACTGCTCAAAGGAAGAAAAAAAATCTAAATTCTTTACATGTTTAAAAACTTCAAAAATACTTTTTTCCAATTTATCTCTAAAATCCTTCTGCTTACCTTGTATTTTTGAAAATGTTTCTAGAATTGTGTGCCTCAACCTACCCCAATTCTAATTCATGCCTTCACAGTCCTCTCTTGAGTAATTCCCTCACCCATTAAACCCTTTGGGGTGCACTAAGCTGAGCTTAAAAAAATTTCTGCTGTTTTTCTTATTTCCTTAGCAGAAATTTATCACTCCCTTTCTGGACTTCTATAACATCTACATTCTTATCTATTACACTATTTTAAAATTGTATTTGTTGTCATGATTCCCATATGAAATGTTTCTCACAGGGTCATATGTTAAAACATTTGTTCTCAAGCTGGTGATACTATTTTGGGTGACTATGGAACTTCTCATGCATAGGGTCTACCTGTAGAAGGAAGCTAGAAGAGGTGATGTCTTAAGATTATTGCAACACGTAGTTCTGCCTACATTTTGGCAACCTATGAGCTGAGCAGCCACCATATGCTCCTGTTACCCCAGTCTGAGGTGTCCCATCCATTGTCCCTTTCCTGACATGATGGAATACACCCTTGAACTATGAACCCAAACACACCTTTCCTCCCCCAAGCTGCTTCTGTAGGGTATCAGTAATAACAGAAACTAAGATAATTATCCATCCGTCTGATAGATGATAGGGCCTTAGCTGAGAGATGGATTTGCTCATCCATATGCAAGTAACAGAGTCCAATACAGAGAGAGAGATGCTTAATATATTTTGATTTGTAATAAATGACTCAAAGCAGGTACTGTCTCTCCACTGCCTGCATAATTGAGTTATAATTTCCATTTTTGCAGAAACCCCCTAGACTGGAAAGGGAAAAGCAAGCCCAGGGTGGAAGGCAGTGGAAATTTTTGGAAGGCACATGCCCCTCAGGCCTAACTTCATTACTCTCCATAAGACCCACACAAACCTTTTGCTGTTGTCTCTCCACCTCCTTCCAGCTTCGGAATTGCTTTCATATTCTTATCTCAGTTGCACATGGCTTCTTGGAAGTAATTTTATTAAAATGTATTTGAAGCAGTTGCCGGTCCATTAACACCTTCTTGCATCCAGCTGTGTCAGATAAGCCCTGAGAAACTTTTATTTTTTGCAATTGAGAAAACTTGTAGCTCCAGCAACAACCAAGAAGCCTCTGGCTCTACCCAGGATGTCTAATATCATAGCCAAAGTGCTAGAGTTGCTATGTCTTGGTGGTGGGGAGCTACTGGATTACACCAAGGCCTTGAGTCCAAGAAAGCACAATCTCATCTGTACCAGTAAGATTCACCTGGCAAACCATAGAACATTCTAGATCTGTAAGAGCCATGAGAGGATTCATGTCAAAGCTGAAGACAAAGAAAGTCAAAGGGTGGAGAAGTAAGATTACTGTGCCAAAAAATGTTGCAGTCTGTAAGCTCTGGGCAGGAGGAAAAGATGGTATTCAACAAACCTCTCTCTGGCTTGGGGATCAAGCTTGGGACCGGGAGAGACTGGGAACCAATGACTGGGCATCACCTAAGAGAAATACTTTCCTTAGTAGGGCAAAGGGTTCCTACACAGCAAAGCAGAAGAGAAGAAAGGGGACGAATAAAGGAGAGAGAATTGGTCATTGGTGGAGACCATGATTTCTAACCTATATAGACATTGTTTCTAGAAATCATTTCTTATCTTGTGACAAGATTAGAATTACAAATTAGAGTACAAACATTGCAACCAAAGGAGCTAGTCAGAAGTCTAGACAAATTTTACCTCAGAATTCAAGAACTTCAAATATAAGCCAAGCAAAACCTTTCTTTAACGTGTTTTTTTAAAAAAGGAGTTTTAAAAAAGTCATTTTTTCCATGAACATGGAACAGTGAACTACATGTAAGCCTCAAATAAGGTAGAAAAAAAATGAAATGAAAGGCACCTCACAAGCTCATTTTGAAGTCTTCCTCTATTGCTATGCAGATTTTTCTGTAGTATTTCCCTAACAATAGGTATTCTGTCTCATGAAGGAAAGGAAAGGGAAATCCTGTTTTAGCCAAAGAATCCACTAGGCAGTACCACCCGCTGCCTGTTCCTTGTGGACTTGCTGTTGACTGATTCTGAACACAAAGGAGGTAAATACCCTCCTCCTGAATTTTCCGGAAACTTCCTGACAAGGTCCTGAAGAGTCAGCATTGGAAATGTCATATTACTACTTGATATTTTCTTGAATCAAATATAAGCCATTCTAAAAAGCCCATTTGTAGATAAACAAAATATTTCTTCACACATCATTAAGAAATACTGATTAAAAAAAAAAAAAAAAAAGAAATACTGATTAATTTAGGGTATGGCAAGGGTTTTTGTTTGCTTTTCCTTCTATGTTCCTCTCTAACAGGATATAGGGGCCTTAGCCCTCAGGTCTTACTTGGCTTCAAGCGAACTTTGGAAGTTGTTACACTGTAACAGAGTATGAGGCTGAACCAAGCAAGTCTAGACGCTGTGGTGAAAGAACCTGATGGCATTCAGGCTTAATTAAAAAAAAAAAAAAAAGGAGTAAGGGGATGTAAATAAGAGGAAGTAGGGGAGACTGCAATTGTTAGCCAGCAGTTCAGGGACTAGTGCAATAGAATGTCATAGTTTAAGAGATTAAGGGAGCTTTAGAACCAGCAGACTAAATTCAAGGAAGACACTGAAGGTCAACAGTAAGACTCTGATTTACGCCTTGTTTTTCCAGACCTCCCTGGCCTAGGGCTTTTAGATAAGGGGAAGAAACCTCTACCAGATTTGACTGCTGATACTGCAAAGCCCTGTGAACTCTTTTACATTGTGATTCTTAGATACTGAAAGCTCCAGGATGACTATATATAGCCTTCTTCCTGGTTGGATCTAAGTGGAGAGAAAAGACCTTCTGTTCTGGTCAAGACTACATAGGATGGGCTTTGCAGCTATCTAACTCCTTGGACTTTTTTAGGGCTTGAGCTTTCTGTGTTAAGAATCGTAGGCTGGTGTGCACTGCATCCACACAGCCAGGGAAACTGTGCCACTTGTCCTTCTTTCTGCAGAAGCCAAGGGCAGCTGTGGATTTTTATTGTTCTGAGCAGATTGATCATGAGAGCTTTTGAGTTGAAGCTGCACTTTGGAAGGTTAGTGTACATTCTAGGGCAGTATGTCCATACTGATATCCACATCTGTGTTAGTACATCCGCCTACCTCTAGTAACTGAAACACTTCTTCCTGGAACAGAAGCCTGTCCTTGCTACAGAGTATTCTGTCTTAACAACCACCACCTTCTTTCTCCTCTAGCTTTTGGTTCTGGATACCTTTCAGCACTCTACTTTATTTCCCTTCACTGTCTACAAGGCTATGCATCGTTGACACCTCTAGGACATAACATATATGATTTTTTTTTTTCACATGGCTGACTATCCAGACTCAGTCTGTGCCTAAAGCACAGCATAGATCATTTGACTAGCTCTCCTGGTAGAGCTCAAAGCTTGGTAGTTAGGACCCTGAAAGATAATGACAAGTAACTGTGTAGATTGTGAGCTATGTGTGGAAGGGTGACTTTGCCACAAGGAAGAAAAAAAGGATCCACAACCATTTACAGATTAAACATTAGCACATGATGGAAATTAAAAAGAAAAAAAAATGAAGATCCACTTTGTTGTTAACTGCAGATTGCAGTCTTTTCCATAAGTCTTGTGATCAAGCTCAAAATGTTGTAGTCATTTTTTCTTTTAAGGCAACACTTAGAGGCTGTTGAATTTTTCTTTCAAATTTTAAATACCACGTCAAGAGCATTTCAGGAATCACCGAACAAGTTAGAGACACAGCTGCTGACATCCACCGACAGAAGCAATCTGAGAGAAAGAATCTGTGTACAAAGATGACAAAGAGGAAAGCTGCCTGGCAGTTGGGACAAACATCAAGGGAACATTCAGATTTCAAAAACATTCTAAAATGGCAGAATACCTTGGCCTCAGAGGACCCAGTAATCATGAGAGGCACAGATAGGAGCCTGAGAGAGCTTCACTAGGCAGTCAGGCTGCTTGTGTCAGATCCTGGCTCTGTCTTTGAACAACTGTGGTGCCCTGGGCCAATTGCTTAGCCTCTCTCCAACTTGATTCTCCGGAAGCATACTGAGGTAATAGCAAGGGCTGCCTCATCAACCGAGAGGGCATCAGATGACTTGATGCACATAAGATAGTTACTGAGCTATTTGGAGCAAAGGAGATATTAGGCAGAGCAGACTAATGAGACAAGGGGTGGCGCCTAGGCAGGGAGGAGAGAACAACATTTGCTGGCTGCATGGCCAAACAGAATGTCCCTCTCAGGCTCACTCCCTTAACCTTCCCAGCCCTAGACACTACAATCAGTAGTTACAATGCCAGCACCACTCCGGAGAAAGACTCAGTCAAGCTACTGAGGTAGCTTGAACCTTTCTGAAACTATCAGAAATGTCTTCTCCCCTAATAATACCACTCAGCGCTGCCTGTGGAGGAGATGCCTCTCCATGCAAGATTAAAGAAGAATGAGGCTTCTAGAGCCTCCACAGACAGAACGACGACTCACAGAGAGCCCACTGCATTCAACAGCATTCTGTGAGAAGGCTGGGGAACTGACTTCAGAAACTGAGAAAGCAGCAGCCCCAAGAGAGAGCATGAAGAGCTTCAGTTTTGTGTTGCATTAATGAAGGGGAACATGGGACACATAAGGTCTCACCACACTTCAGGAAGATCCTAGGCTTTCATGCCAAACAAACCTCTACTTAAATTTATGGAATTTATGCCTGCTTACCTGTGATTTGGAAAAATGTCTTTGTCTCTCAACGACATCAGTTTCTTCCCTTATATATACATAGTAGTAGCATCTAACACACAGTGCTGATATGAGGATGAAATGGAACCACATTTAGCTCTGTTCTTTCACCTGGCTCCAGAATTTGCCTCTGCCTCCATCAGCCCCAGCTGATCCTTGATCCTTCACAGCTCACCTCTGTCCTGGTGAAAAGACTCTTAGATACGTTTGCATAGTCAACATCTTCTAATTATAGCACCAAGGTAGAGTTTGGATTTGAAAGATGGCTTCTTAGTAAAGTACATCTATTGTGGATTGGTTGACCCATGGTTCATCAAAGGAGTAAAACTGATTGTCTATTGTTATCCAGACTCAGCCAATGCTTTAGTAGAAATGTCCTTCGGGAAGCCCCACTGCAGAAATTTGTGGCAAACATTTGCATGGTGAAGTGGGCCCATTTCTTTTGTCCTGTATTAAATACCCAGAGGCAATAATCCTCATTATGGGCCAATGGCTTAGAAAATGTTATTATTAAATCAAAGCCATTTGCAATAAAGGAAAAAATTCATCTGCAACTATAAACTCTGTTGCTGATAGCTGGGCATTAGGAAAACAAACAGTCCTCAAGTCCCTTTAGACCTCACTCTTCAAAGCTTAATCACATGGCAGGCCCTCCAGGGCCATCCTTGAAGAGAGTAGAACAGCCCAGGAGGAAGATTCCAGGGTTGTGCATGGTTTCTCATAAGACATTGGACGTGACTCAGAGAACCATGCTGATTACCCAGCTTATTGTCTAAATGCCATTAGTTAAATTTAACTTGTATATGGCTCTGTTTCTCATTACAAAAGAGTGGAGTCAGACATCCTTGGGTGGTAATTCTACTTCCTAGGGAAACCTTGCACAAATCAATAAAAGCCTCTGTGTCTGCACCTCAAGTATAGGATAAGGTAATGGACATTTTTGGTTGAACACATTTTAGCAGAATTAGAATCCTGCCTTAATTTACAGATTGTCTCAGAAGGAGCCAGTGGCTTGCTTTGGCTGTGCATAATATTCTCATAAAGTCTGTGCTATTGTGAGGACTGAGGAGGGTCTCTGGGGACAAGCTGCTTCCCTTATGTTGTTCTGCAATACAAACAAACACTGCAGCTAAGACCAACCTCTGCTCAGTCCTTACACAGGACTGTAAGGCATAAAGCCTGGGGTCTTCACACATCAATTAATAATTGCTATCTGCTTACTGTATCACCACAACTGCATGATAGAACTGCTGTACTAAACTAGATAACTTTCCTTTCCCTCAAAGAAACTGTAACTTTGTTTAAGAGGTAATGTATGCAAAAATCCCTATATCCCGCAAACTGATCACAGTTCCTTTCCGAGTGCCTTTAAACTGAGCAGCTTCTGTTTAACTGGAGTAAGAACATTGAGCAAGGGACAGATGCCAATTTGGGGCCACTTCACTCAAGTGTGGAGATCACAAAGAATGGAGATACATCTGGAAGAGGAGGGTTCCTCACTGTAATCAATAAGAGTAATGAAGAAGCTCAGCTATGAGTGCTGTAGGCATGCACGGAGGTTAGCTGTTTGCAGTGGTTTCCTGGCTCCAACCCTCATACTGTGCCAAGAAGCCATGCTTCCAATCATGATGACAACGGATGAACCTCTGAAACTATAAGCAAGCTCCAACTACATGTTTGCCTTTATAAGAGTTGTCTTTTTTAACGGTGTCTCTTCACAACAATAAAATCCAAAACTAAGACACTTTCAGTCCTTGAAACCTCACCTCCAGCTGCCTGAGCAAGACTGCTTGTGAGTTTTAATCTCTACTCCTGATAACTTTGAGGGACACTAGTACAGGTTGTTCACGAAAGCCTCCTATTGAAATTGATTGCAGCATCTTTGAGTACCTTTATTTTTGGTGAGACCTGGCTTTTCCTGAGAATCCGACTCTTGATTTGCGAAGCTGACTCACACTAATTTATTTAAATGGGCAAGTATTGTGCTTTTATTTCTCATTTGTAATGAGAAAAAAAGAGATATAAATCCATTAAAGCTGCCCCCTCTAGGTGTAGTTAGGAGAAGGAAGGGGGAAAAGTGTAGCCTGATTGGGTAAAGATTTTTCTAAATTCTACTTGCTAAAAAGAGTATGTGATTCTCTAGTTATAAGGCATTCAAAATGAAACAAATATCTTCACCTACACAGGTGATACTGACACCTTTTACTTTAAACAGTGAATTATTTCCAAAAAGTCTGTTGTTATTATTCTTGTGGCACTATTGTCGAGACTGACCATTGAAGAATAAAATATTGAATGATTTTCTTTTCAGTTCTTGAGCCATATAGTTGGCCAGTATTAACACTGGGCTTTTAAAATATGAAAAATATATACATGCCCAAAGAATAAAGTGAAACCAATAGTGCAGTACCCACTTCTCTTCCACCTCACCTGTGCCTTCAAGCATATCTGTTGTGGTGGCTGATATTGTTTCTAGTCTAATTATCCTCTACCCTCATTTAAATTGATAATCTTGGGGGTGCTGGAGGGCCAAATGGAGTCTTGTCATGTGATTCTGTTGAGCAGGATGCAGATCAGAATAGTATAACCATTTAATCAGCACTCAGTCTTGCTTACAGAAAGAATGAACACTTCTTCCCTGGGGCACCCTAATAATATCACACTGCACACTATGTTTTATTTCTTCTTTACTTAGGAGTAATTTTGTCAGCCAAAATTAATTGAGAAAAAACACAACAGAATGAAATAGAAGTATTGGTAAACTATTGAAGAACATGGCCTTACTTGTATGACGCCAAAAGCTGGCACCTCTCTACAGCCCTATTCTGTGGCCTCCCACCAGTCTGAAGGATGATGTAGCCTTACCCCAAAGGAAAGTTTGATTCTGCAGTGCAGCCAGAACTGTTGTCTCAGGTTTGTCCAGGATGTTTCATTTCCTTAGCACCTTCATAATGACAGATTTTGAGGGAAGCATTTCTTTCTTTGTTTATTCTTACTAGATTTTTTTTTTTGCTTTTCCTATTTTTTTCAACTTTTGATATAATGATTTTGTGTATGTTGATATATTATACATGCACACACACACACACACACACACATATATAAACACAAACACATATATATGTATATATACAGAGAGAGAGAGACAGAGACAGAGACAAAGAGACAGAGAGAGAGAGACACAGAGAGAGAGAGAGACAGAGAGAGAGAGACAGAGAGAGCCTTTGAACAAGTTGGCTTTACCTGACTAGTACCTTTAAGAGTCAAGGAGAACTCACCTTTGAGGCCTGTATATGTTTGCAATAACAGCCCTATAGTCTTTCAGATTCCATGTAAGTAGGAACTTTAAGTACGCTCAGTGGCCCAGCTTCCTTTGCTTCTTTTTTCCAGTTATGTTCAGGAGGTGGATTCTGGTTATACCTGGCTCACCCCAAACTTACACCTTCCACAGTTTTGTCTCATCATCAGCTTCAGTTAGATATCAGGAAATAGGATTTTCTTCTTCAATGAGTTTATGAGGCCTTGCTCAATTTGCACCTCTCGACCAAACCCTTGACCTCTGCTAGATCAGGACTGATAGAGGCAGACAGACCTACCTCTTCCAGTGAGAATTGTTCTTTTAATCAGAACAACTGAATGGCAAATCTTTCCACTGATATGAAACTGTGAACCTGGAGTGTGGGTTACTCTGGGGGCTTAGAATACGGAAAAGAATCCAAGTGCAGGTCAGTTCCCCTGCGGTCAGGAGGTGGTAGACATCAGGGGGATTTTGTAGATGGTGCTCCTTATCAGAAGCTGCCACAGGTGTTATCAAGCACAGTACCTTCCCTGTTCAACTGAGGCTCTTAGGTAATGTCCCCTTCAACCTCCATGGAAAGTTAAATGTTTAGGGCTGCCTTTGAAAATATTTTGACTTGATTATTTGACCCTTAGGCATATAATCTGCCATAGAGATGTATGAACCTTAGTTTTTATCACTGCTTTATTCACTATTGCAAAGAATTGGAATCAACATAATTGTCCATCAGCATAAGGTTAGATAATGAAATGTGTGTGTGTGTGTGTGTGTGTGAAAACTATTCAGCTCTAAAGAAGACATAGACATTGCAGGAATGTGGATGAATTTAGAGTAGACAATGTTAGGTGAGATCACAAACTGCCAGAAAGCAAAAGCCATAAGTGTTCTCTCTCGTATATGGAGCTTAGCTAATAATACTTGTTTATAAGTAAACAATTGCACATGTGAGTACAGTATACTATGAAGAAGAGAGAAAGAAATGTTGAATATAAATGGCTGGGAGCTCCACAATTTCTTTGCTGAGTGCCTGTTCTAATTGGATAGCAGTTCATTGTGCTGTGTAGACTTCAAGTCTAACAAATCATGGTGTGTGGTATTTTCATTTATTTGCAAGATTTTGTAAAAATAAACTTCTAAAGATTATGTTACCCAAAGTATCTTCAAATGGAGATTTCAGTATTCTCCTTATTGTTATTACTTTTCAGATTTTTTTTGTGTGTGTGTGTGAAAGAAAGAAGAAAGCACTAGCTGTGTGGATCCCCTCCACTGCTGATATGCAAACGCAGCTGAGGACCGCTAGACACTCAGACAGGGACTAACAGGAATGAAGATCAAAGTTGGAGAAAAAGTGCCACCACAAGGAAGTACAGGACAGAAAGCAGAAGAAAAGTTTCTGAAGTTTCCTTAGAGAAATAAGAAAAAAATCACAGCCCAGAAATAATATAAGGATGCCTCATGTAGAACTAGCCAGAGAACGATAAAAATGATATTGAAAATTAAAAATTAATATAAAAAATTTTAAATTCAAAACAAGAGAGAGTTTAGCGCAAAAATATTTCAACATTGCTGTGAAATTAAAGATTTTTTATTTAAAAGGATGTTGAAGTTCAATGTAGGTGTGTGGAAATATAAATCAGATGATATTTCCCGAAAGGAAAACAATCAGGAAAGCTGAGAAAGACAGAAGGAATGTAAAAAAACTCAACTGAGGGTAGGGGAGCTCTGTGCTAATAAATATTCAACAAAGACAAAGAGAAAGCAATCAGAACATGGTCCTTAGTGATGGGGGTGATACACCATAGACTCAAAAGCAAGTGTCAGTCTTCAGTACTTGCATGTGATGACAACAGTTACACCAAGGTGACCCTTGCAACGTCACAGTCTAAAAGCATCTTATAAGTGGAGAAGAAAAAACTTTCCATGGGAAACCTTTTTTTTTTTTTAAAGATGGCATTTGTTTTCTTCATTTGTTTTTGTAGGGTTATCAATTTAGTATCGACAAAGAGAAAGACAAGGGAATTTCTAATTCAAATAAAAGCTTAACCTGATTTGAACTCAGTCTTTAAAATATAACATGGCTCTGTAAGCATTAAATTACAGAATTTGACTAATTGTCCTAAAACAATTGGCTACATTTGAACTCTGATACCAAGAAAAAAAAATGTCCTTCTACTTGAGTCTAAACAGTGTACATTCTTATTTAAATTCCTGCCATGTAAGATTTTAAATTTTGTTTTAATTTGCCTTCTATTGTCTTCTTATATTCTTGTGGTTGTTATTGTGATGGTCAATCCTGTCTTTTCTTCCCTTTTTAACCATTATTTTTACATTTTTTTTTTTTTTTTTTTTTTGTTTTTGTTTTTTCGAGACAGGGTTTCTCTGTGTAGCCCTGGCTGTCCTGGAACTCACTCTGTAGACCAGGCTAGCCTCGAACTCTCGAACTCAGAGATCCGCCTGCCTCTGCCTCCCAAGTGCTGGGATTAAAGGTGTGCGCCACCACCACCCGGCTATTTTTACATTTTTAATGAAATTTCTATAATTACCTCATTTCCTTCTTTTTTCTCCCTCCAAACCTTTCCATATACCCCTTCATGCTCAATTTTCAAATTCATGGCCTCTTTTTTCATTATTCACACCTTGTTCAGTGAATAATGTTCTAAAACAAAACAAAAACAAGAGAAAAAAATAGAACAAAAAAACAGAGCAGTAACCCAACCCTGTGTACTAATGCACAAACAAGTAACACTGCCCGGTCCTGGGAAAATCACTAGTGGGAAGCTTGGGACAAGGCCGATCTTCTTTTGCTAAGGGTACTAGACATTACTTGGCATTTATATCCAGTTTGTGACTACTTACAATTAAAAAACAAACAAACAAATACAAAGAGATGTCTAATGCTCATTCTTCATGCCTATCAGTGTTAAAGCCCAGTGGTTCTTTGGAAAATAAAAGGTTAATAAGAGAATTTACATCTGCTGACTAAAAGAAGATTTTCACATAGACAGAGCCAGACTTCCAGCCATGATAATGGCTATTCCATGTATATCTTTTTTTTAAACTCCAAAAGAAGGCAAAAATGTCTTCTTTATAGGTAAGCACCTTTTAATATTGATCTGAGGAACAATGGAAAGAAAGCTGGTGTGCATACATGTTTGATTCTTAAGAGTTCCAGTTCCTTAAGGTGTAAACTATAGCAACCTAATTAACCTCCATGAGATTCTCAGTCCCTCTATCTGTAAGGTGGAGATGGTGGGACAGTCCTGAAAGGGTAACTGTAGTTGAACAAGATATTTGTGTGAGCATACAATGGGTGTATGTGTTATTTTTTCTCTCTTTTCTGACCTCTTCTTCATATCTGATCAGCTTCATAGATGAATAAGCTAACGAGAAGAGTCTATTTGCCATACCAAATACAGAATTTCAGTTTCTACAGTACTTTGAAGAGTTGAGAAGTTTCTTCTCTCATCCACATTACTTAACATATTTATATAGCCTAGTGTCTAATAAGGGGTAGTTGTCATGTGGCATGAGTCTTTGTCAAATCTGCTATAGAAGAAGAGTATTCATACCAGACATTGTCACTTCTGCATTTCGGTTGTCATACATTGCTTTTGCCTAAGTTCTCAACTTGTTTCCTTGAACTGGTTTTGAATATTGAGATTGGTCAATATAGACTGGTCTGTAGACTTGTGGGTATGCTTATGTTTAGATATCATTTGGAAAAAAACAGGAAGGCTCAATTGAAGCACAACGGTGGAAAAGTATGTTAACACCTCAAATATTGAATTAAGCCATTTTGTTTGCCTAAGAGATTATAGGAACCCTTTCACTAGCCAGTACTTACATAATGAATTCTCAAATAGACCTGGGAGCTTCTCAACTAAAAGGTTAATTTTATTCTCCATTATAAAGCTTTGAGAATGGTCCCCAGGGCTGTCCTTGATTTAAAAAACAAAGAAAGGTCTTGTTGCCTATTAAGGATCACAAGGGCAAGTTCAGACTATCACCTCCTCCCAGGGAAGGAAAAGATCATTTCATTCACATTTATCAAGGTGCTTCCACTTGGGACAGCAGCACAGCTTTTATTATTCTCACTATTGGCACACTCACCGGATATGTGCTCTAATTACTTAGCCCAGAAACAAACTTGTAAATGCATAGCCAAGATAACAAAGGTAAAGAACCAGAATTTGATTTTAACGGAATTATTCTAATTCTACTCTTCCAGTTTAAGAAGTGCATCTATGTGAAACGGGATAATACTTTCTCTTGCTACATGATCCTTGTTTGGAAAATCTTCTTTAAAACCAGGGCAATTAGTAGTCAATATCAAGTCAACTTTGTCTTTCTAATCAGGCAATCATCACTGGCCATAGTTTCCCTTTAAGAAGTAGGAAGCATGTTGTTTAATCTTTTGTAAGATTTTTCAATGGATCCTTAAATAAAAAGCAGAGTATGTGTTCATGGGCCTGGCCTTTGCTCAGCTTCCTGCCTTGACTCACATAGCCTGCCACAAAAGCATCAAGGAGGAGGTGAGATGGAGATAAGATTCAGTTGTTCAGAGTGCTTACTACTTACTGCTGGTGCTCAGCTCCCAATCACCACATCAGGAGGCTCACAACTGGGCTATAACTACAGTGCTATGGGGCATGACATCATCTTGTAACTTTCAAGGGTGAAAGTACACACACAACAAACACACACACACACACACACACACACACACACACGTTAGAAAAAGAATAAAGAATTCTGGAGATGTGACAGACATGAAAGGAGGCTTTCCACTTTCCTTTTCCTATAGTCTAGACACAGGAAGTCCACACTTTTACCCAGGTCTTCTGCTCAGTTTTCTCTTACTCATCACCCTACACACAGCAGAGTGCTTCTAACTCCTGATGATTCCAGGCTGCTTTCTTTTACTTATTCCAGGCCTGACACGAGCAGATGACTGTAATGTGAGAAGGGCATCCAGATCCCATGGCCTCTGTTGGCCTCTGTGCTCATCTCTTTCTGTAGCTAGAGTATCTCTAGTCAAATCATAGACTGGACTGATCTAGTAGAGTCAGTGTTATATTCAGCCTAGTGTCATATTTTCTTCTTCTGTATATGTGTTAGACTATCTTCCCAAGCTTTATGTTGATAAAATGTTTTACTTGAGTAATAGGAAGGAAAAATGTCTACTGATCTTTTAAATACCACTGTGTGTGTGTGTGTGTGTGTGTGTGTTTATGTATGTATGTGTGTGTGTGTTGGATGTGGCATTGTTTTATTAATACCTATCATTCAAAATCCAGTGGATTCATTTCTATTTCTTTTGTAAGTCCAATGCTAAAATACATGTGAGAAGCAAAACTTTTTTTATAAATACCCATAGAATTTCCTTGCAGTAGAGGCAACATCCACACAAATACTCATTGCAATGGTGGTTTAAGAAGGAGGATGTGTGGTAACAGTATCTGGAAAGGTATTGGAGGTGATGCTGCTGAGGAATACCTGAAAGTGTACAAGGCATGTGATGCTCTATCTTCCTTTCATGTTAGGTCAGTCCTCTCCTCTGTGTTCTGTATTTCTGTGTTCATTTTAGACCTAACATTCTAAGTAAACAAGCCAGTTGAGACTACAGAACCAATTCCCTTTATACTCTTAAAAGACATTTAAAATCTCAATGCTGGCTGCCTCTTAATACATTTTGTCTGGATATTCATTAGTATAAACATTTAAAAACTCATTTGAAACATTGAACACCGGATATGATGTGAGGGAGGCCGACTGTTGAAGGTAAAAGAGAAATGAGGAGCTATTCATTAACACTGTCTCTGCCTGTCAGATACCACATAATCTTTACCCCTAAAATATTCCAAATGAAGTTTTATTTACTTGAAAGAAAACAGGATATCTAAAAACCCAAGAATACGTTTTCAAGTTATATAAGGCTCTTCTCTCTATGCTCACTTTTGAAAGTACATTTTAATTAACATATAGTTACATTCCCCCCTTCTGTTTCTCCCCTACAGCCCCCATATCCTGTCTCATAACAAGCGACTAGTGGAGGAGAACTGTGAACAAGAGGCTGCCTTAGTTGTACAGCAACAGCATTTCAAAATGCAACAAATCAAAAGATACATTCTAGAGTCACTTAGGGCATGGTTTCTAGAAACAGGAGTAAGACTAATTTTTTAACCCTCCTAGTGAATCTAGGAAGCTGCACTTCTTTTAATGTGAGCTTTTATTCTGTTTGGCTTTTTTCTCTCTGCTGCTTACAATTAAGAACTTAGTAAAGTGTTTAAGTAATCAAGAAAAAGTAATAACCAATCTTAAGGAGTTTTCTATAATTATTATTGTTTTGTTGTGCAGCCATTTGAGTTTCTAAACAGATATTCTTAAGAGCAAGAAGCTAAACTGGGGTTTTGAGAAACAGGTTTCAGCATAGGTAAAATTGTTAATTCTGAGATATAATCATGAGTCTAGTAGTCAATTCAGATCTTTTTGATAGTATGAGACATCTCTTTTGTGATACATATGAAATTTCAGTTATCAATGAAAAAAAAAAACATGATGAAAAGTTTAACAATAATAGAGCCAGAGTAATAGTGACTTTGGGGCACAATATTTGAAATGAGCATTTTACTAGAATAGCAAGAACTTCAGCTCACATGTAAGTGTGTCTAAGCATGTTCAGAGGTTCATGCGTGCCCTTGTAGGAGAGTCTGAAAGCAAAGATAACTTGCAAACAACTACCCCTAACCTAGTTGTAACCATAGCAACTGAAACCTCATTTTCTGTCTGACTCAAATGCTGCATGCAAGCCTATCTCACTAACAATTCAGAAAGGGACATTGACAAATGATCACTATATTCACCCTGCCACTTTAAATGGGAAGGCATTTGACTGAATTCTAATTTGACCAATGAATATTTAACTGATAATGCTGCCAGATAAGATACTGGCCCAAAGAGAGCAGAGAAATAACTCTGGAGTTGCTATCATGCAAAAATTCTTTAATGAAGGACATGAAAGGAATGCTGTAATTGTGTGCTAAAAATCTGCTCCATACTGAGGGATAGAAGCATATTTGGCTGCAACTTAGAAACTTTGAAGATTTAGTGACACCAAAGATTTTGAAATCATGGAAGGTGCTTTCAGTCCTTTGTTTAACGCTTTATATTTTCAGGGTAAATGTGTTAACTTCAAAGAAACAGAAACAAAATATAGAATCTAAGTATTGGAAAATTTAAATCTCTGCCTACGTCTTAAACTTGTTAAAGTTTTCTGTGTCTAGATGAAAACATTTGAAGATCCTAGACAAGCTTTGTCATTTATTTGAACCTCCATTGGCCCTACATATGTTTTTCAGTACTGGGGATCATTAGAAATCAGGTTAATTTTCCAAGAGGATTCAATTAAAATAATATTAACTGAGCATTCATCATTTGTCAGTCTCTGTTCTTAATCTAGTGAATCCTTTAATTATTGAATGAATTGTCTGGAATGGATGCTATCTTTAGTTGTATTCATGAATGATGGAATCCAAGTTCCGAGATTTTCAGTATTAGGATTGCCTAAGTTGAATGGAATAGGGTTTGATGTAGCACCATTGGCTCTCTCAAGGTGTACTGATGAGAAACTGTATGGTATCATGCCTTATTTTTGTTTTTAAATTTCCTTCCTTGATCTCCATCTCTTAACACTTTTCTTTCTTTCCTTCTCAGTTAACTATACTTCCAATGCATACAGATGTTTATATAGACAGAGGGAAGTAAAATGTATATAGTTGTCCTTTACAGTAATTTGCCAATAAATTCCTTAGATAATGTTTTATGAGTATATATTTAATGTATGCTGTAATGGGCCTGAATCTCAGCATGTTCTCTTGACATTGAAAAGTTATTGAGTGTCTAGTTTTAAGCTGAGATTTGTTTAGAAAATATTAGAAAAGGAGCAGGAACATTTAGTAGAGAATCATAATGCCTAGACTCATGAAGTTAAGAAAATTCAGGGCACATATTAGAACTATTACATTTACTGTTTATTTGGAACACTGCCTTCAGCTAGGATTTTCTCAAGGTCTTTTTGAGATGATTAGTTTGTTTGAAAAGTTGGCTTCAAATACAGAAGATAGCAAAATAAAAAAAATTAATGTTTATTTATATGTATCCAAAATAAAGCATGACAATTTTACTCATTATTATATTGTGTTGAGGTTAAAAACGATCTACCATTCCCCTGGAAATTGTGCAATGATTTCTGAACTGAAGTACATTATCAATTAACTGGATGATTTAGAATCATGGGTTTTTGAAGGCCAAGTTATGAATAAATTTTCCAAAATGCTTGCCCCAAGTATATATACTTAGTGAGAATGTGCATGTATTTAAACATTTCTGATCTGACGCACGTATGAGACCTACAAGTCTGAAAATGGTCCTGCTGAATTGGAGAGAATTTGGGGATCTGGAAGGATCCCTTTCCCCTTGGACAGCTAAGGAGATATGGTGACCCTGTCACTTTCTTATAGAATAGATAATTCTCTTACATTAGCACCCTGTACTTACTGATGCTTGAATGCTGCACTTTTTTTCGGTCTCCAAAAATTGACCTCTTACTATTCATCTTTCCTTAGACTACGATGGCTTAAGGGTGGATAGTTGCCAAAAAGATTGATAGCATCTCCACTCCAGCAAATATTATTAATTGGTTTACAGAATGCAGCTCCCACACATCTTAGCTGAGGTAAGTCTCCTCAGCCATGACAGAGGCTAGATTAGCATAACAAAAACAGGCCATATTAAACCACCCGGGAGAGAAATGGCCAGTTTAGTTTCACAGGCAGATTTCTCTGAAGAAAGTTTTAATAGGCAGGTTTACTGTGCAACAGTCACGCCAAACAGTGGTCAGTCTGGTTCACTGAAAAGCAATTCATGGGTAACGGAGACCATTATTTCAAAAAGCAGCAATCAAAACGGGGCTTTTGTTGCCTCCCAGTTATTTAGTGCTCTCTGTGTATGTGGTCTGCTCTTGTGACCCTAAATCTCCTTAAGAAACAATTTCTCACAGATTCCCAGCGTGAAGCATTCAGGTACTCCTGCAATTCATCACCAAGGCATCTGGGGCTTGGGGATTACAAATTTCCTCCTTAAAATGAGAAGAGGAATGAGCCAGGCTTGTCCTAGGATTGACAAACATGGCCAGAGAGAGGCTTCTAAATGAGGCAAGTGTGTAGTTGAAAGCTATAGATAAAAGACCCGATGGGAAAATAGAGCAGAAGTCAAAGTTAAAGAGCATAAAACATTTCTAATTTCAGAATGGATGGAGGGAAGAGGAAACAATAGAATTCCAAGGCAGAGCTGAGATACCAGGTGGTTTTATTAGGTGCCTTTAGGCATAACCAACATCCCAAATTAGACAGGCCTACTTTTTTGCTGCATGTTGAAAATTTTCTCCATTCCCAAATACCAAGGCCTATAATTTAGAGGTCTTAAGAATTTTTTGTCTTAAGATTCCAGAATATTATTTTTTCTTTTTAATTTTGTAATTATATTTATGTATAGGAAACAGCAGTACAGAAAATTTAACTCAATTTAGTGGCAAGTTCTATAGTCTTGGCTTTTTCCAGCTTGGCATCACCAATTACAATGACAGATATGATGAGATCTGCTGCCACTGGGGAGGCAACAATCTGCATTCTAAGTCTGTCCTAACAGCTTCCATGAGCTTTAGCCAGAGCTCCCATGTCTCTCAAGTGAACCGGTGTGAAGCAACAGTAGTCCAAGTCTTCCTGTGAACCAGGTGCCCCAGCCTGGCCTTTCCCTGATGATGCAGTAGGGGACCCCAATCTTTCCACACAGGGTTGGCAGGAAAACCACCAGCTCAATGGAATCTATGTCGTGGGCAATCAACAGCGGCTGAGCCTTCTTCTTCTGTACCAAGGTGATGTCTGTATTGACTCCTGCTCGAAGGACAGACAATCTCTTAGTTGGGACATCCTGTTGCCACATCAGCTTTCTTCTCAGCACCGGCTAGCAGCCTGTGTTTCCTCTGCTTTGTCTATGGCCTGTTCTTGTGGGCAAGCTTAAACAACTGGGTAGATGTTTACTGGTCCAGGGCTTGGGAGAACTGGTTAAAGACTGGAGGTATTTTTGCCACTTTTAAAGGATGGCCTTTTCTTTTCTTTCTTTTTTTTTTTTTACATACAATTTTCTTTTATTGGATGTTTTATTTACATTTCATATGTTGTCCCCTTACCCCATCCCCCACCCTTAAACAAAGGATTGACCACTTTTTGGACCCCTGTTTCTTCACAACGGCATGGGGCTAAGGCCTCCTTTGCCTTGGCCTTTTTTCCTTTGGGCACCACACAGCTAGAGTAGAGCCAGACTGTTCTTTTTTTAAAACCGGGTACAAGAACACCTTTCCACAAGATACCTGTAGGATAATGAAAGTAAATCATTAGCAAAGTTATGGTGCATATGAAGTGCTCATTTGATCACTAGCAAAGTTTCTGGAGCATATTAAGTGGTCAATAAAAGTTGAATGGGCCGGGCGGTGGTGGCGCACGCCTTTAATCCCAGCACTTGGGAGGCAGAGGCAGGCGGATTTCTGAGTTCGAGAGTTCAAGGCTAGCCTGGTCTACAGAGTGAGTTCCAGGACAGCCAGGACTACACAGAGAAACCCTGTCTCGAAAAACAAACAAACAAAAAAAACAAACAAAAAAATAAAAGTTGAATGGATTTACATTAATGAACACAAATAAAGCAACTATGAATGTACTCTAAAGGTAATGTGAATGACTGAAGTAAGCCTTTTTCTCATTATCCAGCGTCAACACTTAGTTTCCTTTTATGGCTGGAGAGAGGTTACTTTTGTAAGACCTGCTTTATTTAAGTAATTCTGCAAGCATTTATTACTTGATGTGAGGCCTTATTTCAGTACTACTCACAGTTTAAGGAAGGTAAGGAAAGGTGGTCCAATAACCAGCTCAACTTGGGATCCATCTTATGCGGGGGTGGGGGGAACCAAGACCTGATGTTATTACTGATGCTATGATGTGCTTACAGATAGAAGCCTGAGATGGCTGTCCTTTGACAATCCTACCAGCAGCTGACTTGAGACAGATGTAGATATTTACACCTAGCCATTGGACAGAAGTCGGGGACCCCTATGATTGAATTAGGGGAAGGATTGAAGCTGAGGGGGAGGGCAACTCCATAGAAAGAACAACAGTATCAACTAACCCAGACTCCAAGGAGCTCCCATAGACTGAGCCACCAAAAAGGATACATGGGCTGGTATAAGGTCCTTGGTACATACACAGTAGAGGTCTGCTTAGTCTGGCCTCAGTGAGAGAGGATGCACTTAATCCTTGAGAGACTCAAGGCTCCAGGGAAGAGGGAAGTTTGGGAGGGGGATGAACTCTCCTGGAGGCAAGGGGGAGAAGAAATGGGATGAGGAACTGTTGGAGGGGGACCAGGATGGGGGTGGCAGCAATTGAAATGAAAATAAATATTTTTTTTTAAAAGAAAGAAAATGCCAAATAGGTAAGTCTCCTGTTGACTCCAGTGAACTATCACCTGAACCATAGTTACAGGCGTGTAAATGAGTGCCATGCACTTGATGTGCATAGAACGGTCCGTGAGGCTGACAGCTCTAATACCATTCTATATGTGATTGCTAGAAACCGTGAGGGTTGTCTTGGATTATATACATCCTATTATCAGAATCTTCTCTTTCTTGTCCCCAATTAGAGCTCCGCCTTTATTTTTAGCATAGGGCTCATCTTTGAACTCACTGCATTTACATTGCAGCTGGTTTCATGCTTCATTGTTATCTTGCACTCCACTAACATGTCTGTCCTATCACTCAAATAGTCCTGAAGGCAGGAGGTTATACCTATGCTTCCTATGCTTGACATTGCTCCATATTAAGATGCTCGGCAGTAGCCACAGTTTAGGTTTTAAAAGAATGTGATTATGATGTCTACAGCAAACAAAAGTAAAATGACAAACAGCAAGTAGCAGATGGATAGAGGCAGCCCATAGCAACACACCTTCAAATTGGGTGCTTTCTGCATCCAGCAGAAATGATTGGGGAAGCCTTGCAGAAAGGGATGGAGTCCCCAGCTAATAGAATTCTAGGCAGAGCAAGAGTTCTTCCCACGCACAAGCCTTTGCTTTCCTTTTCCCACTGCAGGGTTTTTAATGCCATGCAATAAACAATAAAGACTTCTGTGGGAAAGGATTTCTCTCTAGTTGTTCTCAGGGAACGATGTTTTTACTCAAGCTATTTACTCTCCTTCTGTTCTCAACAGCATGATGTTTCTACTCTGTGGTGTGCTGCTGTTCTTTCTCTTCTCTCGTCCCTAGACAAAGGCCCTTGGAGGACACTTTGGCTTGAATATGCTTGGGTTTGAATGAGGGTATATGTGTCTTCTCCTCTTCTATAGGCATGTCCACAGTAAGCTTAAATAATGAGTAACAATATACCAATGTATTTTATATTACAGTATCTTTAGGAAGTAAAATAATATTTAGAAAAATGGGTAGAAATAGTAAGTAAATTAGATCTTGAATGATGGATTTTACAGCTTTCTGATGACACAATAAGCTCAAGTACTTACTCTTGTAAGTACTTGGTGCTTAGATATCTCAGGTGTGTGAGTACACATGTGTGTTCATATTGTTGTGGTTGTACATGTGTGTACATGTGAACATCCACCTGTGCATGTTTGTGCACATTTGTTTGACAATATGAGTTTGCACTTTTGTGTGTGCCTGTGAAAGTCAAAGGTCAATTCAGATATCATTCCTCAGATGCTATCCACCATGTTTTGATTGCTGTGATCTTTGTTTGTTTGTTTTTGCTTTGATTTGGTTTGGAGACAAGGTTCTGTCTGGCTTGGAGCTTACCAATTCAAATAGAATGACTGGCCAGAAAGTGTAGGGATAAATCTGGTTGCTGTTGTTTGTCTGCTTTTCCAGTGCTAGGATTATAAGTGAGTGCCATTTCATGTGGATGATAGGGATTGAATGCAGGTACCCATGATATGCAGTAAGTGCTTCACTACTTGAGCCATTTACTCAGACCAAGACTTTATATTTCCCCGTGTCATTACTTCATTAATATGTTTTTCTCCAAACAGCATTTTTTTTTCTGCCCACCATTTAGAGTGGACAAACTGGTGTCCTCTTCTCAAGTTATATTTCCACCGAGAATCTCAGATTGTTTTCTTGTTTGAAAAGAGGATCATTCAGTATTTAGGGTAAGGGTTTAGGCTTTATTGTGCCATAGAGGAATGAGTCCTAACTGTATTTTTAAGAAACAAAACAGGATACACAAAGTGGAAGGAGCTGTGAATAATGAGTCAGTTACTGAAGGATAGTGTCAACAAGCCAATGGGAACTACGGATCCCTAGCAACCACAAGAGTCTATGGTGAAACAAATCCTTTACAGGGACTCCAGATAGAGCTGAGATTATGGACCTCTCATCAATAGAGTTGTAAGAAAACATATTCATTTTGGTCAAAAGTTACAACAGTAGCCATCTGTTACCACAATAATAAGAAAGGACTATGCTGTGGTATCCCTGAAATGTAAGAACTTGGAATATAAGAAGTTAAATTAATAGTTGGAAGAAGAAGGCAGTTTCATTCTCAATCCCTCCAATCGTTCCCTATTCCTGTGTCTATAATTCTGGAGCCAACTATGAGCTTATTGAAAATGCACACTCCTGGGATCCCAATCCAGCTAAACAGAAGTCTGAGGGGCTTAGAGTATGTTTTTATTAACAAACTCCCACAGTGGGTCTGGGATTTACAGAAAAATTGAATTGGTACTCTTTTTATTAATTATACTTCTTAAGGTTCTTTGGATTATATCAAAGACATTTCTTTGGCCCTGGTGAACCACATTCCTGAGGAGAAGCAGCAGCCTCCTTGCAGCAGGTGTGCCACTGACCCGCTCATTATCACTGCTGGGAGTTTCTGAAGCAGAATGCTCCAGCTGTCAGTTTCTCTTTCCTCAATGATACACCTGGCTGCTTGACATGACCTCAAATCCTGCTTAGAGGCTAGGTTTCTATCTCCATAACAGTTCTCCCAAGAACACATAGTCAGAATAAGATAGATACAGATTCTTTTCATTCTTAGCATTAGTCTCTCCAAACACTAATGCCTGAATAAGCTTTAAAGGGAAAACTTCAAATCTCAAACATTTAATTTCTGTCACCTCTGAAAACAGGCCTCTCAAAAGGTGGGTGATCACTGCTCACAAACAGGATGTTTTGTGTTCCATATTCATCTGCCCATTTATGACTTTCTCATCTAGTCTGCCGAGTTCTCAAATCAAAACACATGGCAGGCTGCAAACTCAAATTGGCATCTGCAGATGAAGCTGTGAGCTCTCCGCTGTGCGCCACCCTCCCAGGAACTCTGAGACCTGCACTTGTCATTCATAGGACTGTAAACAGCTGTCTGGGCTCTGTTGGGCAGGGCCAGCTACCTTTCCAGGCATTGTCCCCTCTGATACAATCCTTGTGCTTAGGGATGCCTTCTCCCTACACACCTGATAGAGCAGACCCCAACTCAAAGCTAGAATTTGGGAGATTAGTTCAGCTCCATGATTTTCACTAAGTCTAGGAGAATTTGTGGGCTTGTCAGGATGGATTTGTTGTAAAACCCAAATGAATCACTAAGTGTAGTTGGATATTTAACCAAAGAGGCAGAGGGTAATGAAGGAACCACAGAGAATGCACGTTGAACTATTTGTGTGGGGGGGTGAAGGCTGACTTCAAGTAACCAACAATGTGTAGCATTAAACCTCTGCCTTCATAACAAGCCAGAATTTAAACACATTTTTATTGCAGAATAGTCAGGAGATACAGGAGCTTGAACTGTATTGTTAGTGTTTTCTACCCCAAGAAAAATGAACTTTAGCTGACTCTCTCACTCATTTGGCCTGTGAATTGTACGGCTTACCTTTAGTGCTTTCTTTCTTCCTGTCCCATAAGTCATCACTCATGCTGTACTCTGTAGTGTTATCTCCATATGTCTTCTTCCTAAGGCTAGCTCAGATTCTCTGAGCAGCCAGCTCTACTTTGGTCTTTTAAAATAGTTTTGGTAAAAACCCGGTTTGTTAATCATCCAAACTCCAAACGTGTTGAGTGCTATCTTTCCCTACTTTCTTCTTTATTATACTCAAATTACTACCCCCTCCTTTTTATTCTAAGTTTCCACTATAGCCACCTTAATGTTGACTTTTGGAAAGTACAAAATGTCCTTCCATAGGTTTCCCTTTTATCCTTTATCTGCCAAAAAAATAAAAATGGTATTGTGTTAACTTCTACTAGGGAGATAAGAACAAATATCTCCTCACACTGTAGTGGGCACTATTAAAAACCAAATTATCAGCTTCACCGAAGTCCACCTTGATGAACTGGTGGCTTTATTGTGCTTCTCTATCGAGCATGGGTGAGGGATTGCAAACAGGAACATGGATGACCACAAAATAGTGCATCACACGACAAATCCCAGATAATCAAAGCTGAGCTGAGAAAAACAGAAAATGCTGAAGACATTACCATACCTGGTCTCAAGCTATATACTACAGAGTCACAGTGTTCACATAAAATCAGATAAATAATGAAATGTAACAATAAAGAGGATCCAGGTACCTGTAACCATAACCAATTGAATTTTTACAAAGATGACCAAAACATACACTGGAGAAAAGGCATTAAATTCAGCAAATGGAAAAACTATGTGGTTACATGTATGGGAAGGAAACCACATTTTCACCTCGCATTCTGCACAAATTTGGCTAAATTTGGACCAAAGGCCTTTCAGTAAAACAACTCTGAAACTTCTAGAAGAAAGGTAGGAAGTAGGCATAGAAAAGGACTTTAAAAATAAAAAACAAAGATAAATAAAATGAATAGACAGCTTACATCATGGGAGAAAAATCTCATCAGCTATACATTTAATGGAAGATGAATATTTAGAATACACAAAAAGCTACACCCCTTCCCCAAAAAACCTGCAAAGATAAAAATAACAATGCAAACAAAGTATGGACTATACATCTGAACAAAGTGTTATCAAAACAAGAGGCACAGATGGCAAATACACATTTTAAAAAGTGTTAACATCATTAGACATCAATAAAATGAAACTGAAAACTACTTTGAGATTCCTTCTCACCCAAATGAAAATGCCTATCAAGAAAGCAAATGATAACAAATGCTGCTAAAAATGTGGAAAAAATGGAATCCTTATTCACTATTGGTGCATGTGCAAACTTACATACCTGGCATGTATAATGTATCATCAGTGTAGTGTGTCCTCAAAAACCTAAAGTTAGATCTGTTATATGACCTAAATATGCCATCCCGAAGACTCCATAAACCTCTATAGAGACATTTGCTTTTCTGTGTTCATTGATTCTCAATTCACAATAACCAAGAAATGGAAACAGCTTTGTTATCATCCACTGATGAATGAATAATGGAAAACATATACATATACACAATGAAATTTTATTCCACTGAAAGAAACATGGGATTATGAATGAATAAGTAAATGGATTAAACTGGAAAATAGTATACTGAGTGAGGTATCTACGCTGAGAAAGACAAATGCTGCATGTTCTCTCTCCCATGTGGAAGTCTGCCATAGAACTTTTAGATTTGTATGTTGATTTAACCTGGAGACCTGTTGAATTCAGGAAACTAGAAAGATGCATTTCTACCCTAGTCTCTGTTTTATTTCACTTTCACTCCCTCTTTCTACTAGGGAGTGGCGACAACTTGTTACCATTACCACAGACCTGCCTATGTCTATAATGTTCTGTTAAGTGGTTGACATGGCCATGTTGCAAGGTACCATTCTAATAATGAAGGGATGACCATGTTGTATCATGAAATTAAAAGAAAATAATCTAGCCTACAATAGGGTATAATTTGTTTAGAAGTGTAACCTGCCAATAATAAAAATAGTGGTAATTTACTGCACATATAACATATCTATGATATTTTGCTGTAGTGGGTAGTTCTGTTACTAAGGTCCTGTTTCCTCTTTTGGTTCTTGATTGATCAATAAAGATGCCAGGAGCTAACTGGGGGGCCTAAGGAAAGAGGTAGGACTTCCGGGTCCCCACAGGAGGCTAAGGGATCAGGAAGAGAAACAGAGAGTAGTTCACCATGCTTTGGAGGGAGAAAAGGTGACTAGCTATGTGACATTTCAGGTGGAGAGGCCATAGGCTGCTTGCTTCCCCAGATGGGAGATTAGAAGCACAACTAAATTAAGGGCAGATTTAGGATACTGAGCTGAGTGTGAAAAGAAGGGCATGACACAGCCTAGGAATGCTTAGAAGAGCCCAGCAATTGAGCCAATAAGGTAGGTTGAAAAATAAGCTAATGTGTGTGTTAGTCTTTTATCCGCGGATCAGAGGGACCCTGAGCAGGGCTGATCTCACGGTCCACCAGGAGCTTAAAGTGGGGTTCATGTTATATTTTGTTAACAAACCAATTCAGCAGATCTGAGACAGGGGCTAGTAATTTGTCTTTTTGGCAAACACTCTTTTAGAAAGGCTGCTAAATACTGTGGGAAAACAAAACCAGTGCTAAAATCTTGTTTTTATCTATTTGGTGAGAAAAGGAATTGCCAGGATTTTTGTTTTGTTTTTGCTTTGTGAGGATGTTTTTCTGGACTGTTTGAGCTAATCAGATAGTTTATTTTATCCTTTCCTTCTCACTTTGTCCTTATGTATTTTTCCAGCCTTTTTATTTTCTTTACTAGTATCACTAATAAATAGAAATTGTCTTTCATTGTTATTGGAGTGTCTGTCTGTAGTTGGTGTTACCAGACTCTTGGCATCTAGTTTTAAAAAAAATTAAGAAGTCCATAAAGGTGACAAGGTAGCAAGATTGCAAAGGATTTTATTCAAAATCAAAGCAAAAGTGCAGCAGGGTCCGAGTGTGATTTGGTCAGGTGCCTCTTGGCTGCTCCTCAGGAACTCCTTTTGTGCTTTCACAAGGAGGAGGAGTTGTTTGCCATGATGCAATGTGTTTTTCTGTTTTGATCCATAGGTGGAGGTTATGTATTTCCTGTGCATGTTCTTTCCTTTGATGCACATGATCTTAACCATATGCATGCCAAATTATATATAAGAATAAGATTGTGATGTTGGTTAAAATGAGGAAATTCCCCATAGCTCTGACATTTGAACATTTGTGTCCCATCTGCAAACTGGTGGTACTATTTGGGGGTGGTTTAGGCAGTAGGGCGTTGCTGGAAGCCGTGCATCACAAGAAATGGGCTTTGCATTTAAAGTTTCCACCATTTCCAGTTTGCTCTCTTTGCTTTATGTTTTCTTGTGTGAAGAAGAAGCCTCCTGCTAGGCCTACTGTTTGCTGCCATGCTTCCCAGCTATGATGAACATCTACCTCCCTGTAATTGTAAACCAAAATAAATTCTTCCCTAAGTTGCCGTGGTTATGGTGTTTTTAACATGGCAATAGAAAGATAACTAAAACTAGTGGTAAACCTTATCCAGGGCACAGAGTATTGTAAACTCTTCCATTTCACTGGAATTGTGACCTTTCTTGTAACCATAGTAAATCCTTTCGAGCTCCCGTGTTTACCTCCCTGGTAATTCCTTTAGTCTCCAGAACTGAAGTAACTTGTTTCTTGAGATATGTGCCTCTCCATCTTCTCACCCCACTTCCTTACCCTACGCTTCTACAATTTCCAGTACTGTTATGTTAGCCACTTTATCCCTACCTTGTCATGTACTTGAAACAATGGTCATCCACCAAAAATAAAAAAAGCTTATTAGTCCTCTCAAAAGAGAAACTCCTTCCCCTTCCACCTTGCTTTCCTCCCTGTAAATACTCCAGGCCATACAGGCTCTTATTATTAAAACAGAGGTAATTTTCTCCCTGATATAAACCTGAATTATGGTATTACCTTGTCAGTCTTTCTTCTGGATCTTTCTATAAGTAGAAGTTTTCCCCCATAGACAAAGTTTGCCATAGTGTACATGCACCCAAAATCTGTGTAAGCTGGGTTGATCCAACATGACCAGTTCCAGGATATACTCTAGAATGTGTAGAAACCACAAAAGGGTAGATATTAGGAGTTTCTAAGGTGTCACTAAAGGCTTGGAGAGTGGAGTGAACAGTGACTTTGTTTTGACAGAAGTGTTTGAGTAGCTTTATGTAGGTAAGATGCCAGCTACTAAGCTTTTATGTTTTATGATGATCAACTTTCAGACTGATAAGCAGATAGATTATGGTCAGAAACCAACAGCAAGAATATTTGAATCACACTCTTTTAGGACTGAAAGTACCTACTGGCAACTTAGTATGGATACAACTTAGTACAGATAGTGAGTTGCCAGTAGGTGCTAAGAAGACAAGGACAAAACTAATAAAAGTTGAAGCCAAGTGTCACAGAGTTATATTTTTGTTAGAAGGGCTGTTTACTGTGTGTAATTCTGTACTTCTTGCCCCGGGTCAGTAACTATCAGAGTAAGAGACAAAATGGAGCCTTAATTAAACCATGTTGTTGCTTCCTGCTGCCCTCTGCTTCCAGTTATTTCCAATTGGGCTCAACAGTGGTTTTCCAGACTGCTCCTTACTCTGACAGTTTTCATTTTATAAGCATCTTTTAATGCTTTTTTCAGGACAAAGGATAGCTGTAAGCCTAAGTGGATCCACAAACAATATCACCTATTTGCTGCCACCCATGTTGTGAAGACTTAAAAAAGATTTATTACTTGGAGTAGAAATTATGCGACCCAATAATAGACCTGGGATGAATTTAACAGGGGCACATATGTATTAGCATTGTATCCAAGAAACTAGGCTTAAAAGTTATCAGGCACACCAGACTGAAGAAAGAATGCAAAGCTCTCATTTGGACTCAATGACATCCACCACTGTGATGGGAATAGTGTCCACTGCCAGTCATCTAACACCTAGTATAAGTCACAAGGACTGATAACAAAGAACCTGTGCCTGGAGCCTAGGCAGCTGTTGCCTGTCTGGACTTGCCATCCACGAGCTCTCTGCTCTGGATCTGGACCTATTCTCTGCTTTCACCTTATAGATAAATTCCTTGCATATTTCTTGTCAACCTTGACTTTACTGCCATCTGATTCTACAGCTATAAATTCTTACCTGCAGCTGATGGATGTTCTCTATCTCATCTTATCTTACCTATACAGTCTTTATTTACATTTCTATCAGTCTAGTACTGAGATAAACTCTGTTGCTACAGAGAGAGAGAGAGAGAGAGAGAGAGAGAGAGAGAGAGAGAGAGAGA
>NW_021620842.1:265305-265535 GCF_004785775.1 Grammomys surdaster
AGAGAGAGAGAGAGAGAGAGAGAGAGAGAGAGAGAGAGAGAGAGAGATCAGCTGTGTGATATGAGTGTCAATATTGGTTCTTAAGGTTGGAATAAAAGAACCTATGTTCAGCCAGGGAGTGGTGGCACATATCTTTAATTCTAATACGGCAGAGGCAGAGGCAGAGGCAGAGGCAGAGAGGCCGAGAGAGAGAGAGAGAGAGAGAGAGAGAGAGAGAGAGAGAGAGAGAG
>NW_021620842.1:265545-282686 GCF_004785775.1 Grammomys surdaster
GAGAGAGAGAGAGAGAGAGAGAGAGAGAGAGAGAGAGAGAGAGAGAGGCGGAGAGGCAGAGAGGCAGAGGAGAGGCAGAGAGGCAGAGAGAGGAGAGGCAGAGGAGAGGCAGAGAGAGGCAGAGAGAGAAACAGAGAGAGGCAGAGAGAGGCAGAGAGAGGCACAGGCAGAAGGAGAGGCACAGGCAGAGGCATCTCTTGATATTGAGGCCAGCCTGCTCTATAGAGTGTGTCTTCGGACAGCACAGAGAAAACCTGTCTTAAAAAATCATGAAATAAAAAACAAAACAAAACAAGAACCTATGTTAATTTGGGCCAGATAACCAAGGAAACTTGAATTATTAGTCAAATTGCTACCTTTGTAATAATGGTATCTTGTTAATGGTAGTTAAAAAAAACTGTCACTGTAGAAAAACACAAGCATATCTGTTTCTAGCACTGATAGGAGTAAATGCAGGTGTTACTTGGTGGTCAGCCTACCTGGCATGCTGTACTTGTATGTAAGAAGCATGGCACACTGTGCTCCTGAGTATTCTCAGAAGTCGTAACACTGAATGCCGAAGTAGCATGAATAGCTACTTGCTGACATGTCTGTACTCCCCAAGTCTTCTTTTATGTACTGTTTCCACATAAAGACTCTAATGGCAAGAATGCTCGCTGTTCAATCTGAGATAACGTGCTAACCAATCATAGTTGATGAGATTCCCCTATATAATTAATTGCTTGCATTCAATAAAGTAGATATAGTTTGCTGAAATCACCTAGTGGGGGGAAGGGGTGGGGCACATGCCCTAGTAACAACTCCAAGACTGCATGTGCACAAGGTAACTCACATTTGATGACTTATCTGCTGTCATAAGCTTAAGAAACTGGGATTGTGAAGTTGTAATCACAGGGAAAGTTTGGTTTATACTGGTCCTCATTCTTCTGTGTAACTAATTTATTAGTGAAGACAATAAAGATGAAGATGAGGAACATGAAGAAGATGATGATGGAGGGGCAAGTTGACATTAAGAAGATACAGTGTCTTAGACAAAGTATACAAGGTTCTCAGGTTTTAGCTCCGTTAAACCTACGAAAACTTCTTGAGATTTGGACTCTTATTTTATAGTTAAGAAACTAGTTATGGTATGACAGAATGCTCTAACTGGAAGTTCATTCTCATCAGAATTTAAATTTGAGAGCAGGCCCACATCTAGGCATTCTGAATCTAGAACTTTCCTCTTTGACTGTTACTTCAGGAGGATTATAAGTCAATTTTAATTCCCTTAAATACACTCTCCAAAATACCAGCTTACTGACTATTAGCTGACATGACTTAAAAACATATTTTCATCATATTTAAATGTTCATGGAACATTGTTAAATAAAACTAATTTTTATAATCTCAGAGCTTCTAGAAGTCCTCAGGATTTTCCTGATGCTTGCAAAACCTGTTTGAAATTTTCTTATTCTCAATTTGCTGGCCTCATTTTTTTTTATTTTTATTTTTAATGCTGCATGCCTTTTTCTGGTCCAATAAAGAACAATCACTTCTTGTATCACTTTGCTATTGATAAAACTCAATGTTCCACGTGCTCATTTTTATTTGATTGGCTCCTTGAAATTTTCTCTTTGGGATGGATGACTGATTGCTCCTAATACTCCGAGGTCCTTTGTTTATTACCCAGCCTCACCCATGGTAAACAGATAGCTATCTAATGCAGTCAGAATGTTTCCTGATGGCTTCTCCAATTTTATTTTCCTCACAAGCTTCTCCCTTTGCTGTTATTTCCGTGGTTTAATTGAGATCATTCAGAGTTTCCATGTCTTTATTGTTCCTTCTCTGCATTCCACTTGAAACCCTAGTCTGAAGCATGCCCATTCATCTTAAGCAAATATGTTTTTCCTAAGTTTATGAGTTATAAATATTTTGAAATTTTGATGGTTGTAGAGGACATCTTAGAAATGTAATTTATGTAACTTGGATTCTTTCAATAATTTTCCTATAAGAAGAATATTTTTTTTTTTATTCTTGAAGAAATTCAAGTGCTTAGAAGAACTACTATCACTTGTAGTGATGTATTAGGGACCCTGGGATAGTCCAAGGGAAAGACATAACTGTAAATGTTTTTGATATAGGACTCAGAAAACTATAAGGAATCTGACTAAGAAGAATCTGAGGATTGGGGATTGAGCTTAATGGTTGAGTATTTGCCTGGCATATAAGAAGTCTGAGTTTGACACAGCCAGGACAACACAACAAACATACAAAGGAAAAACCTAGTAAAATCTAGTATCATTATTCAGGACACTTTAATTATTCAGATGACTTTGAGACCCAAGTAAATGTTATCAACTCCTTTTCCCTAAGGTTGAACAAAGGCTATGGGAAGGCTGGGACACTGTGAACACTGTTGTAAACTTGTTACAGATAAACATGATCACCATGAACATATGGCATTCTCAAAGAGTGGTAGATACCAGACAAAGCCAACCTATAATGACAGGGATTGAGAATCTTGTGCTCCATCCAGTTTGGCTCTGGCAATCATTGTGTTCCCAGTAATAATGAGGAATATGGAACAGCTGAGACAATGTCTAATGGTGTTCTTGTGGTAGCATTTCAAAAAATTTAGCCAAACCATGAATAATGGATTTTATAAGCACTCCACAAATGTGAAATATTAAAAACAACCCATGTTCTCAATTTCTTCCGTAGGAATCTTATTCCTTATAAATACCACCAAGAGAACATAACTGGGTTAAATGTAAATATCACAATGCTTTTCTGTGTTGCAATTTGAAATGGCCACTTTTCTACCATTGAAAATCACTGGTTATTCAGAGCTAGTTATAGAGAGCAGAATGTCTATGTGATTGCATGGTTTCAATTACTATCATTATGACATTATGCACAAAGGCTGATTACCTTCCATTTTGTTAAAACTTCTTGTCGAAACTGGGTTAACAGACTTCACAAGAACTTTTTCATGTGAAATTGCTCATGGGAATATGATGTAATAATTAAAATTGTTTTATTGTTGACTATCTTGTTATGTATTTTTTGCCATGGTAGAAATGTCTCACAGTTAATCTTTTTATTGTTTAAAGTAGCTCATTTATATGAAGCAAATTTTGGGATCAATGGGACTGTCTCCGATTGTTTAAAGTGACACTCAGGTTAGGATGGATAGAATTCCCTGCCTATGTAAGATGTCAGTGGTGATAAATCATGACTGTCTCTTTCCACCTGTAACTTTGTAAGGAATAGGGGTCATCTAGAGTAGATTTTGAGGGGTTAAAACTTTTTCATGTAAAAAAACACAATATACATAAGTAAAATGGAGTTTTAAAAAATTTACTTAGCACGAGTCTAAGAAACATAGTATATCAAAACATATTTAAATGTTTTCAGTAGAGTAACAGGAAGGGATAGACTATGAAATCACAAGTGGCTCTTTTATTTCTAATTCTGCATTAATTGGGTCCATCCTCTGGTCAGGCTACAATGTCCATAAATGTAAAGGAAGGTGTGTGGCTAGTGCTATGAAGGCTCTAAGTCCTGCCATTTTCAGAGGAGCATGGCTATAGGATGGGAAAATACAGAAATAGTGAGAGAGGAGGGGTTTTTTGTTTGTTTGTTTGTTTCAGTACTTTCTGGCAATGTGTATTCTGAATCATTATAGTCTATTGATTTTGAAGGATATACTTCAACCATTTTCTAGTGGGAAATTAAGTAAATAAATACAATTTAGTAAAAGGGAAACGTCTGTTTGCATTTGTTTCAAAATGTGGCTTATTATGATATGACTTGTAGAATTAGGGTGATACCTGAAAGCAACAAAACCATTGTGTTCTTTGGGTGTTAAGGTTGAGTGTTGATCATGTGACAGTTCTCCTTATCTGCTGCTTGTCTGTTGTGTGACAAAACTTTTTTGGGCGATATAATGCACACTGTACCCCCCCCCCCAACACACACACACATCTACTCATACGAATCCCATGACAAATGAAACAACAGATACCACCACTATCCACCATGGTGAACCAGTGGGATTTATTGATGTTGTTTAAAAGAATATATAGGAGTGGTTACTTACAGGGGCAGAAAATGACACAAAGACAGCACCATCAGCAAAGCCCACTGTGAGTAACAGTTCACAAAGGCTCAAAATACGGAACACATTGCATACCCTACAGGCAGTTTAACAGGTTGGAAAATGTCTTTTCCAAATGACTTGGTTTTCCAGGCAGCTAGTCTAGTCTCAGAATCTTCTTTGCGGCTTAGCTTGTCTAAGAGAGACTCTTGGTAGCCTTTATTGTTGACTGTTGGGAAGGAGTGGCCTGGTGAATCTGGTAAATTTCAGGGAGTTCCTGAAGCTATTTTGAGTTGTTTACTTTCTGGCTTAAGAAGCTTCCATGAAGGATGGAATGTTTCAATCTACAGGACACATTATCTCATGCTCACCTGTGGGCACTTACAAAGCACTTTTTCTGTGATGTTTAATATTAGCTGTCACTCCCACAACAAAGGTCTGCTGGCTTTGGGAGCAGTGATGACACTTTTAACTATAAAAATCTAGTAGTTTTGGCACGTAGTTCACTAACACAGCTGATAGTCTCTTTATCCCATATTTCTGGGGACAAAGACAATTTAGAACTTTGTTATTTTAGATGACATTATATATTATGCCAGTCTCGAAAGGGAGAAGGAATAAATTTATGCATGATCATGAATAAAATATTTAATCTGTAACGGCATATAGTTTTTCAAGAATTTATTATTCAAGCTGTCCATAGCTTTTTAAACCTATATTTATTCACCAGTTTGCTTGCATGAACCTGTTCAAGGAAATAATCATACCAAAAAATAAGTTTTACAATTAGCTGTTTATGGTTGCACCGTGCATAAAAGCTAACCACTAGGAAAAAACACAAGGTAAATGGATGTTTTAGGAAGTGTGCATTTCATGCAATACTGTATCTTATTATGATACAAATTGCAATTGTGAGATATTGGGGAAAATACTTATATGGCATTCAGGAGACTTCCCCACCTAGGGATCCGTCCCATCTGCATACATTATTCCTGACACTATTGCTGATGCTAAGAAGTGCTTGCTGACAGGAACCTGGGATGGCTATTCCACAAGAGTTCTACCAACACTGGACCAATACAGATGCATATACTCAAAGCTAACCATAGGACTGAGCAAAGGAACAACAATGGAAGGACTGAAGGAGCTGAAGTGGATGTTAACCCCATAGGAATAATAATATAAACTAATTGGACGACCCAGAGCTCCCAGAGACTAAACCATCTACCAAAGAGTATACATGAAGGGATCCATGGCTCCAGATACATATGTAACAGAGGATGGCCTTATCTGACATCAATGGGGGGGGAGGCCCTTGGTCCTGTGGAGGCTTGGTGCCCCAGCATAGGGGAATGCTAGGGCAGTGAGGCGGGAGTGGGTGAGTGAGTGGAGGAGCATCCTCATAGAGGCAAAGCGGAGGGGGGAGAGGTAGGATGGAATGGGGGGTTGTGTGTGTGTGTGTGTGTGTGGTAACCAGAATGGGGATATAATTTGAAATATAAATGAATAAAATGATTAATAAAAAACAAAACAAAACAAAAAACCCAAAACAAAAACAAAAAAAATCAGAGCCTCCAAGTTATGCAAGAATCTCCTTTCTACTGTACAGTGGGAATCATGCCACAGAAACCAATGAACTAACATAAACCTTAATGTTAGTGGAAGCCATTTTTGAGAGATACAATGACTGAGAATTTAGTGGTAAGGCAATTGTTTTCTTCTAATTGTCTGTGTTTCCCACATTTCTGCAAGCATTTCAATTAAGCCAGAAAAAAAATATAAACATTCTACTTAGCCTTTCATTTGATTGCCTCCAGTTCTCAGATGGAAAAAGAGCCAATTTTAAGCTCAATCCCCTGTGCTCAAGCTCCCTCACAGAGACTGAATGTTTCCTTACATCCTCCATAAGCAGCTTAACCCTAAAGCTGGCTCAGAGAAATTCTCCCAGTCTCCAGCTCTACTTCTCAGCAGGGCCTGCCTCCCCTTCATCTCCAGTCACATTAGGATCTTTCTCTAGGAGCAGCTCTGGCTCCCCAGAGCCTTGGCTATGCCCTTCTTCTCTCCTTTCTTGATTTCGCTTTTGAACCTTCCTGGCATTCTTAGTTCAAGACCAGATGGCTGAGTTTCCGAAGCATTAACACTTTTCCGTCTGCTGTCTTAGAGCTGTTTAGAAGTCACCCACACCTGCCTGGTAAGGAAGTTTCCACCACAGCAGGCAGCCTGGTGGGATTTGACAACTGTGGTGAGCATGGGGCTGGAGAAATTGTCCAACGGGAAATTAGCCACAACATGGGAGTGGTGTTACATCATTCATTTGGAACTCTTGGAAAGCAGGGGAAATGCTTAGTGAGCACTCATTAAAGACAGTTTAAAGAAGAGGCGCCGTTGTGTAAGCCTAGTTTTGCAAATCAATATTCTGTTAATAGACTTTCAGACTTTGCTCAAAAGTTGATGTTGTCATTGCTTATGTCAAACTTGCTTACAAATAAAATATTTTACTGTTTTTTTTTTATTTCACATAGACTCAAGCAGGTCATTGCTAATTTGTAGTCACTGCCAGTGAATCTGGAAAATATGGACAGAAACTTCAAGCCCTTTAAATTAGTGGAAAAGGAAAGTATACGTCATGCCTTTGGTTGGGATTAATTTTCCATAAATAAGTGACACCCTCTCTGGGCAAGCTATTATGCAGGGATGGTACAAGAAAATATGAATAAACACAATCTGAACTTTCCAGTATCTGAGAGTCTGACTGTGTAGTTTCTTCTACATTCTTCCTCAAAGGCAGAGAGAACATGGAAAGATTAGAATGGGACTAAATACCAGCAGAAAGTGTCTGGTGAAAGTTAATTTAGCAACTCAAGGAAAATGTCCTTTTCTGTTTCCTCTGTGAGGTGGACTAGGACCCTGGATCTTTACCTTAGTTAGACTCTTGGACCACTTTAAGATGGCAGAACATTGAAGACAGCAGTGAAAGTGGGAAAGGGGAGCTTTCTGATTTTGCATTGCTTTTAAAACAGAGTGAAACAGGCTTATCCTGTCAGGGTTCATTTTAGTAGATCATTACTTAAGAGTTTCCCTACATTGCAGAACTCTAAAAATCCCTGACCATGGAGCTGGCTCTTTGGGGCTTTGAAGCCATTTGTCAATAATATTCACTCTGACCTCCTTAGGCAGGCTGTGGAAAAGGCTGTGGAGAGATGAACTCTGAATGAGGGGGAAAAAAAAAGAAAAGAAAATCAAAACCACAGACTTTCCACAGACTAGCTGTCTCATGCCATTGGTTAGGAAATGCAGCATAAACTTTCCCAAAGCAATTACTGACAAGAGTTAAAATATGAATCTCAGAATTTCCTAATGAGTAATAATTATATAATCCCATATTATCTTGCTATAAAAGATAACATGTTAAAGGTAAACCTATTAAATACACCTCAAGTTCATGATCCTGCTCTGAATTTCTTTAGTGTACAATTTACTATTATACATTAGTAATAATATCAACAGGTACCCTGAAAACAGATATAGCTTAACTTCTTTCAAGCTATAGGAAGGTAGGTAGAGAGGCTGGACCCATCATGAAGATTCACAAGAAAGTGGAACAACTGAGAAACACTTTGGACCATAAAAATTTAACCCAAAGGAAACAGAAGAAATATGCAAGTGGAAAACTAACCAGGCCTATTGGACGTTTGAGAATATTTTTTATTCCTTTTTGGTTGCTCATGCTGAACTCTGGCATCAAGTTGGCAAAAATCAACCCCTACAAGTCACTAGCTAGTGTCCTGGAACTTGAGTTCTTGCCATTCCAGCTGTCACAGCAGGAACAGATTTTGCAGCCAACACAAAATTTCATCATGGTTAGGGCTGAAATATTGGTCAATTTGAAGGACAGAGGCAGCAGTGTTACATAATCCACTGCCTTAAGCTTTCTTCCCATGTCATAAACACCTGCTCTGAGCAGTATATCTCCTTAGAGTTCTTCAAAGACTGAAGTACCCACCAATGTGTACTGCCACTATTAGCAAATGTACACTTTGTGTAGATATTTGTTATGGGTTTTTTTTTGTTGTTGTTGTTTACCATCTTTGTTTGTTCCGGCAGCTACTCAGCAAGTTAATTGTTGTTATCTCCTTTGTGCCTGGGTTGACACCAGACTTAGAGATGTGATCTGGGTCATTTCTACTAAGTAACACAAACAGACAATGAGAGATAAGCTTATTGAAACCCACCATCAAACAGAGTAGAGTAAGATACAATTATAAGCCTGAGCAAACATAATTTCATAGCTTAAAAGTTTAGATGGTTCACCAAAGCAACACAGGGGCAGATTGTTCAAGTTCCTACATTGCAGGGTCATAAGGAAAGTACTATGCAGGTAAAAGAAAGAAAACTCATTTATTGGGTGCTTGTTCCCTTTCAGGGTAGATGTAAGTTAACACTGTTCATATTTTTCACCATGGAGAGACTAGAATGTTCAAATAATCTCTCTTTGCACAGAACATCACATGATCTTTCTCCTTAGTTTGTGTCCCAGGACAGAGTTAATGTTCCAATTTAGTTATCAGGAATAAATACAATGGCTCAAGATAAACCTGGGCTTTTCTAGACCATTAAACTCTGATTTTATTCCAGTGAGGGTTATAAGGAAGAATTAAAGGCATAGATAATAATTCAACAATTTAACTTGGAAACAATAATATTCAAGAAATAAAACAATAGAAATTTGAGAATCAGAAACAGAATCTTGCTTTTAGAATCTCCATTTTCTTTGAGTGAGCATGCTTTCATTTCCTCCAAACACAGTGGTAGGTTTTTGACCTATAGACTCATTGGCTGCATGAAAGGAGGCTTTCAGTGTGTGTTTCCTCCTATCAGTCCAGCTTAGTTTCCTCCATAGGAGCTAGCCAGCCCTCACTGCCTGCTCTGTCATCAAGCCTGCCACTCGTTTTCCTTTTTTGAATTTCTTTGAATATAATTGATTATCTACCTTATTATTCAACTTTTTCTCTTATTACCCAGCCTTTGCTGACCACTGAATAATCAACACATTGAACCCCTTACTACAGAAAAATATGATAAAAAGTATTCTAAGTATTGAAACACAGGAGTCCCAATGGTTCCCTGGATTTTATGCTAGTGTCCAGTTCTTTGAAGGAAATCGTGAACTCCTTTCTAAAAGCATAGTTCCTGAGATGTTTTGCAGAATGTTTTCCGTATCGACTGTTCAACCAAATTCAAATCTTCTATAGTGTCTTCTTCCTTGAAGCTACTTATCAGCAGCTCTTTGCTAGAACTGTAATGAATAAATTTGAGTAGAAAAGTTTGGCATGGGGCTGGAGAGATGGCTCAGTGGTTAAGAACACTGAATGTTTTTCCTAAGGTCCTGAGTTCAATTCCCAGCAACCACATGGTGGCTCACAACCATCTGTAATGGGATCTGATGCCCTCTTCTGGTGTGTCTGAAGACAGACAGACAGTATACTTACATACATAAGTAAATCTTAAAAAAAAAAAAAGAAAGAAAAGTTTGCCATGAACAAAAGTATGACTTTTAAAACTATTTTAGTGTTTTTGGTAAGGAATTCAATAACAAAATCTCACATTAGTTGAATTATAATTCAAAATTAAGACTTTTTTTGTTATTAGAGCTTTGATTATAAGACTGAGAGTAATATACTAAGTCATTTTCAAATCTGTAGAAATACTATTGATTATGAAAAATAGCTAATTAACAGTGGAAGAATAATTACTAGTGTAATAGATATTGATATTTCCACACTCAAATGAGAGAAAACCTAAAAATGAATGTAAACATGATCTAAATTAATCCTTGAGGCATTTATTTCAAAGGCAGATACTGTACATTTTCTGGCACCTTCCCCTTTGTCCTTGGTGTCTTGAGGTTAAGGCTGACAGGTGACCTGAGATCTGTAAATATTTTCTGTGCTAACAAAAGTAAGTACTAAAAAGACAAGACAGTGTCCAGAGCTTACATTTAATATTGTTTTTCAATATTTTGGGAAGGTAGGGACACTTATAGTGTGATCACAATATATGCATGCCATGCCAAGACACCTTGGTATCTGGCTGTGTTCAGTCTTTCAGTTATAAAGCAACAAGATGAGGGTAAAAGGTAGACATATGAGCAAATGGCCCAGGACAACAGAAAGTTCTATCCTGGCATTCATGTCTCTTTCAGCCAACATTCATCTACTGCTTTGATGTGCAAGTGCAGGCTTTAGGAAATCAAAGGAATCTTCATGGTTGAAATCATGATGATACTTTGTGACTACAGACTCATGTCTTCTGTTAACATTAGAGAGACTGGAAACAGCTTTGTCACAGGAAATCTTGAGAACAAAGTAAACAATTCCATTCAGCCCAATCAAACATGTTTTAATCTCTTTTTATGTCTTAATAGAACTCCTATGGGTCAGAAAGATGTAGAGAATTTCTGTCACAGCCTACAGCTCAAGATCTCTTACTTTGCTAGTTAAACCCACTTAGGAATGGTGGCTTCCTTCAAGTCCGGCTCTCTCAATTTTGGTCAGAATTTAATTGTGCTAAGACAATAAATGATAGTCAAATGTGGTTCCCATAAAATAATAATCATCAAATAAGCTGAGTTTGGCATTTTTAAAAAGTAATTTCTGGAGAAGAAATATCCTATATTCCATGTGTGTCAATGGAAGTACAATCTTGTGTAATAAAAGGTGTCAGGGAAGTAAATTTAGGACCTAGAAATATGCTATGCAGAACTCATGCCTCAGTGCTGGTGAAATCCCAGTGCCATGAAGACTGCATTCTGTTATTGAAGGTGGACTTTTTTTTTAAATGTACTATATTAGGGGCCTTCATTTTCCTTCAGCAAAGTAGAAGCAGAAAAATCTGACATTTTATTTCAAAGAATGCCTTTCTCATATTTCCCACCAATGAGCTAGCTGTTCTTTGCTCTCTATTCCTTTCTCAGCCTGGTTTCACTTTCTTTGCTAGAACTTTTAGTTCCCCAAATTTCTGTATTTCTCCCACTATCCTAGTGCCTTCTTTTCTCATGATACATATTTGTTTTTACTTAGAATGTCACACATTTTAGTTGGTATTCTTAATATCTTATCTCAATTGCTGCACTTCTTCAGAAGAGCCCACTCCTCTTGTTGATGTGATATATTCCATGGCCAAAGTTACACAAGAGAAAACGGGGTTAATTTAGCCTACAACAGGTGAAAAATCTATCATAGGCATTGTCAAAGTAAGAAGTGAAACAGCAACTCCTACTATACTTATACTATAGAAATAGTAGGGAGAAGAGAATGCAGCCATTTTGCCTGCTTGCTAACTTCTCAGTACCTTTTCTCTGTTCTTATTCTCTTATTCAGTCCAGGTCCAGATCATGCAATGGTGCTGCAGACAATAGGCTAGACCTTTCCACATCAATTAACAAGGCAATCCTTACAGATAACCCTACAGGTCAACCTAATCTAAGCAAGTCATCAACTGATGCTCTCTTCCCAGGTGTGTCTATGTTGAAGCAAGTTGATACTTAAAACTAATCATTACAAGCCCTTCCAAACTTGGCAATCTGGGACATAACCACAGTGGTTGTCTTTTTTCATCAGTTGCCATGGTGGTATCTTTCATTGTATTTACAAGAGTGCTTATGTAACACCAAACTCCCAAACTAGTTCTAAACTCAAAACGTGGATGCTTATATTGTCTCTACTCTATGGACAAGATCCAGCTAATAGTAGATTCTAAACCTGTATGTGTTTAGTAAATAACCATAAAACTTTTGTGCCTAACCAGTATCATAATCCGAGAATTTTCCAAAGTTAGCTTGAGGCCTTTCCTTCCAAATGCTCTTCCATGCTGCTCTCCACTGTGGCCAACAGAATGTAGTGTTTTCCATTTTTTAGTTCAAAACTCTGTGTGTCAGCCTTGATACTTCTGTCTTTCACATCTTATATTTATTTCATGACAGAGCAAGTAGAGTTTATTTTAAAACTTTTGTTTATTCAACAATATTATCAAGTGCTCAGTGTTAAACCTTCAATTCTAGTTGGCTGTCGCCTTTGGACTTTCTGTCTTGTGTTTCTTTAAAATATATATATATATTTCCTGTGTAATACACCATTCTTTTAAAAGCACAAACAATTCATCTTATTTCTCCTTCAAACATGTCAAGTGTCCATTTCATTCATAGTAAAAGTCCTTATAGTGATTTACAAGTTCATGCAGTCAGCTTCATGACAATAGACACTTTACTATCTTTATAGTGAGCAGAGAAATCAGAGACACTAAGTAGACTCTCAAAAAATATTTTCTCAATGAAGTTGTCTACTTAACAGTAAGAAGTTATGTTACTTTAAAATGTATTCTCTCTCACAAAGAAAAAATATCCCTTCTGGTGGGTTTCAATGGAGCCAATTACCTCTTTTAGTTAATTCACACTAAGAAAGTTCAATACATCACATGACATTATGAACTTTTCTTCCAAGTCCTGCTCTTGAAAAACATGCATAACAATAGTTGCATTGTGAAGTCAATTTTGACTCATTAGAAAAATCGTTATTGCAGTCAATATTAAAGCAAAGATTTTTTTCCCCCAAGGGCATATTATGCCACATGGTTGATTATTGTATTGCCTGTTTTAAGAATGAAACAAACTTACACTTGGTAATTAGTTAGTCTATTTTTATGCATTAGAACAACTTAACTTCTTGGTTTGATATGGATATTGTGATATTTTTCACACAGTAGGAATTATAATTTTTGATAATTTTTGGTGAAAAATTTCATTTCCATTTTGAAAATCATCATATCACTAAATATACAATGCTGCACAAAACCATATGTCAATTTTAATATTTGATTCTGTACCTTGACACTGTAATAACAGTCTAGTATTGAAGAAATTCAAAGACTAAGAGTCAAATAGGTCCAGGAAGATATATTCACAGTTAGCCTCTGAAAACAACTACAGGATTTTTGATGTTCTTATACTACCACAGGCAATGTGAATAAGTGAAACTGTCAGAAGAGCGATCACATTTTGTTGAATTTTAATAGAGAGCACAGTGGAGTTTTAATCTGTTTTTGACCCTATGATGAGTTCCTGAAATGATCACAATAAAATTAAATCAGGACAATGAAAGAGATGGGACACAGATGGTGATGGTAGCAGGCTATGGTTGAAAGTTAGGCATTCTTACTCAAGTTCATTCATTAATATACCTCCAGATGCAGTGGAGAATATTTTAAAAAATGGTTCTGTTTCTGAGGCTGGGGTTTTGTTCACTCCTCTTTGATGTTTCCAACAAGTATTTATTGAGCTTGTAGTTTGTGTCAAAATGTTCTGAACTCTGGATCTCTAATAGCTACTGCACAAATCTTCTTTGTAGTTGTTCTGTAATACACAGTTTTGGGGAAATGGCTTCTACATTGAAACATGATATTGGGGTCAACCTGATCAACCTGGTTCCTGCTGCTTCGGTATAGATTTTGGATGTCTTCTATAAATAGGTTTAAAAAGATTTGTTTCATGAAGTTACTTAACAGATTTTGAACTAAGAATTAATTTATTTTATTTAAATAAGAAAATCAGAGTTATAAAGGGATTTTCCTAAAGTTTGTGAATGCAAAACATAATTCTTATCTCACTTATGAGTTACTATGACCCAGAAACATGGATCCAGGTTGATCTCAATATCATGTTCCAATGTAGAAACCATCTCATAAAGACTGTATTACATTAGAACAACAATAACAACCAAGTTATATAATGGCATATTTTTAAATTGGTGGGAACATTAGAAGTGGTTAGAGTAATGTTCAAAAACTTGTCACAGGCTCCAGATACTATCTGATGACATTCTTAGCTTTTGAATTCGTATAAGCTATAACCAGGACTATAGTCCTTGGGTTACTTTATTCTAAATGATGTTACATGATCACCCAAAGATGTTAGGTCAGACATTGGAGTGAACAATGAGTGGATATTCAGTGTGGTAAATATAGTTCTATGTAACTGTGTTGTGAATCTGTAATATTTCAACTGTCCAGGATCACAGTGTTCTAATCAGTAGGTCAACAGAACAGAATCTTTAAGAAATGTGCTTCTTTGCACTAAGAACCTCAATGTTCAAACCACACTTGCATTCGCCTAGAAACTGGGACACAGAAAGAAATGTATGGGTAACATTACTTGAAGTATATGTGGGAATCATTTAATACAATAAATCTATTATTAAATAAAAGAAATTGAGATCTATTGAAAAATTATGTCACAGGACCTTCCAGTGACATACACATGAATGAAAGTATGGAAATACAGGTAGAAAATGAGGAGAAAGCAAAACACAAATAAAATTTAAAAATCAGCAAAATTTACCCTTGATCAGATTTACAATGACTAGAAAAAGAAACATCATGAACTCCTTCAAACTAGGTCTCATGGAAACATAGCTCATCCATATTCAACATTATGAAAAACGCATTAGATCCTCAGGCATCTTTAAAGACTCATATGCTTGGTGCAATAGCAATAAACAAATATAAAATCTAAGGAAAGAGAATGCTTTCTTTCTTTTATCTGAGGAAGGAGACTGCTCAAGCAATAAGATCTTCCTCAAACACTCCTCATATACAGGGAGGCCTGGAGCCCACATTGCTCACCCATAGCAAATGCCTCACATAAATGGAGCCCATTACACTATAGAAGACCAACTCTAAAATAATAAAAATTACTTATCCTTAAAGAGGATTAAACACACCCTCAAAGCACAAAACTCTGAGTAGCTGAAATTGCATACATTTGCATGCACACATTTGAGCAATAACAGTTAAACAGAATACACACTATCAGAAACACATCACCGATCAACCTAGCAATTTTGCTGTCAGCTAGTATGCTACACTGGGAATCTTATATAGTATGTCACCCTGCCTTGACTTCACTAATCTAAAGTCCTTCATCAAGACGTGAACAGTTCCCCAGGAGAATGAGAGCTGCATTCTTCTATAAAAACATGAACACAATACATATATGTTAGACTTTAATGTCTAAGGCCCTCTATCCCACAGACATATATGTCACAATGAATTTCTTATTCTTTGAAGAAGATAGTTGAGCAAATGTTCTCTCTAACTTTATAACTATATGAATTGTAAGTGAAACAGTATTGGGAATCTTAAATGAGGGTAAGTCAATTCAGGATCTTGGCAGGAGTAGCCTGAAAATATGGAAGAAGAATTGCCACCCAGTTTCTTTACACATGGTCTAACATAATAATTGTAACAAGGACAATTCTAGTTACACCTGAAAATATTAAGTTTCAATGCCTACTGCTGGGAAATTGAGCACTCTTTGTTATCTGTGTTGTCTGTGATGCCTTACTTGAGGGCATCTTCTGATCAGCTCAATGATGAAGACCGAATAAAAGCACACTGGGAGTGAGAGAAAAGCCATAGGTCCCACAGGGGCATGAGGTCTCCTTTCTCCAAGTCTTCATGGATGGATAAGTTTCTCTCTTTTGCTTGAGGAAAGCAAGATTTCAGCAAACAGAAGGAAGCACAGCAGTATCATTTAGATAGCCATTGGAAATGGACTCCTTCCTTTATGTACAGAAAACAACAGGATATCACCACTGGGCTCTATTGATGGGTGTCTTTCTATTCTCTCTTATTTTTAGCAAGCAAAGACGATGTAACCATGGGACTTTGAAGTAATTAAAGTCTTCAGAGCTCGAAGCCACCTTTTTAAGGTCCAAAGAGCTAACATGGTATTTCTGCCCCTTAATTGAGGATGCAGGAGTCTGTGCAGTGGACATATGTTCCTTTCATGCTCATGGCCTCACCAGAAGTGTCCTGGTTGCTGGCCATAAAACACAGTTCACTACGAGTTGAGCACAAGTCTTTGCACAGATTGGTAGAAGAACAATATTATGCTATTTCCTGGCCCCAGAACTTCCTATTGACACACCATATTTAAGTTTACATAATCTATTTTCTACATGACCCATGTGGTAAACCAGAAGGTTTTTGTTTTTTGTTTTTGTTTTGTTTTGGATAATAGCAAAGGCAGACTTCTTCTGACCCTTCCTTAGGCTTATCACTCGTTCACCTAGACCTGTACTTTATTAAAGACATCCTCTGTGGGGAACATAGTTTCAGTTATTTGGTAATAGGAGATGGAGTTTTACATACTGTGAGCTGTGGGCTTAGAGCCAGACTCCAGTTCTGTTGCATCAGTGTGGGAAAGAGAATATGTCTTCCTTCCTGACCCACAGATCAGGCCAGGCATGTCTAAGGATATGTCAGAAAGGGTTAAGTTCCTCTTTTTTTGCATAGTGGTGGAGGTAGTCGTAAGTTTCTATCTGAAGGGCCTAAAGAAGTAGCCTGGATATTTGAGGCAAAGTATTTAACTTCAAGTCTATGATTCTACTGAAGTAATAGTCAACTAAGTTCTCTTTGTTTCGATAGGATATATTCAGCACAATCTGGAGGCATTTGTGGCTATGATGACTGGGAAGTCACTACTGGGGGGAACCCAATGACACTGTTAAATATACTCCAATGCACAAGGGAGCCCTTCTCTTCTCTTATGTTGACAATAAAGAATTACTGGGCTTAGAATGTCACTGAAAGAAACAAAGGAAATGTCTAAAGCAACATGAGAAAATTATTAGTATTATAAAGTAATGTTAAAGATTTTAAAATATAGAAAATATGTACATTAGCTATAGAACTAAGATAATATGTTTTCATCTTTTACTTGGATTCCAGTATATGAAAGCTAGCTATAACTGTTTTCAGTATATCCCATACTTAGCTGTGCTTTGTCCCTAGATAATTTCAGGGATATATGTCAATCAATGCTGGCTCCTTGCTTGTGTAGCTGACTGCTCTGATGGTGCTCTACTCTTTATTAAATCTCAGGCTACCTGACACCTCACTGTAAGGAAATACCTGACAAAAGCAACTTAAGGATAGAAATGCTTATTCTGAACTAGAGTTTGAGGACACAATCTCTCTCTCTCTCTCTCTCTCTCTCTCTCTCTCTCTC
>NW_021620842.1:282786-305172 GCF_004785775.1 Grammomys surdaster
CTCTCTCTCTCTCTCTCTCTCTCTCTCTCTCTCTTTCTCTTTTGTGGAAAAGTCATGGCAGCAGTGTGAGAGGTGGCAACCTGTAATATTGTGTCCATAGTCAGGCAGCTGAGAGGAACGAACGTTGTTGCCCAGTTTGATATCTCCTTTTATTCAGTCATGTACCTCAACCCGTTAGGGTTGCTGTTTCCTCCTAAGTCAAACATTTATAGACATAACCAGATATGTGGTTTTGTGGCAATTCTAAATGCAGTCAAGTTGACAACAAAGATCAACAATCACAACTCTACTCTTTGTGAACCTGACCTCTAAACATGATACTTAAAAACAAAACAAAACAAACAAACAAAAAAATGATACCCTATGCCCTGAAGGTCTCATTTTCATATCAAAATGTAAACTATGTTTATTTCATCTCAAAGAGTTCCTGGAGTCTTTAATTCAAGACTGTTCAAAAATTTAAGATCTCCTTTAAGATTGAAGATAAATGGAGTGAGTGTGAACTCATGGAAAAACAAAACAAAAATCAAGTTATACACTTCTAATATGCAAGGATATTGAGTAAAGATTCCCTTCTTAAAATGGGGGACTAGGAGATAGTAAGGAAAGATAATTCAAAAGCAATACATAAATCCAGCAAACAAAACCAGCAAACCATATAGCAAACCATACAGCATCTGAAGTTTCTGATAGCATAATCTGTAATTCAGCAGCTTTGGGTAATTTCATTTTTTCATTGCTACCTCTGGTATCATACTAATTACTCTACTATCCAAGCCCTGTTCCATGAAGACAGTTTTTTTTCCCAATAGATGATCCATAGTACAAATGTTACCAACATCCTGGTCTCTCCATTTAAACTTAAGCTTCATCTTTCCAGCTTCATGCCATGGTCTTTCATGGCCTGCTTCTAATGAACCTGATGCTGCCATACATTGTCTGGCCTCAGCTGCTTTCTGATATCTTGGTGTAAGCATCTATGACCCCTCTCACACTTATATCTTTTATGCCTGCAAATTAGTATCGTATGGACAATGTCATCAATTTCTGCTCCCAACTAGAGATGTTAGTTCCCATCTGGATAACAGTTACAGTAGAGGTGGCCTTTAAGGCTAATTTTGAGAAAACACTTTCCTTACCATTTTAGCAGCAGCATTCTCAATTCAAGCCCTCTCCTTTCAAATTGCCAGGAATAGCGACACATGCTTGCAATTCTAGCACTTAAGAGAGCTATGTGCAGGAGAGCAGGGATTTCAAAGTCATCCTTGGCTACATAGTACAATCAAAGTCAGCATGAGCTAAATGAGATGCTGTTTTAAAAAATAACAATAAGAAAGTCTAATTAATTCACATTTTCAGAAGCTGGAGCCTTTGTTATGTGGAGTGTTGCCTTGAGAGTCTTAGTACTGGACACCAGATTTCTCTTTAATGGTGCTGATGTCTTTAATAATAACAACCTCTTTCTTGCTCTTCTGGCTGGAACTTTGTAGTCTTGCTCCTTTCCATGCCAAACTGCCTATTTTTCCTATTATTTGCTTTCTCTGTTATTCTACAGAGTGCCAACCTGGATGAGAGCATTGAGCAGTGACCACAACACAGCTGGAGGCTACCATATTCTGACATTTCTTTCACTAAACAAATCAGTCATTTACTTTTTAATTTGGGTTCACCCCAGCACTCAGGTCTCTGGAAGAATGAAGCCAGATTCCTTGATGAAATAGCATGAATGATTTCTATTTTAGTTCCTGATAGAGTTATTATTCATCACTGAAATTTCATGAGCTTGTCCATAGCTCTCCCAGCATCTAGTGTTCCATTCCCTTCCAAATGGTCTACCAAACTCTTTAGTATGTTATCTTAGGTCCTTTCTAATCCAATGTTCCACTCTCCTCCTCATTTTTCTGGAAAATCAGATCCAAAAGCTTAAGAGCTATTTGGTGAGATTATAACAATGTCCTCATGCCTCAGTAACAATTTTCTGCATTATTTACTTTTCTTGTTGAAAAATAAAAAGAATAACAGCCAAAATCAACTCAATAAATGAAGGGTTTATTTTTGCTTGAAGTTTAAAGGTACAATATATTATGATAGACATGACCTGACAGCACAATGTCAAGGTAGCAGGTCACACAGTGACACACAGAGACTTGATTGTTGATGTTCAGCTTGATTTCTCCTTTATTTTGAGGAAGGGGGCCTGACTATTAGATGATGCTAATCCAGCATGGAAATTCTGGAAATACTTCATAGACACACAAGAGGTGTGTTTCTGTGGTGACCCTACATCCAGTAAGGTGGCAACACAACTTATTTCTGGAAGGTGAGGTAGGATGATACCGAGGGATTGTCCTTAGTGATAGAATAAACATGCCAATAAGTGGGAGGCCTTGCCAAAGTAGGAGATAAGAAGATAAGATGATCTTGATTTTCACAAGAGAGTATGATTGACTGGTAATCATATTGTGCATGGGAACAAGAGCTGGAGATTGAGCCCACTGAAGTCCTGATGACGTTATCTGGAATCAAGGCAATAAGTACATAACACTGACATTAGTTTTAGGACTTGAACCACGGTTACCTCAATGCATTTCTGAAGCACAAATATTTCACAGATGGAAAGTCACTGAAAGGTCATTCTAAACCAGTGGTTTCTAAACCTCTATATTTATACATAGACCCTTGCTTAATGGGATTCTATCTAAACATGATAATTACAACAATAATGAGGATATCAACACAATCAAATCTCATGACTTGAAGCAGAATAAGCATCCAGGGATTTCATTGTCTTCCCAGCCACTGATGTAACCTGACTGCATGCTCTATAGTTGAGAAAACTGAAGTCTAGAGAGTGAGTGGAATATCTTATAGAATTATACACAGATTTCATAGCTCCTGGTATAATATTCATTTCTGCGTGAGAAACAGCAGATTATTTGGTGAAAGGCAACAGTAAAAAAATAAGTGGTCAGTAGGTTCTGGAAGTACATACACATGACAAAAGAAAATGCAGAAGAGGACAGAGATTGAAGGAGAGGGATGCTGAGATTAAGTTAGAAAGCCGAAAAAAATAGCAACAAATAAAGCAAGATGGATGGGATGTATCTTGTAATAGCTAACATTGTGTATTGTATTAGTTAGGGTTTTAGTGCTGTGAACAGACACCATCACCAAGGCAATGCTTAATAGGACATTTAATTGGGGCTGGCTTAAAGGTTCAGAGGTTCAGTCAAGGCAGGAACATGGTGGCAACTAGGCAAGCATGGGGCTGGAGGAACTGAGAGTTCTATTTCTATGTCATCATCAGAAGGGTACTAGCAGAATACTGCCTTACAGGCATCAAGGATGAGAGTCTTAAAGCCCACACCCAATGACACACCTATTCCAACAGGACCATACCTTCTAATAGTGTCACTGCCTCGGCCAAGCATATACAAAGCATCACATGTACTAAGTTTAAATTACTATAATTAAGCTGCCTATAAGACAGATTTGTCTCTAACCTGTAAACACTACATGCTCAGGAACAAAATAGCCTGGACTTCTGGTGGGCTATTCTTGTAATTTCCTGGCCTTGTGCAACTTTGTTTATGCAAGTTAATGGTCATAATATCTCTGTAATCAAAGCTTGTTTGCTCCAGGTAACCAAGACATCTGTTTGCTAAACAGAATGTTACCTTCATATTACCTGTAAATAAGATATGTGTGACTGATATAGGTGGAATGTGTGCTTGATTGCACATAGCAGGAAGTACATACCTCTAATTGCACAGAGGGAGGAAGTAGGTAGCCTTGTGAATTTTGCCTTACAAATCTCCATGTAATTCAATGCACATTTGGGAATCCTGAGACTTGAGTGTACTCCTGAATCTGAATAAAAGCTCCTTTTTTTTTTTGTTAAAATATATTCATGGTCAGAATGGTAAACTTCTGAATGACTATAGGCCCATAGCAATCTCAGTGGAACATCATTTGCTTAGCATGAGAAATGCCTGAGTTAGACCTCCTAGAAAGGCAAAGCAAACATGTGTCACACTGGTGACTTTCAAGTTGCTTTGTGTCCATCCAGAGTCCAACCTTCAGATATTAATCCTACCATCAGTTTAACATCTTTGCTAGAAATTTCACATGCATAGGTTTATGCCTAGAATTTGAACATTGATTCCCCGACTCTACCCACTCTGTTTCTTCAAGAAGCTTCTTGATTTGATAATGGCAGTGGCTATACCAACTGAAGTCTGCTCTCACAGCAAGTATGTAGGCACCAGCTGTTGGCTCTTCTCGTTCCTGTAGGCTCCATAGTAGATCCAAGTAATGTGTGTTAATCAACCTTTCAAAATGTAGTCGTAGCCTAAACTTTACTTAGTCGATCTGAATTCTTTGCCTTCTTGAGAGATAGTGAAACAACCTTGTTAATATTCCTTGCTGCCTTCTCTTCCTCCTCCTGCTCCTCTTTCTCCTCCTTTCTCCCTTCCTTCCTTTTCTTCTACCTTTGGGTCCCATGATGCCTTTTCCTCATAGAAGACTCAGTGATCTTTAGAATGTAAGGGTGGGTGTCTTGTTAAGTGTTGTACAAGGAAGCAAAACCCATGAAGAGAAAAGAATGAAAACCTGGTGCAGATTGATTTTCTAAACTTGGATCAGACTTCAGGGAGTCCAATGCCAGACAGTTCAATGTCAGTATATTTTAAACACAGTACAGTTTTGGAAAAGGTTTCCAGGCAATAATCAGTCCAACAAGTCCAACTTCAGAAGCACAATAAAGCTTAATTTGTGATTGCATATACATGTGACCATGAGGATGGGTTCTATAGCTAAAAAGCACAGAATCTTATGTGGTCACTGATTGAAAGCATAGAGGTCAGCAGGCTATAAAGTACATGTGGCATCTCCTCTATGGATGGGTAATGGTCTAGGGAAGCACAAGTCTAGAATAAGCATTCTGGATAATTTAGGTGAGGTCTGCCTCCATAGCAAAGGTGGGTGAGGTTTGCCTCCAAAAATAGCAAAAGATCACAAGTCATTAAGAAAATACACTCTAAGCTTTCTGAATGGAATGTGGGTATTTGATTTGTACTTCCTCCATTGAGATTATGTCACCTCTCTGGTAACTTAAACTCTGGTAACTTCCCCTTAGCACATGTAATAAACTTCAAATGTATTTATTTCTTTATTTGCATATATATGTGAGAGTGATACAGACACACACACACTCACACACACACACACTCACATATATATATATATTAGAGTTTCATTCAGTGAGCTGACAGATTTAGCTTATGCAGTCTTGTTGGGAGCACAGAGATACTTACAGAGCAGCACTGAGAGAACCACACAGGGATGACTCCTCCTTGGAGGAGATACAAATATAATATCTGCATTATGTCCAGACACTACTGGGAATTTCAAGAAGTTGAGAATGAGAGCCCACAGGCCTGTGAATTGTCTAGACCTGGGAGGAATCCAGCTTAGCTCAGGGTGAATGTCAGGATCATAGAGGAGCCTTCTGTGGAAGACTTAGGCATTGAGGTTATGTATAACGAAGCTCCCTCCTCCCAGTTCTTGATGAGAGAGATAGTTTTTGCTTGTCCAAACTGTTTATGGTAGAAAATGGATGCATACATCTTACTCAGGTTGGACCAAAGATTAAATACCTTTTGCAGAAAAGAATGTCTTGGAAGGAAAGTACATTGGCTAAACTCTGAAGTCCCACCTAGATAAGCATGAAGAACTCTGAGCTCTACGATTCATGACCAGTTGCTGTGGTCCTCTTAGTGGGATGTTGTGGTCACATGCTCCAGGACAGAAACCATTCTCAATTATGAGAATTGTTTGGGTTCCTTAGTCTGCTCGACATTACCAGTTTTTCTGTCCGGTGACATGGTTCCATTTGCTCCAAACTTCTCATCATTTTTAATCCTTATTTTGGATTTTACAATCCTTATTAAACTATACCACATAAACTCAATCATATTTTCAAAATTCATTTTTCTCCCTATAAATTTACTAACTATAAAATATGCAATGTAAAACACAGATAATCATTTCCTGACTAGCAGCATTAAGGAAAAGGTTTTCAGTGATTCAGTTATATTTAAATAAACCAGATTAAGTAGCCAGAACAAGATGGGAGGCATGTATTAGGTGTCAGACTGTGGCAATGATGCTGCGGATGGGACATTAGCAGGTGGAGCTTATTTATTGAGCCAGGCAATTTATGACTTACCACATAAAAATAAACTAATCAAAGTTTAAGAATAAATAAAACTAGTAAACTTTTACTATCCTTGGACCCATGGCTAAAAAGTATGCTTAATTTTAAGGATCCTCAGAGTTCGTTGTAAACAGGAGAGTACTTTTTACACATGTTTCTTCCTGGGTATTCTGGTTCTGTAAGGGGCTATGAATTGTTAAAAACACAAACTCCCAAATCTTCCCCATGGCATTTTGGTGGGCAGCCTCACCTGGAGCCACGAAATAGGTAGCATATCTGTCTTCTGTGCTTACCAGATAAGGAGATACTAGAATAAATGAGTTACTCTGGGTGGCAGCTTGCACATTGCTTATTGAAAATGTCAATACTTCCCAGTGATCGCACACTAAACTCTGAGCTCAGTCTTGCAAAGGAAACCTGGCTGTTGCTAGAACCATGGAGACAAAGTAACATGTAAGGTTTTTATGGCTTTGGAATGCTTGCCTTTTGTAAAGATTAGCCTCACATGGTTGAGCCTGATTCCTAATGTACACAGTAATATGTTAAAAAAAGATATTGCTATGAGAAAAAGACCTGATGCCTTAGGTCCAGAGTATCCTTAAGCAGAACGTATTCCCATTCACTGTGGAGCACATTCCTTTGACTCTGCCCTAAACGCTCTGCCATCAATAATTAAATGCATCTGCTGGACTGAAGCATTTCACAAAAAAATACAATGGGAGAATCATTTCACACTACTCTTGCTTTTCTACTGGAGGGTTTATTATGAAGGGAGACAAATGCAAAAAACAATTCTGTAGCTTAAATTGTGATAGGTTTTTTGTTGTTGTTCTGCATACATTCACGCTTCAGTGACACTGACTTCATTGATAGGACTTGAGTGAATTTGAACTTACAGGACAATGGAGAAGGATACTGGATGTGAACATGAGCAGCCTGTGGCAATATCAGGGAAACAGACTCAGTGTATCTTCAATTCCTAAATCTCAAATATTCTCAAATAATTAAGTTTTATGGAGCTATACAAAATGATGTTATGGTAAAATGAAAAAACAATAAAGATTTTTTTGAAGTTACCTATACATTTTATCTGAAGCCAGCTTGTTTTTAGTTCTGAAGCCCAGGTATAAATCCGGACAGAGACCATGAGTATTGGTGCAATGAGGTGGAAGTTTAATCACAGTAAGTCCACTGAGAACATAATGTTGCCAACAGCCATCAGGTGGCTAGTGAAAGAAAGCTCTGTAGGTTTGCTAATGAATTTGAAATGCAGATGCCCTGGATAGTCAATCCTCTTTATGAAGTCATTATCTTTGGAAGAGAGCAATTCTGAGAGTGGAATTCTTATGACTATGTCTAATGTATGTAAATAGTTACACCTCATTGCAGAGGTTGCAAGTGAAAATCAATCCAGTGGGCCTCACTCTGGTGTCAGGCAGGACAAGGGGAACACCAAATCTTGATGTCTTTCATTTTCATTGAGACAAAAATACAAAAAGAAAAACAATCCCCTCAAACAAAACAACAACAACCACCACAACAAAAAAACACCCCATCTTTCCCAAGTAGGTCTATCCCACTTCCTTTAGGATACATTAAAACATGAAATGTATTACATGCTACTGCATAAGTAATAAAAGATATAAAGCTGAACAACTGACAGAAACTGTGAATAGGTACATGATATGACACTATATATCTTTCACAGAATAAACATAAACTGTCAAGAGGAAAGCATAAGAAGGATCAGGCTAATTCTTGACAAAACAGAGCCTCTTAGTTACTACATCAAATTTGGGGAAATATTGAAAGAAATGGGACATAAAAAGCTATGACTAATTATATAATTGAGGTGGTGAAACCATCCTGGTAGGAGCAAAGTTACTAAAGACACGTTTGTATTTCTCCCTTCAGCTATCAAACTATTGAAACAATGTTTCGCCAAGGAATCAGAATTTGTCCCAGAACCTTGTGCTATAAGAAGAAAAGGCTGAAGAGTTGTTCTAGCCAGAAGAGTTTGTCTCCCAAGAAAAATATTTCACACAGTTGTGACCAGTTGTCAGACTACCTTCCAGGAAAGATTGGAGTCAGACAATGAGGGTTCACTGAGGGATGGGACCACTCCAGGCCAGGCGGGGAGCTGCTTATTTATGCTGCCTCTCCCAATCAGTTTAAACATTAACTTCAAATAAGGATCTTACCTATGGACTTGGATAGCCCCTCCTCTGTTTTTCACAGTTGCTTGTTTCTTTACTTTTCTGCCAGCAGGTGACTTAGCTGATACAAGGGTCCAGGCTTTGATCTTCACAATGCTGATAACAACTCTGGCAAGCAAGGGCATGGGGAAAAAAAAAGACACATTTGGTGTGTCAGCCACTCTCAATAAGCTGTCTCTGGAAGGAGAGGAAGATTGAGTGTCCCATACAGCTGCTACAATTACTTTATTGAGGGGACTTTTCTTATCTTTCCCCTTCAGCTGGCAGCGCCAGGTCTCCACATCTATTTGGTGAAGCAGAGAGATGCATACTTGGTCTGACCTTTGGTAAATTTCTACCTAGTCTGTGTACTTTGGTGTTGTTTCCTTTTATTTTAGGGTTCCCTTTGAGATGTTTTGGTTCCTTTAAAATCACTTTTCTGGCTGCTATTTGGTGACCAGCTTTATCCTTCAGTTCGGCACTGTTTGTATTACAGGTCTTATCAGTGTGGAAGCTATTTTTGAATATATCTGGAATTGTATTGAACTACTTGTGTAACTGCCATGTGACATGGGAAAGTTGAAATGTTTGTCTGTCTTCTCTCTGCTGAGTCACTGGAATCCTGTTGATCTGTGAGACACAGAGAACAGGACTGTTGAGGCGACACTAAGGTCTGTATAGCAGGGAAACATTGTTCATGCATGGTGAGCACTATGAAGTAGGCTTTCATAAACTTGTGAAATCAGGGACCAACTTTCTGAAAATCATAAAGGAGCAAGCCACTGACCACTTTAATTTAGAATGTAAAAAACACTTAACGTATTTACATCACACACACACACACACACACATACACACAAAGAGAGAGAAGGGGTGATCTTTATAACTTAGGGAGAGTTTATTAGGGCTTATTGATCCAAAAGAATAAGAGTCCATGATGACAGTGAGATACAGCATCAAGTGGCAGGCTTGATGGCAGGGACAGGACACTGAGCAACCACAACTTCAGTTGTAATCAGAAAGTCAGGAAGCAGAGAAACAAACTGGAAGTGGGGTCAGGTTATGACTTTGGTTTCTTTTGTTTTGTTTTTGTTGTTGTTTGTTTCTTGAAAAAAGAACTTTCACTGTAGACCAGGCTAGCCTCAAATTCACAAAGATCAAGTACTGGGATTAAAAGTGTGTACTTTCATACCCGGCTAGGGGTTACAAACTCTTAAAGCCCTCCTTCCTACAACACAGACCTACTTCCTACAAGTTTGTACTTCCTATATCTCTCCCAAAAGTCCCAACCACTCGGGATCAAGTGTTCAAAAGCTTAAGTGAAAGGAAGAGACAAAATGTTAGGAGATGTTTTGTAGGAAGTACTGCTCTCCTCTATTTCCACAGGGCATTTTCAGAGGTCCTTAGTATTAGTCATTCTTCCTCATACTCTTCCAACCCTGCCCTCCCATTCACTACCCCATTTAACCCTTCCTATTCTTTTGTTCCTCTTTCCCTTTTGTAACCCTGCTTTCTATCCCCTTCCTTGAAATCTGACCCATAGTCCCTTTTAAGTTTCCAACCCGTATTGCCATTCCAAATGAAACATACTGATCTCAAGATTTGAAGCCAGCGCTCATGTGTGCAATAGAAGAGGAAGTATTTGTCTTTCTGGTCTGGATTGCTTCACTCAGAATGATCATCTCCAGCTCCACATGTTTACCAGTCAATTTCATTTTCCTTTACAGCTGAATAATAATAGTCTATTGGGTATATTAACCATATTTCATTATCCATTTTTCGGTTTATGGTTGTATAAGCAGTTTCCACCTTCTGACTATTGTGAATAAAGCAACAATTATCCTGGGGGAAGAGGTATGTTTGTGGGAGGATATACAGAGATCCTTTTGGGGATAGGTCCAGGAATGAAATGTGGTAGATCTATTGTAAATGTCTTGTAGAACCTCCACACTAATATCTATAGTGGCTGTACTTCTACGAATAATGAATATGTGTTCCCCTTTCCACATATCCATAACTGTAGAGAGAATATCTTGTGTATTATATGGATGCATCACCTGTCAATTAAAAAGAAAAAAGGAAAAGAAACTTTATAGCCTATAGAAATGGGTAGAATAGAAGAAGAGCCATCATGCATGCAGAAAGGATTCTGTAAGAGACTTAAGCATAGGAGGATTTGCCCTGGGACATGTAGGAGGATAAATGTGTGAAAGCTGAGCAACTGTAACCAGTCACATGACAGAACTGAGATTAGAATAAACAGAATATTAAATTATGAAGTAGTCAGGGAACAAGGTATTTGTAAATATATTTTAGGCTCAGAGTCACTATTCTGGGAGCTTGGTGCTGAAAGGAAAACACTCCACAACACATAACAGAATCTGTTGTCCTTTGTTTTATTAGTCTTAACCATTTTGCCCAGGATAGCATGAAATTTCATTGTAGTTTTAGTTTGCATTTTCCTGGTGGCTTAAAGAAAGTAAGAAAATTTTGAATATTTATTGGCTTTTGATAATTCTGTCTTATTTTGTTCTAGTTTGAATTCTATTGCTATGATAGACCACTTAGCCAAACAAGTGTGGGGAAGAAGAGGTTTTTATCATCTTTCACTTCCATATCATAGTCCATGACTGAGGAAGATCAGCTCAGGAACATGAAGGCCAGAACTGAAGCAGAGACCATAGAGAAATGCTGATGATTGACATGCTTTCCTGCTTCTGCTTAACTACTTTTCTCTTACAGATCCTATCTATCCTTTGTCAACTTGCCACACAAACATGTCACGTTAAGCCATACCCTTTCCTTTCTTGTTTGTTCTCAAGACTTCACATTAATATCATAATATAAAATATAGCACAAGTTTCATTGTGTCCTTCATGCGTTATCACAGAAAGTTTTTCTTGAAGTAGATGGGGTTTAACACAGGGACACAGAATTGGACAATGTGCAGAGAGTAAGATGCTTTGGAACACTCAACCCTAAATTAGAGCTCTTCATCAAAATCCTCCCCTCAAGGCTGGGAATCTAAGTGGAAGAGTACATGGTAAGAGTGTAATAGCTAGAGGTGATGGATGACTCTAAGAAAACAGTGCCTCCCAGACACAACAGGACTGATACACATATAAATCAGTGTTTAATATTATTATATTAATATGGGTCTTGGGAATAAACAAGAAAGAAGAGGGTATGGCTTAAGGGAAATGTTTGTGTGACTTAAAGAGACTGTGGCAGCATATACAAGACTTCACAGGTTCAGGACAGAGCATGTCAAACACCAAGAGGGGGAAGTGAAGACAAGCTTCCACTTCTTACGAAGAAGCTATCTGCAATTGACATTTGTGGGCAAGGGAAAAATAATTTTTCTACAATAGAGTTTCATTGAGTATATTAACCACATCCCAGGACAGGCCCCAGCCCAGGAGAAACTGGCTAACAAAAAGTGAACTCAATAGACATTTGTAGACATTTTATCTCATTTTGCTTTGTTTTGACATTTTTTGTAGTACTAGTCTTTTGGTTGTTTATTTTGAGTTTCATTTCTAAGGACACTTTTTGTTACATGTTTCTTGTCTTTGCTTGTTTTACAGAAAGAGAGAGGAAAAACCATAAAGTTGGGCAGGTTCGGAGGTCAGAATGATCTGGTAGAAATTGAGGGAAGTATATACATGATCAAGATATACTGCATGAAAAGAAATGTCTTCCCAATTAAAAACTGTTTTAAAAAATTCCAGAAGTCTTTAGAAAATTCTAATGTTTTAAATATGTAATGATTCTTCAAAAGTTCAAAGTTTCTCTACTGTTGGCTCCTGTAAAATCAAAAATAAGTGATGTAATTTCTTCTACAGGAGGAACAGTTACAATCAGAAAACTAGTCAGAAAACTAAACTCAAACAGGGTAAATCCTAGGTCAGTATCTAGCATCTGAGACTTGTCATGATCTTATAGAATCCAAAGACTCATGAAGTCATACTTCTCCATTTCTGCCATGCACAACACATAGATTGGTAGGAACCACTGAGCTCTACAACATAGCTGTCACTGCCTTAGTGGTCATCCTATGGTCCTGGCCTCTTCAATATGCTGGGGTCTTCACTTCAATTGTGGCTGAATCTTCACGGTGGCCTCTCCCTGCTTTTGTAGCACCAGGCTTTTGTTGCTTTCCATGATCCATTCAGTTCTTGAACCCCCATTGTAACCTAGGTTGCAACTTAGGCTCATTAATGGCCTCCTAGCCTCTCTGTAGGAACTCGAACAATGCTACATTATGCTAACCCTCATCTGCTGTCTATGAGCTGTTTATGCCTTCAAAATCAATATCATATGGGAGATTCTTACATATTACCAAGTCCAGCTTGGTATGCTTGAAATGCATGTTTTGCCCACCTCTGGACCACACCTTCTGTATCCTGACCTTAAGAAAATAAATACTTACAAGAAGATTTCACCTGAATAATGCTGGCTTCTTATCAATGACAGGTTCTTTATAAGCAGCAGTTAACTAGTACCCCATCGTCCTAGTAAAACAAAGATTTAACTTAAGTGATCTGATCTTTTCTTAATCACAGCTGATTCTTCAGTCCCAACTGGCTAATACAGAATCAAAACAAAACAAAAAAAAATTGCATGGAAAGTCCAGGGAGTCTTTGAGGAATTTACAGACTTCTTTCTAAAATGTCACCAGCCAGGCCTTCATCATCTTCCCTTCTCACAGCATTATCTTTCAAGCTCTCATAACAGCTCATTAATCTCTGAGCACCCAATGGTCTTTTCTGGCTCAATGCTTCAAAATCTCTTCACAATCCTTTCTCAAGAGAATGGTCCGGTTCATTACAACAACACTCCAACTTCCTGGTATCAATTACTGTCCTAGGTTTCTCTCTGTTGCTGTAATAAAACACTAAAAGTAATATGAGTGAAGGTAGGGTTTATCTAGCCTATAGGTGATATGCCATCATAGAGAGAAGCCAAGACAGTAACCGAAGGCAGGAATTGAAGCAGCGACCATGGAGATACACTGCTTACTGGTTTGATTTCCTCCTTCTGCTTAGCTACTTTCCTTATAAAAATCAGGCCCACCTACTCAAGGATGCTGCTGTTGACATAGGCTTGACACTCCTCCATCATTTAATAATCAAGAAAATGTCTGACAGCTGTGTCCATAGGCCAATAAGTTGGAGGAAATCCTGCAGTTAGGGTCTATGTTCCTAGGTGTGTCAATTTGACAACTAAGAATAACTATCATAAGTTTCATGCCTTGATTTTTAACTGGGTTTATTTTTCTTGATGTTTAGGTTTTTGAATTATTTGTACATTCTTGACATCAACCCTTTCTCAGATGTATAGATGATAAAGACTTTTAATCCCATTCTGTAGGCTGCCTCTTCACCGAGATGATGGTGCAAGTAGAAGGTTTCATAAGTATACTTCACTAGGCTGAGAAAAATATAGTACACATAATTTTAATAAAAATATTTGAAAAACAACGTGAAACTAAACAAATATTGACACACTTACTTGCATTATGGTTTAGTTTTTAAAGCAGATATTTTCCTACACTTTACCTAAAAGTTAAATTAACTGAACCCTCACTCTTTTAAAACTGTAAGCTAAAACGTTTAAAAGCACTTATTTTACCCAATCCTTTATGATACCTCCTAAACAACAGTTTTTACTCATCTGTTGTCTTGATCTTTTTTTATTTTTTTGCTGTTATAATTTTTGATGATATAATTCCTGTCTCTAATGATGGCCTTAATGCTAATGCCTACAAGATTCTTTCACATGTTCATTATCGCAGGCTGGTAAGCCCTAGGTGAAAATTCAGGTCAGTTTCTTTAGGGAAGTAGCAACTATTAATGAGGCTCAGATGTTTCAGGAAATGATGAAAACTTGGCCAAATGCACGTCCAAGGGGATTGTAAAAGGCTCGCACATCCTCAGCTAACAATGTGAGTACAATTAATAGAAAAGCTATGTTGAAGAAAACGGTGAAAGATGCCCTAGCAAGTTTTAAGTGAACTATGCTGTGTATCATCCACTTTTATAAATAATTAGATACAGGAGAACTTGTACATTAATAGCATGCATGGTCAAATAAGTATCCCCCCAACCCCCCTGTGTACTCTTGTGGTTAATAACCTCTTCCATGGTTTAGGTAGTCTAATTCTAAACAATGAGCATAATTTTTTTTTTGTGTATATCAGGTCTTATTTGAAATTAGGATTTGTGACTATTTTCTAAAGTTGATGATGGAGAATCAGTAGAATAGACCTAAACAGTGCAGCAAGAGGGTAGTTATTATTTTAACACTTTAACAGAGGGACTCATTAAGTCATAAAACAATTTTATTGTGAATGAAGCCATCAGTAATTTTTAGAGAATTAAAATTGAGGTTTTGTCTAACAATATAGAAATTAGGATCCTTAGACTGGGTATTTTAAGTGATAACAAATTTAACCTTATTAATTCTGCCCTATCCAAGGTTAGTAGTACCAGCTAGTGAATGGATTATTTGTAAGCAAGAGTTATGGCACCTTCAACTTATCATTATGGGCAACAGAAAAAGTAGTTTTGTAAAGTTGGAATTACTTTCTCTGAATTATAAGAATCTTTTGTTTCAAAATAAATATCTAGAAAGTTCCTAGCTAACATCATAAATAGTAAGTAAAAGGTAACTAAATGAACTTTGAACTGAACTGTAAATTTTGAGAATGATCCTAATTTACATGTATTGAAAACAGTGTGACATTAATATTATAAATGTAAACCCAATCAATAAAGCGCTAAGACTGCCTGCCTTTTATGTCAGTAGGGGTATATCCTTTTTAAAGGACAGGAATAGAAGTTCTTCAGTGAACCGTTGGTTGAATTCAGAAGACCTACGAAGTTTAATAAAAAAAGGACATTCTATTACCTTATCACTAACTGGTACTAAAATTAAATATTTTACAATTGCAAATTAAAGAGTAATCTATAGAAATATTGAAAACGTTATGACTATGATCCCTAATGTTAATTGTAATAAAGAAACATATAATCCACATTAGTTTTGAAACATATTGTACCAACTGTTCTGAGATAATTTTTGGAATCATATGTATTTTCCTTTATGATTTGTGGGCATGTATCCGAGAAGTACTCTGTTCTTATATCCATACTACCAAGGGTCCCAGGGGACACATACATCATCCCATAGCTTAGAAAGAAAGGTAGCACCTGAACCAATAATGAATCTGCCTTCACTCTAGGTTAGGTTTCCTGGCATGTATTCCCCTGGCCTTGCTCTATCTCTCCTTATAACTGCTTTGATAACTCTAGGTGATGTATGTAAGCTAACTGAAGAATAAATTCAAGTTCTTGAGTCTATTTTTGTCAAAGAAGTTGAAAATTGCAGAAAACATAGAATTACTCTGGATTTAAAAGAAGACAAATATGTAGCTCTTATGAGAAGTCAGGAGGAAAAAACAGTGCCCTCAGATAGAAGCAGGGAACCTCTGGCTGTGATTCTTTAACACTGTAGACTTTTTGGGTTTTCCCATATATCTTGAAACCTCCACCAAGGCAAAGGAACTGATACAAAAACACAGGTCTTTGCTGTTTGTTGACATGTGCGCTCTGCATAGTTTTTCAATTACATGATTTTTTCTAGAGGTCAAAATCAAAAGGCACCCATGGTCCCAGGATATATATAACAGCAGGACCTGTGACTCTGACCATTGTCTGTAGATACTTTAGAATAAAATAGAAGGAAAAGACAGGGACATATAACTCTTCCCATGTACATGTAGTAAAACTCATATGTCTTGTTCCAAATTTATGAAGTGTTAGTGTTTCAATGCCAAGGCTGGCTTCACATCTTGTTAATCTCTGGATCTAGCTCCAAGCCTCATGTCCAGCACATGTGAAATACCCAATAAGGTCTCTACTATAAACAGGATTTACTAAAATAATAAAATGAAGGATCTTCATTTTTCCAGGAACATTCAAAATACTTTTCTATACTGTATTCTTGTTTTCTTTCATTTTATGAGGAACATTTATAAAGTGGTCTTGGTGACATATTTAGTGGCCTGCTCTAGGTATTTGTCTGGAATTTAAAAACAAGTGCCCAGGAAAACAAAAAGAAAAAGATCTCTAAGGTTTTGACTTAAAAATCAACCAAATCCATAAGGCTATTAATATGCAGCTAAGATCAGAATCAGATTAGGTTGTATTCATTCTAAGGTCACATGTATCAATTGCTCCACATATAAAGTCAGATATATCACAGAATATGATTAATTGTAAGGAGACACTATTAACTGATAAAGGCCTTCCAATGTGTGTTTGAAAAAAACCGAGACTAAGAAAATTCAAAGAGAAGAAAATTATTTGAATGTTATTTTCAATCCTTTGAGAAAACAAATAGAAATAAAGTTGTACCATCTATTGCGATGCTATCAGTCCAAACATCTATCTGAACTTTGTTTGAAAGAAGGAACTAAAAATTCATTGATCTTAAGAACTAGAAAGGGCAAGACTCTTCAGTCTCTTCATATCAATTATTTTCAACCACTCAAGTGTAATTACAAAATATGACATAGAGCCATTTGGAAATGTGCTGTTGTTTCATGATGGTAAAAGACTTTGGCATGTGTGTGTGTTGGTGGTGGTGGTCAATATTTATTAAAAGTGGTATTAGCATTTGTCTCTGGAAGAGATGCACATAGTATACAAGTACATAATTGTGGCTGCACTGAGGCAAAGGGACTGATACAAAGACATAGGTCTTTGCTGTGTGTTGACATGTGAGCTTTGCATAGTTTTTCAATTACATGATTTTTCTAGAGATCAAAAACAAAAGGCACCCATGATTCCTTGATACAATCACCACATATTAACATTCATTTTCTGGGCTGTAGATACATTGAATCCATAAGTCTAATAGGGCTAGACCTCAAAGTTGGGCACTACTTCTACATGGTAAAAACCTCAGTGCTTCACTAGTCTCCAAGGAATCCATGGTGAGCCATAGACCTCAGCAGGTTACCTTACAGATGTTGCTGACAGTGAAGATCTCTAGAAAGACAGAGGGAATATTGAGCCTGGGCAGAAAGGATCTTTTCCTCTAGGGAACAAATTAAAATATATTCACCCAAGGCCTTATTACTCAAGCAGGGATAATACATAAGTGTTTTTTTTCTCTTTTTAAAATATATTTTGTTTTCCTTTTAAACTTATTTGACAACAATAGAAGTTATTCATATAGTAAGGTGTATTGATGCTTAAAAGGTAAATAAGTTTTTATATATTGGGGTTGCATATATTCTGTATTTTTTTTTCTGAAAAGATGTGGCTGTCATTTAAACTTTGTCATTTTCATGATTATAGTTGTGTGGTGCTTTTTCCTCAGGTTATAACAAGATGCTATAACTTTTCCATGTAGTCATGGAAACTAGAGAATGTAGGAGCCAGATCTATAGTAATGGTAATTGAGGTAAAGGAAGTAAGACAGGGTCATCACGGTCTTTTCTTAGATCCCAGCTACTAGTGCCTTTCCTAGCTATAAATGATTTTTTGAAATGCTATATTATGCAAAAAGTGAGTAGTCTATTCAAAGAGAGATTCTCCAGTATAGCTCCCTTGAGGTTGCCATCCATGATAGGGTGAGACTCAGTAGTTGATACCTCTCACCTTTGCAGAAGCCTAGAAGACTTGGTCTTACCAAGATGCACTTTGGTGATATTATACTTTGGTATTTCACAGATTTGATGTTCTTTTGCATCCACCAAAACAATTAATGAAATAACTACCTATGTTACCTCAGGCTCCAGAAGGTTTCTGTGTTCTGACTAACTGTCTTCCAGGCTTGCTTTTTACAATTTTGTTACATGTTTGTGGTATCAGACTTTGGTTTTGGAGGCCATTTTATCCATTTCATAAGAAGAACACTTACCCAGTTGAGCTGGAATTGCCTTTTCTACATGAAAGTTTAGCCCAGCACCACGAATTATATAAATAGCTGTTCTGTAACAAGTTAAAGCATGAGTGGTACTAACATGGTTGTATGTTTTGGATTCATTGCCTATAAGTGCTTCGTGTATCTTTTCTTCCTCATGGTTATTACTTTTTTTTTTCTCTACTTACTTAAAGCCATCAGTTTAAAATGATAATCTCTCCCTCAAAAAGAATTTCTATCTTGTCTCAGCATGCCCTGGGAATGCAGTTAAATTCATTCAAAATAGAACTTCAATATAATAAAAACACACATTTAAACTTTTACAGAAAAAAATCCATTTACAGAAGTATAGCATGAAGATGAAGGGAAACCAATTTCTAAAGGGAAAGGTATAAATAAACTCAAATTCCAAGTTTCTTCCTCTTAACTGTCACAGCACACTTCTTGTTCCAGGTATGTGAGGATTTTTCTTCAGCAAATAAGCCATGCTATAGCAGAAAACATGATGATATCTTTCTGAGGACAGGTCTGGATTGCACACTGAGAGTTCAGACCCACAGGACTTCCTCTTTTCAGATATCAGTCACAACTGAGAGACCAGGAACTTAGTGCATATAAATTGGTATTCCTGCAACACCTTCATTGGATAAAATTAATCTCCTAGATCTATTCCTAGAACTCAGTGATATATTTGTGCTTACTGGTTCAGTAGGAAGGATCCTAAAAAAATACTGTTGAATGAATGTTTATGGTATTGAGAATGGTGTACAAATCTTCCTTGCCTTCTCTATATTATCTTGAAGCCAATTTAGGTGATTTCTACTCATTCTTCTTCTTGCTAGATATGGTTGAACAAACTCTTGAACTCCTACTGGCGATCAGCTTTATCTCTTTCTTGCTGAAATGAAAGTTCACACACTTTGAGTATGTTTAAATATCAGAAATGTAATCTGAGAAAGCTAGCAGAAGTAATTACCTCCCATGCAAAATAGAACAGACTAGAATGTTGAAAGTAACTCTAAGTTTTAAAGTGCTTTCCATAAATATGTTACTGGCCAGTGTTTTGTAAAGTACTTTCCATAAATATGTAACTGGTTACTTAAATTGTCTTTTATTGTTATAGTTTTGTTTGTTTTTGCTTGTCTGTTTTAAAAGTAGTGTTGACTCAATTATAGGGCTACAACAGCATAAAAGGAACAGATACATCTGGTCTATAGACTAACTATCCTGTGGAACACTGAAGCAAGGCCATGAAAGGCCATAAACATCTCTAGTTTAACTGTAAACAAGCACAGCCAGTGAGACAAAGAGAGGCTCTTTTTTTTTCTTTCTTTCTTCATTGTCACTTTTTTTTCTTCTTAGTGACAAAGAATGATGTAGACAGTTCATCATCTGGAGGGAGGACAGAAATGAATCTTCCATTCTTAATATCCCCATTATTTAATGACTCTTGAGAGATGCGTATGTATCTTTCTTTTGTCTTCCTAGTATACAGGGAAACTCAATGTGAGTTTCTTCCTACGTTCTGCTTCAGAATAAAATGTACATCCAAAAACAATATAGATATTGCTAAAATTGTCCTCCCTAGGTCCATAGACTTAATTAAGCCTTTAATCTTCAACTTGATATAGCTTAGAGTCATTTGAGTGGAGGGAGTCTCAATTGAGAAATTATTTTGATAAGATTGGCATGTGGGCATGTCTGAGGGAGATTATCTTGAGTGATAATTGACTCAGGAGGGCCCAGTCCGTTGTGGGTACAATCTTTGTGTGGCGGTCCTGGGCTCCATTACATGGCTCCTCAAGCATGGGCCCCAGAGGAAGCCAGCAGCAGCCTTCCTTCATGATTTTTTGCTTAAGTTCTTGTGTGAGTTTCACCCCTAACTTCTCTAAAAGATGGGCTATAACCTGGAAATATGAACCAAATAAAACTCTTCTGCCTCTAAGTTGTGTATTGTCAGAGTGTTTTATTATAGAAACAGAATGAAACTAAAAACAAGCCTCAAAAATGATCACAGTGCAGTTATTGTCCCCAAGTCCTGAGGCAGCTCTGGCATCTGTAAGTGCAGTTTCTGTCCTATCAGGAAGTTCTCCATTACAGCACACTACTAAAACACTGCCCTCAACACTTCTGTTTCAGTCACTTGACAGCTCTGAATTCAGTGACATGGTGAGAGTGCTCTAGATCAGTGGCTTTATGGTATTCAATATCTGAAAATACAGTCCCCTCTCTTCCAGATCAAGGTTCCAGGCCCAAGATAATCAACTGTGCTCTGGGGTTAATTTAAATTAAAAACCAACAAAATTATTACTTCATCTCTGCAGTGAATTGAACCATTTCAAATCCAATTTGACTGCAACTATTAAAAGCAGATAAATAAAACTGAAAAAAAGGTGGGGGAGGGGAGAATCACATATGATATGGATCCCTTAAGATGCAGCTTAAAGATATTTAAAAGGATTTTAGGTTACAAAGAGGTTTGTCCAGAAAAATTCACATCTAAAATACAAGTATCTGGGCATAAGCACCCTATTTTTATATAGCTCAATACAATTTGATGCTGAACTCTAGCAGCTAAAGGAGAGGAGGCAGGCAGGCAGACAAAGAGTATAATAGGACCAGTTTATTTCCAGGGGTTTCCTCTAACCAGTTATTTTAAATAGTGAAGTATCATAGGCTGTGTATGTTCTTAATCTGCTTTGGATCAGTTTTTATATTTATGAATAAGGATACCTATGTGGTTTTGACTATAGATACATTTTATAGTCTCTATACTTGTTATCTCCTTTCATCTTAACTAATTACTCATCTTTATTTTGAAAACAAATGTCCAAATAATGTTTCAAACTCATTTAGGAACATGTGACAAGCTAATCTTGACTGTCACCCTGATGGGATTTAAAATCACTGTAGAAACATTCCTCTATGTCTGTCTTTGAGGAAGTATTTAGATTAGGCTAGGACAAAAAGATTCACCTTAAATGTTGGTGGTACTATTCCATGGGCAAGAATCACTGATGGAATTACAAAATGTGACTGAGCCTCAGTGTTCCTTGCTGTCTGCTTCCTGTCACTGTGACCAGCTGCATCCTGCTTTAGCTGGCTGCCATGCCTTTGGCCATGGTGGATTGTGTCCTTTGAAACTGGAATCCAAAATAGACTTTCTCTCTTAAGTTACTGCTCAGGTAATTTGCTACCATGATGAGACAAATAACGCAGTGTTAGTTTAGAAAATATAAAGTGACTTAATGCATACTAAATATTCAAGAACACTTTCATCTCCATTCTACCCATTAACCTTTCACAGACACAGGACATCAGAATCTGTTCGTTCATCTCTGTTACAATTTCGTGAATTATCTGAAATGTGGATTAGAAAGTCCTATCAATCTTCTGACAGGGACGTTTTCCATATAAAAAATGTCTCAGAAATGCACAATAAAAGTTTTGGACCAAGAAGTAGATAAAGATTTATTTTTTTTGGATTAGAAACAACCAAGAAATTGGATTAAGCTATCCATGGATTAAATCAAGTAAAAAAAAAGGCATTAGCTAAGCTGATGTGATGTCATAAAATTTTCTATGTATAAGGCTTTGGTGAATATGTTACCTTTATACTTCCTGGTTTTCTTCATCAGACCATTGAAATTTTGGATGAAGTTTTAAGTAATCTAAGTGTATGATAAAATAAACATCTGAGGTGAACAGTGTCATATCCTCTATCTTGTTCTGGCATACTCCCTTAGAGAAAGATATATTTGAGACTACAGTATAAGTGACTTTGTACATATTATTTTCCAATTCACTAGTTTCATTTAATAGCATATTTTTGTGATCATTTCAAATCAGTGTGTAAGTAACTCTTCATTCATTTTAATTTCCACAAGCATGACATTTTAAAACCTGCCCTAATACAGTTAACCAATTTCCTGCAATGGCCATTTTCGTCCTATTTGTAAAGTTTCACTGCTTTCAGGGTCTCTCCCTCTCTCTCTCCCTCTCCCTCTCTCTCTCTCTCTCTCTCTCTCTCCCTCCCTC
>NW_021620842.1:305272-341493 GCF_004785775.1 Grammomys surdaster
TGCCGGCCCCCGGGCTCTCTTTCTCTGAGAAAATTAGAGACAGAGTTGGAATACTTTCTTAGAAGAATGTGATTTTGATACTTTGGAAACTAGAAGGCCTTAAAAGGACCCCAAAATTTCCTTTTTGTAAGTTCTTAAATAGCTTTTTGGAGGAAAATATCACCAGTGACATGATTTCAGCCAAGGTGCATTTTTAAGAGCTAGTAAGCATTTCAGTGTGCTTGATAATTTTTGGAAGTACTTCAAAACTCAGTTAGATTTAGTATATGTTGTCTTTAGATTTTTCTGTGTTGTGGTTCGTGATCTGGCTACTGTCCAATCTCAGTTTTCACTCCTTCCCCACATACTATTCAAGCTTTAGTCATTCCAGATGCTGGCTGCTATTCACAGAGGCCATCCTTCACCTATCCCTCATGCTGTATTACAAATCTTGACTCCTCAAGTCTTCAGTGAACTACAGTTGACTCTTGATGTCTAGGGATTGGTTCCAGAACCCATGCAAGATCAAAAGCTACTGATGCTTGTGTCTATTCTTAAGTACTACTCTATTTGTATAGAACCCATGAATCCTTCTTAGTAGATTTCAACTCATCTGTAAGTTTTTCAGTTTGCTAATATAATATAATGTTAATGTCAGTACATTGTGATACTCAGGGAATAATGACAAAATCTTCAGTTTGCAATACAGTTTGACCCCCATCCCCAATTTTGATTATGTGTTGAACCTGCCAATGTGGAACTTCCCAACATGGAGAGTTATTCTATGATGGACCACATCATCCAATCTCTTCATTTCTTCACATTTCATCCCACTAACCTCAGAACTTTCTTCCTTGTTCCCATTTAAACATGTCAACTTACCAGGTAAAGTACTACTGTTTAGTATCTGGCTTTTCTATACAACTGGATCTTTGAGCAAAAGGACTAGAAAGAGAATATCTGGGCCAGGTGATAGTTCACAGATGGTGCAACCTAGAGATCACATGACTGTAAAAGCATCTGTGCCTAAAGGGAGGCTGCTGCGTGGAGACATTCTTTTCATCGGGTATACTGATGGGAGAACTTACATGGAATTATTGAGGTCAGGCAGTACGTGAGATAGTTTTATATGATACCAAAGTTAGTTATTTTATTTCAGTTTTTTTTTCTGTTTAAGCTACCACCACATTATGCTATCCATGCTTTATTGTACATATTTCTAGTACTAAATTCTCAAAAAGGTACTTCAAATTTCAATATAATAGCATATTCCATGTGACTCCTCTCTTACTCATTGCCTTAGTTAGGGTGTCTGTAAAGAGACACCATGACAAAGTCAACATTACAAAGGACATTTGGGGATAGCTTACAGTTTTAGAGGTTCAATCCATCATCATCATGGTGGGAAGCATAGCTGTATCCAGGCAGTATCCATGGTACTGGAAGAGCCAAGGGATTCACATCTTGATCCAAAGGCAGCTACGAGGAGATTATTTCACAGACATCCAAGAGGAAAGGCTCTTCCATACAGGGTGGAACTTGAGCATAGTACCTCAAAGCCCACCCCCACAGTAACAGAATTCCTCCAATAAGACCACACCTACTCCAAGAAGGTCATACATTCTAATAGTGCCATTTTCCATGAGTCAATACATTCAAACCACCATATTCCATTCTCTGGTGCTGAAAGGCTTGTTCAACCTTATCACTTTAATGGAGCCATATCTAGCCATAGCATAATGTAAAATACATTTAACCCAACTTGAAATCCCATAGCTGATCACAGTTTCAATAATGTTAAAAGTCCAAAGTTCAAAGTCTCTTCTGAGATGTATGTAATCACTTAATGTAATCCCCTATAAAATTAAAATAAAAAAAAAAAGATCACATACTTCCAAAAATCACAGGATATACATTATAATTCTAAAACATCACAGTGATGAAATGATGAACCAGAGCAAGACCAAAACCAAGCTGGGAAAACTGAAAACTCTGCATCTTCATGTCTAATGTCAAAATGCTCTTCAGATTTCCAACTCCTTTCAGCTTTGTTGACTGTAACACAATTCTTTTTCTTTGGCTGTTTCCACTCCCTGTTAGCAGCTCCTTGGCAGATATCCCACAGCTCTGGCATCTCTAACATCTTTTGATCTCCAAGGCAACTTCAACTTCACAGCTTCTTGTTCTAATGTCTGGGGTCCAAACATGATCTGGGCTCCTCCAAATGGCTTCTGTTATTCCTCCAGTTCTTCCCTCTGTAGCACTCAAGGCTCTAGTTGACTCCACTCCACTGCTACTGCTGTTGCTGGTGGTCATTTCATGGTACTTGTATGTCTAGTATGCTGGGATTGGTCTTCCACTGCAACCAATAGCCTTTCATAGGCTCTATTTCTGATGTCAACCCTCAAATTCTTTGTATGAGCCCTTCTATCCAGAACTATCAACTACAACTGAGGCTGCACCTTCACCAATGCGCTTTCCTTATCTCTTACAGTGCCAAGCCTGAGTTGCACTCTGTGACCCCTTTATGCCTTCAAAACCAGTATCACATAGATGACTCTTACACATTATCAAGTATAGTAGCATCAAGAGATGCAGCTTTGGTTATCTTTGGTACACAACTTCTTTGTGCTATCAGAAAATACCTTCTAGGAGATTTTGCCTCAGTTATACTGGTCTTTTCTGAATTACCACTAATTTCTTAGCTCTAGATAACTGGTATCAATTGTCCTAGTAAACCCTTCTATTATTGGCACTTAAACCAGTACCACATCACCAGAGTTCCTGAGTTCTACTGCTTGTTGTGGCTGGATCATGTCCCCCTTGTTCTATTAAATCCTTCACTGGCTTAGGTTGGCTTGTTCTGTAAACTGACCTTGAACTCAGAAATCTGCTTGCCTAGGTCTCCTGAAAGTAAAGGCATGTACCACTATGACCGGACCTAGGCTTTTCACGGCATTATTCCTTAAGACTTAGATCTAAAGCCTGTGTCTTTCAGCCTCAAGATCTGGATCACAAACATGCACTCCATTTCTGGACTGTAGTTCACTCCAAATTAAAAATCCAAATGAAATCAACAACCAGGTAATAATAATGGCTAACACGATCACATAGTTAATTCTTATCACATGTTAAACTTCAAACACTTAAATAATAAGCTGAGCTGGATGAGATCTTGTCTTGAGGTCACCACTCCTTTGATTCCACTTAATATCCTTGAACACATGATGCAGCTCTATTGCATTTCCTGGTGCTCTTCAATACTTGAACCGTACATTTTGTATTTTTCCTTTCTAAGCTTGCTACACTTAATTAGAACACTCCTCATAAAAGTAAAACACAAGATTCTAAACTTGGTTGATTTGAGACTTTCTTTATCAATGTAATTAACCTGAATCTCTTCAACTTAACTGCAGGCAGACTCTTGAGACAGGGACAAAAAGCACCCACTTTTTTTTTAACCAAAATATTACATGAACACATACTAAAATTCTTCTCTGCAACCTCTTGAACTAGGCCCCCAATGTTCAAATCACCCTTAGCACCAATTAATGTTTTCCATATTCCTACTATGATGACCTATTAAGCTCCACTTAAATGATTAAAATGCTTTCTAAAGTCTGAAAATTCACATCCCTCCAAACAAAAGTATGATCAGGTCCATCACAGCAATACCCGCCTCTTGGTACCAAATTTCGTCATAGTTAGGATTTCATTGTTGTGATGAGACACCATGACCAAGGCAACTTTGTAAAAGACAATTTTATAATTGTCTAGCTAGCTTACAATTTCAGAGGTTTAGTATATCATCATGGCAGGAAGCATGGCAATATCTAGGCAGACATAGTACTGGAAGAGCAGCTGAGAGTTCCACATCTTGATCCAAAGGCAGCTAGGAGGAGATTCTTTCACAGGCATTCAGGAAGAGGGTCTCTTCCTTAGTGGATGGAGCTTGAGCATAGTAGAGCAGCTGAGAGTTCCACATCTTGATCCAAAGGCAGCTAGGAGGAGATTCTTTCACAGGCATTCAGGAAGAGGGTCTCTTCCTTAGTGGATGGAGCTTGAGCATAGTATCTCAAATCCCACTCCCCACAGTAACGTACTTCCTCCAACAAGGCCATGCCTACTCCAATAAGGCCATAATTTCTAATAGTGCCACATCCCATAAGACAAGTATATTTAAGCCACAACATTCATTTTTTTTTCTGCTTGGTGACAATTTGTAATTACACTATGCATTGTATTTCACATGGTAGGCTGATGGGAGCAATCCAAGAGACTTAAGGTGTCTGAAAGCAAAGGATGCCATGGTGGCTCTATATTGTATAGCTGCTATAAATGCTGAGCATTTAAGGGAGAACTCCTTTAGTCAGCGTCCTATGATTTATCCATGATCTGATGAGGGTATGAAAATTCAGAAACCATAGCTGCCTTGCCACTAGATGATGTTTTATTTGTAGTAAAACTCAAGACATCAACCTAATTTTCTTCTGGTTCTGGAGGGTCAACAGCAGCAACAACATAGAATTAAGTAAGTGTCATTTTTAAAGATGTTTGTGTGTATCCATAGTGTTTACAATGAACAGAGGTGATTTGTAACAGGGATCCAATGAAAGAGTCAAGAGTCCACAAATCAATGTGTTCTACTTCTAAGTTTCTTCAAGGAGTATTTCTGATCAGAACATTAAAGAGTCCAAATAGCACATACTTCCAAAACAGTGAGAAACAATGGCCACTAAGTAAATATACAAAAAGGATAACTTTGCTTGGGTTTCTATTTTTCTATTATGGACCAATACTTCTAATATCTTGAAAAACTCCTAGAGCATCTAGAGAGAGTATTTTAGACTATAGGTTTGTTCCTATGTTACAAGCATAAAACATTACCTTGAACAGTCAAGATTTCTTCTGTTGGTAGTGAAATAACTACAGTTAAAAGCTTTTGTTTCCACAGGATAGGCGCTCTCTCTCTCTCTCTCTCTCTCTCTCTCTCTCTCTCTCTCTCTCTCTCTCTCCCTTCCCCCCCCCTCTCTCTCTCTTTCTGTCTCTCTCTTATTTTGTTAGATATTTTCTTTATTTACATTTCTAATGTTATCCCCTTTCTTGATTCCCTCCCACAAACCCCCACTCCCCTCCCCTGCTTCTATGAGGGTGTTCCCCCACCCATGCACCTACTCCCACCTCCCCACCCTTGAATGTCCTGTACACTGGGGCATCAAGCCTTCACAGGACCAAGGGCTTTTATTCCCATGGAATATGACTGGAGCCTCCAAGTGTACTCCTTGTTTGGTGGTTTAGTCCCTGGGAGCTCTGGGGGATGTGGTTGTTGATATTATTATTCTTTCTATGGGGTTGTAAACCCCTTCAAAACCCTTCAGCTCCTTCAGTCCTTTCTCTAACTCCTCCATTAAGGACCCCATGCTAGGAGCATTCTCTCTGTATTTGTCAGGCTCTGGTAGAGCCTTTCAGAAGACAGCTATAGCAGGTTCTTGTCAGCATGCACTTCTTGGAATCCACAATAGTGTCTTGGTTTGGTGACTCTATAGGGGATGGATCCCAGGTGGGGCAGTTTTTGGATGGCCTTTCCTTCCGTCTCTCTGCTCTACACATTGTTTATTTATTTGATCTTGTGAGTTTTTTGTTCCCCTTTCTAAGAGGGACTGAAGCACCCACACTTTGGTCTTCATTCTTCTAGAGCTTCATGTGGTCTGTGAATTGTATCTTGGTTATCCCGAAATTTTGGGCTAATTTCCACACTTACATATTAAGTGTGTTCTTTTGTGATTCGGTTTCCTCACAAAGGATGATATTTTCTAGCTCCATCCGTTTGCCTAAGAATTTCATGAATTCATTGTTTTTAGTAGCTGAGTAGTACTCCATTGTGTAAATTTACCACATTTTCTTTATCCATTCCTCTGTTGAAGGATATCTGGATTCTTTCCAGCTTCTGGCTATTATATATAAAGTTGCTATGAACATAGTAGAGAATGTGTTTTTGTTATATGTTGGAGAATCTTTTGGGTATATGCCCAGGAGTGGTATAGCTAGATCCACAGGTAATACTATGTCCAATTTTCTGAGGAGCCACAAGACTGATTTCCAGAGTGGTTATACCAGCTTGCAATCTCACCAGCAACGGAGGAGTGTTCCTCTTTCTCCACATCCTCACCAGCATCTGCTATCACTGGAATTTTTGATGTTAACCATTCTGACTGGTGTGAGGTGGAATCTCAGGGTTGTTTTGATTTGCATTTCCCTGATGATGATTAAGAATATTGAACAATTCTTTAGGTGCTTTCTGGCCATTCAAGTTTCCTCAGTTGAGAATTCTTTGTTTAGTTCTGTACTCTATTTTTAATAGGGTTATTTGATTATCTGGAGTCTAATTTCTTGAGTTCTTTGTATAATTTGATATTAGCCCTCTACCGGATGTAGGATTGGTAAAGATTTTTTTCCCAATCTGTTGGTTACCATTTTGTCCTATTGACAGTGTCCTTTGACTTACAGAAGCTTTGCAATTTTATGAGGTCCCATTTGTTGATTCTTTTTCTTTTTTATAATTTTTAAATTTAAAAAAAAATTTATTGTATATTTTATTTACATTTCAGATGTTATCCCCTTTCCTCATTTCTCACCCACCCAGAAACACTCTATTAAATATGCCATCCTCCTGCTTCTGTGAGGATGTGTCCCTACCCACCCACCTACTCCCACCTCCCTGCCCTCGAATTCCCACACCCTGGGGCATCCAGCCTTTAGGGAACCAAGTACCTCCTTTCCTACCTATGCCTGAAAAGGCCATCCTCCCAAACATATAAAGCTGGAGCCATGGGTCCCTCCCTATGTGTTCCCAGGCTAGTGGTTTAGACCCTGGGAGCTCTGGTTGGTTGGTATTATTGGTCTCCCCATGGGGCTGCAAACCCCTTCAGCTCCTTCAGTCTTCTATCTGACTCCTCCATTGGGAACCCCATTATTAATTCAGTGGTTAGCTGTGAGCATAGGCATTTGTTGATTCTTGATCTCAGAGCATAAGCTATTGGTGTTCTGTTCAGGAAAATCTCCCCTGTGTTCACGTGTTGGAGGCTCTTCCCTACTTTCTCCTCTATTAGTTTCAGTTTATCTGGTTTTAAGTGGAAGGCCCTTGATCCACTTAGACTTGACCTTTATACAAGGAGATCAGAATGGGTGGAACATTTCTAAAATTCATTTGGAATAACAAATAAATAGCAAAAACTCTTCTCAACAAGAAAAGAACTTTTGGGAGAATCATCATCCCTAAACCCAAGCTATATTATAGAATAATAGTGATAAAAACTACATGATATTGGTACAGAGACAGGCAGGTAGATCAATGGAATAGAACCGAAGACCCAGAAATGGACTCACATACTTATGGTCACTTGATCTTTGAACCAGGAACGAAAACCATCCAGTGGAAAAAAAGACAGCATTTTCAACAAATGGTGCTGGTTCAACTGGAGGACGGCATGTAGAAGAATACAAATCGACCCATTCTTATCTCCTTGTACAAAGGGGTTGACTCTCTTAAAATGCCACTAAGTAGAGAAAGATCAGAGGAACTGTGACACGATATCATTGCATCCCTAGGAATCTTAGTATAAAATCCATTTCCCATGTGCCTAAAACTTACTTGCTTTTCATGCTGTGCCTCCATAACTGTCAGAAGTGGAAAATCAGAAGGCCATGGAAAATCAGAATGCCAGAGTACTTCACACAATTAAATAGTTGTATCTACAGATGTCTTTGGCATGTAATAACTAATTCCTGAACATGTTCATAGAAACTATTTTGTAGTAAGAAAGTGCATTAGTATTACACATTAATCTGCAAAGGCATATATTCTTTTTAAATAAATAAAATTGTTGCCTTTCTTCTACACAGGATTTGGCAAAATAAATTTCTTTATGCCCTTAAAACAATATGGAGAATTACAAATTGGATAGTGGTATATACCTTATATGAACAATTTATTAGAATCCTTTACAATCAGCATTTTGCTTTGTATATGCATGTAAAATAAATTAAAAAAACTGAATTTATGTGTGAGAGAAATTTCATCATGTTCTGTATCTGTGACTGATGTTAGAATATCGTTGGGATTTGTTTTTTTTCTTATGTATGGTTTATTTCTAGAAAATGCTGTTTTTTCATGGCAAAAACCAAGTTGGTTGCTCACAAGGAAATGTCATTTTTCATAAATTTTTGAACAGATTAACAGACTATTTTGAAATAAAGTTTAAATTGCATATTGATGAAAATCAACTAATTAATAAGAATATGTTTATAATTATAAAATGTTTGCTTTTGAAGTAAGGAAATAATTACTGGGGGCTAGGTAATTTGTAAATACAATTCACAATTCACAATTTATGACTATTTTAAAGTATTCAAATTGGCTGTTAAAAAGTTTGAATTATTAAAAATAACTGAATTCATGTAAACTCTGTCACTACCATTGAGAATGCATGTGTCAGATGTATGATATCTAATGTTAAGATTTCTTATCTAGAGAACAAAGCAAACCTTGTTTGTGGGACAAAGGGCTTAAAAAATGAATATTTTTTCTCCATGTGTTTATTCCCACTAGATTGACTGACAGGACCATGCATAACTTAGAAGTCATATATTACCACAATGAACGAAAGCCTTAAGTAGGGCCTGGGTCTTGAGTAAAGAAACATGGATTGAAGTCAACTACTTCTGTGAGGGCCTAACATCTGTTGCATTGAGTTGCTAATTTTTTTTCTGAGTATAGTTTCATCGGTTAATATTACTTTAAGTCAAATATGTCTGTTATTGTTTTACCCTTTACATGGAGACAGAAAGCTTGTCAACACCTTGGTTTCTAAGTATAGTGGTTTCTTGATTACACAGTTCTCTTACCTACTAGAAAATGACTGATAGTCTCCTTTCCTTTTATTTTATTAGCTCTTAAAATACGAGAATACATCTACTTCATCTTTTCTACTGTGCCTAGAATATACAGGACTCCATTTCAACCCACAGTATTAATATTATTTATAAGAATCAAATGAATAAATATAGCTATAAGTAGAATCCTGGCCAACACACAGGTATTTATGGATGACAGGTTCAAGTCTTGTTTACCATATTTTTCATAGTAAGAAGTATCCTGGCAGAGGTGTCCAATGACAATGCCAGGGCAAGTTTTGAAAACTTGGGACAAGTTTTTAAATGTTTGAGAGTTCTCCAATGTAAGAGTTAAATCACGGACTTCCAGTCTGGGCCCGAGCATAGAGCAGGTCACAGGTGACAGCTCTGTACCCAACCCCAGAAAACCGAGAGAAAGAGGGACTCCCAGGAGCTTTAACTCAGGCAGCATCCCAGGTAAAAATGAATCAACCGTGATGTCTGCTGTTAGAAGTTCTAATCCAGATGCTGGCCTCCGAACTTACACTACTCAGACCTTTGAAGGGCCACTGACAAGAACATCAAACAGCTAGAGATTGACATCACTAATCTGAAGAAATCCCTTGTTTCACTGTCTGAAGAGACCTCCTAAAATTGCAAAGATCCTTATGGAACTCGATTTACTCTATTACAATAGAAAAGGCTGTATACAGCTCTTGACTGTGTACAGCCCTTAAAGAAGAAGGTTGCCTTTACATAGACAAGACAAGGAGGGTTAAAGAGATCATGAAATAGGTCAGTGAAGGCCCCGAGAAAAATCAGAGAGAGAAAGAGACAGATGAATGCTGGTACAAGAATTGGTTTTCAGCCTCTTCAAGGTTGTCAACCCTATTTCCTCCCATCTTGGGACCATTATTTGGGTTCTTTTTGCTTTTTTTCTGCTGGTCCCTGGCCCTCAAATAGGCGGACTAACTCTGTGATACAACAGATAAATAATTTGGTAGCAAAACCTATTCAGATACATTATCATAAGTTAGCTATGGAGGACCACGAGACTCAAGATGAGGTTGTTACTTTATACAGGGTGTTTCCAAAACCCATCTCCACCCAACATAAAAGGGGGGACTTCTGCCCCTATACCAAGCAGAGAGGGGCCACCCAGAACGCCCTCTGACAGGCGATCTGAATTCTTGCTTAGGCTGCGAGGCTAAGCATTGCAAGGGAATATAAATAAAAGATAAAAATATCTCTCTGGGTTCCCTGAGGGACAAGCCTGACTGCATAGGGGTTGATGTCAAAAGTATCCCCTCTCCAGGAAAAAGACACCGGGATGGGTATGGCCCTCATGCCTCACTGGACAATGACAGGGGGACTGGAGCCATTACAAGGTCCCCTTCAAATACTGGAGGTCAGGCCTCTATCCCCGCCTTCACAAGTTCAGAATTGCCACAGCCCTCCTATACTTAGAGAAGGGAGGAGATGTCAGGGGCAGCCCTGCTTACACACTGAAGGCCTAAAATCAGCCATAGGCCTAAAATCAGCAATAGGCCTGTCATACATGTATACTAACAACAAGTCTTGGGTATCAGTGGAAAAACATTGAAACAGATGGCTTTAAGCTAATGTAAACGGGCAGCTTTTGTGGAAATTTACAAGCCTGAGTAGTCATAGACCTTGTAAATAGGTAGCCTTGGCAGACAATGACAACTTAGATAAGGACAAGCGAGTCATAGGCAGAATCATAGTGACTTGTCCCCTGAACCTTCACCCAGCCGATACCCGGTTCTGAAGATATCTGTATTCCCCCTGAACACCTACACTCCAGTGTTATTCCCTTCCCCACATCCTGCCTTTCTGTGTTCATAATCCTTGTGTGAATGAATTACAATTTGAGAAAAAATAAATTATAAAAAAAAAAAGTTAAATCACACTCCCAGATGCTGGAGGATACAGATAAGATGAATACCTGTGTGGCAGGAGATATGTTGTGTAACTTTGGAGAAATATATTTCAATAATTGTGCATTTTCAAACATATCAAGGATGACTTGGGAAACTTGTAGAGTTTGGGCAAAGGCTAAATGATATTTTGCTTGGGTACTCATTGGAACAGCTTCTTTATCTGGATGAAGGTGAATATCATCATTTGAAACTGTGTTTGGATTCATGGAAAATTTGATCTCAACAGGGATTGTATTGAGAGGTCATCCTTCATGTAAACTACTAGGCAGTGAAACAATAGACTACAGGGTAGGGTTAATGTCCCTAATGAAGGTGCTCAGAAGCTCCTTTGGTTCTTCTACTTTCTCCATGTGAGTACACTGATAAGTTTGGCCACTGTGAACCAAGAAGCCAACCCTCAACAGACACAAAATCAGACATCGACTTGGAGTTACATTTCTCAATCTTCAGAATTGTGAGAAATCAGTGTCTGCTGTGTCTAAATACTTCTAGTTAATAGGGTCCTGATACAGAAATACAAGGAATCAAGTGTGTGGAAATAGCTCAACAACCTGAACTGTAGAGAGCCGTAGAAAGCAGAGACATCTCTGGGAAGCCGATGCTCTCACAAGTTCTGTAATTTACTGTCTTTGTGTAAGGGGAAAGCGCGCGAAGTCACAAGCCCTTCCCAGGGCATATAGGGTTTATGGGCATTTAACCAACCAGATATGTACACATCACTCCAGGGGGTATTTAACCAGGGCCTTCCCGGGGCTCGGGGCCTTTTCCGCCAGCCGGTTCCCATCAGCCGGCTTTTTCCCAGCGCGTCTTTCCTCTATAACATCGTAATAAAGATCTGCTGAAGAACTTTGGTGTCTGTGTTATCTCGCGGGCGAGAACACGTCACCCACACTGAACAATCTGGATAATTTACATGGACTCAGATTAATCCCAGTTTGTTCCAGCATGTGCAGGAAGCTAATTCATTTCCTTTCTTATCACCTTTTACTTCATTTCTCTTCTCTTCTGCTTTGGCTCTGTCTCTGTCTTTCTGTCTCTGTCTCTCATGAGTGTTATGTTTTTTTCTTCTTCCTTCTTAAATAATATTACTCATTAACCATTAAAAGTCAGACACAATAGTAACACTATGGATGCAATAGTGTTACATTAGAGAAGGATGCTGTAATGTTCACCATTACTCAAGAACATAGACAAGAGTCTACTCCTGACTGCCTTTGGATCAACATGAAGAACGTTTGGCTCCTTATTCAGCATTGTCTGCATGGAATCTACTAGCATCCTGCCATGATGATAATGGAATGAACCTCTGAACCTACACCTAGCTGGACTGCTTCCGTGAAAACACCATATCCTGAGCCATCCTAGAGGAAACACTGTACTCAGAGCAGTGGGTAAGAACCCTCTCCCACTACTTTATACCCCAGAGCTACAACTGGGAGCCTGGGGTGCTCAGGACCATCAACCACCCAAACCCTGCCCCTCTGGAATACCACTCCTCTTGTGCCCCTTGTGTGGTCCTTTTGGCTGGGAAGACACGTAGCTGGTCTGTTTCTGTGAAGACACCATATCCTGAGACGTCCTATAGGAACCAGTGCACTCAGAGAAGAGAAGGAACCACTGCATTCAGAGTAGCAGGTTTTCAGGATCCCAGAGGTGGCCTGAATCCCAGGAGTTCTTCCACCCAGGAGCTTAGGATCACAGGATCACAGGATCACAGGATCACAGGATCACAGGATCACAGGATCACAGAGACATCTGGACTCTGAGGAGTTCTGACACAAGCAAGATAACTGGGAAGACAGGCTCCAGTCAGAGACAATGAGTACAGGTAGCACTAGAGTTAACCAGATGGCAAAAGGCAAGTGCAAGAACATAAGCAACAGAAACCAAAGTTACTTGGCATCATCAGAACCCAGTTCTCCCACCATAGCAAGCCCTGGACATATCATCACACATGAAAAGCAAGATTCAAAATTAAAATCACTTCTAATGAGGATGATAGAGGACTTTAAGAAGGACATAAATAACTCCCTTAAAGAAGTACAGGAGAACACAGGGAAACAGGTAAAAGCACTTAAAGAGGAAAAACAATAATCCCTTAAAGAACTGCAAGAAAACACAACCAAACAGGTGAAGGAATTAAACAAAACCATCCAGGATCTAAAAATAGAAGTAGAAACAATAAAGAAATCTCAAAGGGAGACTACCCTGGAGATAGAACATACAGGAAAGAAATCAGGAGTCGTAGACACAAGCATCACCAACAGAATACAAGAGATTGAAGAGAGAATCCCGTGTGCAGAATATATCATGGAAAACTTCGACACAACTGTCAAAAAAATGCAAAATGCAAAAAGCTCCTAACCCAAAACATCCAAGAAATCCAGGACATAATGAGAAGACCAAACCTAAGGATAATAGGTATACATGATAGTGAAGATTTCCAAATTAAAGGGACAGTAAACATCTTCTACAAAATTATAGAAGAAACCTTCCTTAACCTAAAGAAAGAGATGTCCATGAACATACAAGAAGCCTACAGAACCCCAAATAGACTAGACTAGAAAAGAAATTCCTCCCGTCACATGATAATCAAAACATCAAATGCACAAAACAAAGAAAAAATAATAAAAGCAGTAAGGGGAAAAGATAAAGTAACATAAAGACAGACCTATAAGAATTACACCAGAATTATCACCAGAGACCATGAAAGCCAGAAGATTTTGGACAGATATTATACAGACCCTAAGAGAATAAAAATGCCAGCCAAGACTACTATAACCAGCAAAACTCTCAATTACCATAAATGGAGAAACCAAGATATTCCATGACAAAAATAAATTTACACAATATCTTCCCACTAATCCAGCACTCCAATGGGTAATTGATGGAAAACTTCAACACAAGGAGGGAAACTACAACCTAGAAAAAGCAAGAAAGTAATCTCCCAACAACCCCAAAAGAAGATATCTACACAAACATAATTCCACCTCTAATAATAAAAGTAACAGGAAGCAACAATCAGTTTTCTTAATATCTCTTAACATCAATGGACTCAATTCCCCAATAAAAAGATGTAGACTGTCAGATTGGATCTATAAACAGGACCCAAAATTTTGCTACAGAAAACACACCTCAGTGACAAAGACAGGTACTACCTCAGAGTAAAAGGATGGAAAACAATTTTCCAAGCAAATGGTCCCAAGAAACAAGCTGGAGTAGCCAGTCTAATATCAAATAAAATCAACTTTCCACAAAAAGCAATCAAAAAAGATAGGGAAGGGCACTTCATACTTATCAAAGGAAAAATCTATCAAGATGAACTCTCATGCAAGGGCACCCAGATTCATAAAACAAACTTTACTAAAACTCAAAGCAAACATTGCACCTCACACAATAATAGTAGGGAATTTCAACACCCTACTCTCAGCAATGGACAGATCATAGAAACAGAAACTAAACAGAGACACAGTAAAATTAACAGAAGTTATGAACCAAATGGATTTAAATGATATCTATAGAACATTTCATCCTAAATTAAAGAGTATAACTTTATCTCAGCACCTCATGGTACCTTCTCCAAAGTAGATCATATAATTGGTCACAAAACAGGCTTCAACAGATACAAAAAGATTGAAATAACCCTTTGCATCCTATCAGATCACCATAGAGTAAGGCTGGTCTTCAATAATAACAAAAACAATGGAAAACCCACATATACATGGAAACTGAACAATGCTCTACTCAATGATGACTTGGTCAAGGAAGAAATAAAGAAAGAAATTAAAGACTTTTTAGAATTTAATAAAAATGAGGACACATCATACTGAAACTTGTGGGACTCCATGAAAGGAGTGCTAAGAGGAGAACTCATAGTTCTAAGTGCCTACCAAAAGAAACTGGATAGAGCATACACTAGCAACTTCACAGCATACCTGAAAGCTCTAAAACAAAAAGAGGCAAATACCCAAGAGGAGTAGACAGCAGGAAATAATCAAACTGAGGGCTGAAATCAACCAAGTAGAAACAAAGAGAAGTATACAAAATATCAACAAAACCAGGAGCTGGTTCCTTGAGAAAAATCAACAAGATAGATAAACCCTTAGCCAGACTAACCAGAGGGCACAGAAGCAGTATCCAAATTAATAAAATCAGAACTGAAAAGGGAGGCATAACAGCAGAAACTGGGGAAAATCAAAACATGATCAGATCCTACTACAAAAGCCTATACTCAACAAAACTGGAAAATCTGGATGCAATGGACAACTTTACAGACAGATACTACATACCAAACTTAAATCAGGAGCAGATAAACCATCTAAACAGTCCCATAACCCCTAAAGAAATTGCAGGAGTCATTAAAAGTCTCCCCACCAAAACAAGCCCAGGACCAGATAGTTTTAGTGCAGAATTCTATCAGACTTTCAAGGAAGACCTAATACCAATTGTCTTCAAAATATTCCACAAAATGGACACAGAAGGAACACTACCAAGTTTATTCTATGAAGCTACAATCATGCTCATACCTAAACCTCACACAGATCCAACAAAGAAAGAGAACTTCAGACTAATCTCCCATATGAATATCTATGAAAAATACTCAATAAAATTCTCACAAACCGAATTTAAGAACACATCAAAACAATCATCCATCATGATCAAGTAGACTTTATCCCAGGAATGCAGGGATGGTTCAATATTCCAAAATCTGTCAACATAATCCATTATATAAACAAACTCAAAGAAAAAAATCACATGATCATCTCACTAGATGCTGAGAAAGCATTTGAGAAAATTCAACATCCCTTCATCTTTGAAAGATCAGGAATTCAAGGCTCATACCTAAACATAGTAAAAGCAATATACGTCAAATCAGTAGCCAATATCAAACAAAATTGAGAGAAACTTGAAGCAATCCCACTAAAATCAGGCACTAGACAAGGCTTCCCATTCTCTCCCTACCTATTCAATATAGTACTGGAAGTCCTAGCCAGAGCAATTAGACAACAATAAGAAGTCAAAGGGATACAAACAGGAAAGGAAGAAGTCATCATTTCACTATTTGAAGATGATATGATAGTATACGTAAGTAACTCTAAAACTTCCACCAGAAAACTCCTAAACCTGATAAACAACTTCAGTAAAGTGGCTGGTTATAAAATCAACTCAAACAAATCAGTAGCCTTCCAGTACTGGAAGGATAAACAGGCTGAGAAAGAAATTACGGCAATAACAAACACCCTTCACAATAGTCACAAATAATATAAAATACCTTGATGTGAATCTAACCAAACAAGTGAAAGATCTGTATGACAAAAACTTCAAGTCTCTGAAGAAAGAAATCGAAGAAAATCTCAGAAGATGGAAAGATCTCCCATGCTTGTGGATTGGCAGGATTAATATAGTAAAAATGTCCATCTTGCCAAAAGCAGTCTACAGATTCAATACAATCCCTATGAAAATTGCAAATCAATTCTTCATAGAGATAGAAAGAGAAATCTGCAAATTCATTTGGAATAATGAAAAACCCAGGATAGTGAGACCTATTCTCAACAAAAAGGCCTTTTGGGGGAATCACCATCCCTGACCTCAGGCTGTACTACAGAGCAATAGTGATAAAAACTGCATAGTATTGGTGTAGAGCCAGACAGGAAGATCAGTGGAATAGAATTGAAGATCCAGAAATGAACTCACACACCTATGGTCACTTGATCTTTGACAAAGGATCTAAAATTGTGAAGTGGAAAAAGGACAACATTTTCTACAAAAGGTGCTGGTTCAACTGGAGGTTAGCATGAGAAGAATGCAAATCGATCCATTCTTATCTCCTTGTACAAATCTCAAGTCCAAGTGGATAAAGGACCTTCACATAAAACCAGATACATAGAAACTAGTAGAAGAGAAGGTGGGGAAGACCCTCAAATACCTAGGCACAGGGGAAAAGTTTCTGAATGGAACACCAATGGCTTATGCTCTAAGATGAAGAACTGACAAATGGGACCTCATAAAACTGCAAAGCTTCTGTAAGTCAAAGGACACTGTCAATAGGACAGAATGGCAACCAACAGATTGGGAAAAGATCTTTACCAATCCTATATCTGGTAGAAGGCTAATATCCAATTATACAAAGAACTCAAGAAATTAGACTCCAGACAACCAAATAATCTTATTAAAAATGGGGTACAGAGCTAAACAAAGAATTCTCCACTGAGGAAACTCACACGGCCAAGAAGTACTTAAAGAAATTTTAAGCATCCTTAGTCATCAGGGAAATGTAAATCAAAACAACCCTGAGATTCCACCTCATACCAATCAGAATGGCCAAGAACAAAATCTCAGCTGATAGCAGGTGCTGGTGAGGATGTGGAGAAAGAGGAACACTCCTCCATTGCTGGTGAGATTGCAAGCTGGTATAACCACTCTGGAAATCAGTCTGGTGGTTTCTCAGAAAATTGGACATAGCATTACCTGAGGACTCAACTATACTACTACTGGGCATATACCCAGAAGATGCCCCAATATATAACAAAGCCACATGTTCCACTATGTTCATAGCAACTTTATATATAATAGCTAGAAACTGGAAAGCACTCAGATATCCTTCAATAGAGGAATGGATACAGAAAATGTGGTACATTTACACAATGGAATATTACTCAGCTATTAAAAACAATGAATTCGAGAAATTCTTAGGTAAATGGATGGAACTGGAAAATATCATCCTGAGTGAGGTAACCCAATCACAAAAGAGCGCACATGATATGCACTCACTGATAATTGGATATTAGCTCAAAAGCTCGAAATATCCAAGATACAACTCACAGACCTCATGAAGCTCATGAACAAGGAAGACCAAATTGTGAGTGCTTTGGCTCTTCTTAGAAGGAGCAACAAAGTACTCATGGGAGCAAATATGGAGACAAAGAGTGGGACAGAAACTGAAGGAAGGGCCTTCCATAGACTGGCCCTCCTGGGTATCCATCCCTTATGTAGTCACCAAAGGTAGACGCTGATGTGGATGCCAGGAAATGTATGCTCACAGAAGCCTGATAAAACTGTCTCCTTGGAGGTCTGCCAAAGCCTGAAACATACAGAGGTGGATGCTCACAGCTAATCATTGAGCTGATCATGGGGTTCCCAATTGAGGAATAAGAGAGAAGATTGAAGGATCTGAAAGGGTTTGCAGCCCAATGGAGAGAGCAAGAATACCAATCAACCAGAGCTCTCAGGATCTAAACCACCAGCCTGGGCGCACATAGGGAGGGACCCATGGCCCCAGCTGTATATGTAGGGGAGGATGACATTGTCAGGCATGGGGGGATGTGAGGAAGTCCTTGGTCCAGTGAAGGCTGGATGTCCCAGTTTGGGGGAAATCATGAGTGGGGAACTGGGAGTCAGAGGGTGGGTAGAGGCATATCCTCATAGAAGCAGGAGGAGGGCAGATGGGATAAGGGGTTCCTGGGAGGGAAATGGTGAAAAGTGAAAACGTCTGAAATGTAAATAAAATATCCAATAAAAAATTTAAAAACAAGAACATAGACAAACACTAAATAAAACATGCTTTGCAAAACAATGTCATAGGGATTTAAGGTGCTCTATAGTAGCATTCAGGATGGATTATGAACTCAAGAATAGGGTTCAAACAGGGTTTATGTGGAAAGTGACATAGAATAATTAGGCTTCTAGACACAAATTCAGAATTGCCATGGTTTTGAAATTACCAACGTGGCAGACCCAAACAGAATGTAACCTGTTCTTTATTTTAACACATTTTCAAGATGATCCAATCACTCTCTAAATTATATTTTAAATCACAAAATGTGAGTTCATAGCATACACAAGTCCTCAGTGTCGCATAAAAATGATCTCCATGAGAGTAACACATATTCTACCCTTTAATGTATACCTGACAGCTGTCCCTGTTAGAAAAGTAAGTTTGGTGAGGAAGGAGGGAAAGGGAGATCATAGGAAGAACAACTGGGAGAGGGAGAAAGTATGGGACAGGAGAAGGAGGCATGATATCTCCCAGAAGACTGCTTCTTGTGACATGAGTGATTTTAATTCCAGGACTTAGAATTAGTTTTCCTTGAATCAGAAATGGCCAACATGATTGCCTACAGAGCCACTGTCAATCCAGATTTGAAACTCATTACTGTAAATTGCTTTGAGATACCTTAAGCATGAAGAAGGCAATAAAAAACAAAATGTACTTTGCAGAGAAGGTGGTGAAAGAATAAGGACATTTTTTTTAATGAGATCTCCTCACAGACATGAGCTGAGGTGAATGCATGAGACTCTGACTCAGCCTATAGGGAATAGGTTTGATATTGCAAAGAAGGAAAAGCAAGACCAAAATTGCTTACTTTGACCCATTCATTAGAAACAACAACCAAAAGCTATTAATTGAGCTTGTTTCAAAAATACTAACTTTTATTATTTGTTGCCTATTAAGATGTTTCTACCAGAAGCCAGTGATGACACATGCTAATTGCCTCCTATTTGTGTTGACTTCTATGCTCTCTCTAATGATCATTTGTTTCTACAAAACAGCCACATGTCAGCACTTCAACCTAAGAGTCCAGTTATGCCGCATATGATTCCAGTAGTATAATTTGAGTTGGTTTTCATTATTTGTCAGTTTGTCAAGGAAAGGAAAGAAATCTGTCCAACACAACTGGATATGACATTAATTTACTGAAAATGTATTACAGATGTTTATTTTTCCCTTTTTGAGTTTAACCCTTTTTCTCTTGCCACAAACTCTTTTACCTTAACTGGACAATACTCTCACCTTACTGCAAGGAAACTGTTAATGATGTATCACCATTGTTGTTGTTATAATTATTGTATGTATTCTTCTGTATGGGGGCACATGTGCCATGCACTGAGTATATATGGAGATCAGAGGATAACCTGTAGACTTGGCACTTTTTCTACCTTTATGTAGGTTCTGAGAATCAAACTTTGATTTCTAAGATTGTATGACAAGCTCCTTTATCCAGTGAGTCATCTCACTGGCCCCTAGCATAAACTTTAAATACCAGTTAATCTGTTTATAGAGACATGTTGTGTATATTTGGAGAACAAAATTGTGTACTTGCAATTGTGATTTACCTAGGATCATTGTAGAGCAAATCAAAAAGCTTCACCTATGATCACGATGCTCTCTGGAAAGAATAAAGTGGAAAGAACAGAGTTCCAGAGGAATGTGTTGGGTTTTTTTGTTTTTTGTTTTTTGTTTGTTTGTTTTCTGGGTCTAAAGATGATTTGCTGAGCCATCGTGAGTATGTTTGCTAGAGAAGTTTCTTATATATAAAATACAGAATATCTGTTGTAACTCCACATTTTCACTATCTCATATTTTTAAAACTGAATTTTTTATTACAAGCCCTTATCAAATAATTATATTTAAATAATGTACTCATGTGCATGCTTGCAGACGTGTGTATGTGTGTGTGTGTGTGTGTGTGCTGAGTACTAAATTCATGGCATAGCATATGCTAAGGCTATGTTATATCATTGAGCCATTCTCCCAGCCCCTTGTGGTTTATATAAATCTTTAATTAAGAGCGTTCTGCCCACTGCTGCCTATGGAAACAAGTACTATGGTTAAAATGGTGAATGGCCAAAGTCTCAAAGTCTAACTTTCATTTTTATTACTATTTCTGACACTTTTAAGAGCTCAATGAACTCCTTTAAAAATTTTATAAATGAAAAGAAGAACAGCATTTACAAAAGATCTTAATACTTATTCTTGGACACAGCAGTCTCAAGAATAGTATGATGATGAATATAGTAACTGGCAGGATAATATTTATTATAGAACCTAGAATCACCAAGGAGATACACCTCTGAGCACATTTATAAGGGGTTATCTTAATTATCTTACCCTTTGGTCATACTTATGAGAGATTATCTGAATAGGTTGATTGATATGAGGAGTTTCTCCTTAATTTTTGGTGACAACATTCAGTTGTTTGGGATCCTGGACTGAGTATAAAGAGGGGAAAGTAAGCTAAATATTGCCATTAGTCCCTCAGCTTTTAGTCCGTGAAGGCATCCTGATCAGCTGCTTAACCACCCAGCCTCATGATATCACATTCCTGCTAGAATGTATCCTGAACTGTGAGCCAGAATAAACCCTTCTTTCATTAAGTTGCTTTTGTCCAAGTAACTAAGTAACGTAGACAAATACTAAATGAAAAGTCTAATCTCTATGTGACTTTTCTGGGTAACTTGTCTGTGGCTCTTTTAGAAAAGTTATACCATTCATTTCAGTTATTTGTGTCAATCCATCTCACTCTGCCTTTAATAGTTGTTGATTGTTTCATTTACAGTGGATATTTAATAAACATGTGTTGAATGTCAGACAGCATCTCTGTCTTCATTATCTTTACGTTCAAAAGCAAAAATGCTGTGTGGGCTTTAGTAAGATGAAGACTATTTTTATCATAAAAACAGACTGCTCACCTGAATCTGGTTTAATCAGTAAAGTTGTAAGTACAGCCTAAGCAGGTGCTTAGGCTTCAGAAAGTTTCTGTTGTTGAAGTCCATGTTTTTATGTCTCTTCTCTAAATTCTCCAGTTTCTCATCCTTCCTAGAGAACCATTTATTTTCTGAAAAATACTTTGTTCCGAGCACTGTTTCATGTACTTAATAAGTGCAGGTTTATATGACTTCAACCCAAACTCCCTAAGTAGAAATTACTAATATATCCATTTTGCATATGAGAACCAAGAAATAGAGAAATTAAATAACTTGCATATAAGTTGTTTAATACAAAGTCATACAAAGTAGAAAAGATAGGATTAAAATCAAGATGACCTATATGCTCCTAAAAATTCACCTTCTTAACCTGTGCAGTATGAGTAAAACTTTTGTTATCTTGGCAATAGAGAGAGAAATTGGAAACAGCATCCCTAGACATGTCCTGCAGGTCTCCTTGTACTTCATTGGCCTGACAGGATTCATTCACTTCTTATGCAGTCTCACTTTAAAGACAGCAGTTGGAATGTGAAATTTGCTTTAGATCTATTAGGACTACATTCTGGAGCTGAGTGGCTGAAAATCATATGTTCTGACAAGGTGAATAATAAGGCAGTTCATTTATATGTACTACTGTAGGTATTTTTAATGATGTATTTTGTGGAAAAAGAACTGTTGCTTTTTCCTACTGTTTCTTTTGCCTACAGTTTCTTGTAGACCCAAAAGTCATTTTAAAAATAGAAATAATCCTTTTCTCACCTCCAAAGAATTAATAGAATGTCAGATTATCCCAAATAGGAATTTCAGTTTGGGTTCAATAGGGACTGAATATTTTCTAATGTTGATTAGAGAAAATCAGTCTACAGGGCCATCAAAATTAAGTGACTTAAACTGGCTTGTGAACCAGAATACTCGTTGGATCAAACTTTAGAACTGGAATTGTTTTGTTCTATAATAGAATACTATAGAAATCAATGTCCTCCAATGTCAGGAAATTTGAACTATGTACTTGCTGAGGTCTGATTTACAAGGATATGAGTAAATATCTGGCTGAACTTCTGGTACACTGCTGCAGTGTGAAAACATTAAAGAGTAGCAGATCACTGACAGACCAATACAACACTAATCAGCATTTAAAAAGAATGTCCTACCAATTTATGGACATATGCTTTTAAAGTGACCTCTCTCTGCATGTACGGGTTAGGCTGTATCTAAACTTCTAATATATTTAGCTAAAAAGATAAGGGATCTGGAATGAAAACAGCTGACCCAAACTAAAATCTAAATGCTTCCTTGTCAGCTAAAATTTATGGAGTAAATAAATTATGGACAAAAGCAACATATTAGAAACTCTTGTGTCAGGGAGCTAATAGACAGGGCTAAACAAAGACTGGGGAAGAAAACCATTTCTATTTGGGGATGGTAATAGAAGTAATTATCTTTGTGCCAAGAAAAAATAAAGCGCTAAGGGGCCATGATGAGTCTATAGGCATAGTCAACAAAAGAAATTTTCTGGAATTATTTGACCTAATTACAACAGAGGATTGCTGGTTGTTTTTGTAAATGTCTTGAGGATGTAACACTCAGTACAAAATGAGGTGGTTTGGCTAATAGGTTGTGCAATATTAAAATCTGAGCCAAAAGGGCTTAGGGACTTTGGACAAAGAGCAAGCAAAGCATAAGTAATTGCATGAGCAAATCAGGCACATTGACTAGAAATATGAAAGAGAACAAATAAAAAAGCAAATCAAAGGTGTGTTGGTTTAGCAAGTGCTAAAATTGTTAAACCAAATCAATGCAGATTCCAAGGCAAGTAAGGAGTGAAGTGCCTACCAATCTAAGTTGACTTGGCTGAGAATCTACATCATACTATTCATTATCCTTAATTTGCTTAGAATATGCAGATGCAACTGAAAAAAGACTTGAGCCCATTTGTGTAGAATAATTAGCAAGAGATGTTATTCTTGACCCTAAAGATTTATTTTTGTCAATCAACAATCATGTATAAGAAACTGTCAACTTCTAAGGTGTAGCTGGTCACAGAGGCAATCCATCCAGCAATGTGGTAAGTCATGACCTTACTAAATTTTTCTAATAAATGGAGTTTTCTAGAAAGTTTTACATTCTGGCATTCAAGATACCTGTTTTCTCTGATACTATTTTTGAGCCACTGACAACATCATATTACCATGTGAGTTAAAATCTAGCAAATAGCTGATCTTATAATTTTAAACTGACTCCTCTGTTCATAAAACCTAGAATTTATTAAAATTTTAATTGGTTCCTTAGTGTCTGTGAGAATAAAATGGCACCATATTGTCCATAAGATTATGCAATAAAAAATATATTTTTTTTTTCTTTTAGTTTTGAGATGCACAAAAATGTTTATCTCAAATTGCACGACAAGTTAAGAATTAGAAACATCCTTTTCATGTTATAGTGTGTTTTATGTAGTGTTTGAATGCATACATATGAACATGCTGATGCAACCTGGTTTGAAGAAACCTCTAACATTGCTATAACAATCTATGATGGCTCTAAACCAATTGCTTTCTCATTGTGAGAAAGAAGAACACATTGAATCTTAAGGACTTACTTCAGTTCCTTCTCTGCCATTCAGCTTTGCTTTCAGGTTCAGAGACTTAATGGTTCTACCCTTAGCATGGTAATGTGAGTTTCATACCATATCCAGTGGCCTCTTTTTAGTTTAAAAGTAGAACCTCCTGCTTTGGTCAAGAGGTCAAATGCTTTATCCCCAGCTTGATACTTTTGGAGACATGGTAGAGAGTTTAAAAGATGGGCCCTTTTGGAAGTTGTCAGATTATTTTGTGTTGTATTTGGGTCTCTTATAAAATAAGCTATCTTGTACTGAAGCATATCCCCATCATGATGTGTGATGCATTCCAAATTAAAGGTCCAATCGATTGTGGACTAAAACTTCTAAAGGAGTAAGCCAAAATAACCTCCCTTTTTATCAAAATACAAAAGGAACAAAGAAAAATCCTATTGGTGCTCATACCTACAACCCCAGTACTTGGAAAGTGAAGGTGGGAGAGTTAGAAGTTCGGTGTCATTCTCAAGTATGTAGTGACTTGGATGCCAATCTCTACTATGTGAGAGGAAAGTGTATCTCAATAAACCTAAGCCAACAACCATTCTATATGTCATAATTTATGTTGAGAAAAAGAAAGCTTTTGTATTAAATTTATAATTTTATAAATTAATTTTTGATAATAAATATGCTATTAAATGAAAACATTGGGTCTTTTAAGATCACTCTAAAGAAAAAAATATAAATAGTGATATTCAGTTATGCTGGAGTTATTATGGTAGATACTTCAAACCTCAATTAGTTACCAAAGTATGAACCTATTACAGAAACATTCTGTTTCTTATAAAAATCATATAATTTATTTCATAGCTGAATCAGATCTCGCTCTTGTGGCTTTTCTCACCGTCTCCTAGTGTCCGTTTACACGGTGCTCCACATTTACTGGTTACTTCTCTATGTTTGTCACAACATCTTTCTACTGGAGCATCCTGTGTAGTAATTTTGAGGTTGAAGATAAGCCGATCAGAAGCACATGCTCAAGATTTAGAAGTGATAAATCAAATTCCTGACTTCTATTCTTTAATTTTGTAGCTTCTGTAGCAAATACAGTCACAGAACTATTTGATTTTGTGAGGAAGCAAAAATTCTAGGATCTAGTAGGGGGTTAACATTCAGGATGAACTCCATCTATTTGTGGTAGACATCATAGCAGTGGTAGAATGGCCTCCTAGTGACAGTAAGTGATTTAAAAAATCTCTAAGTCTAGGACTATAGCTCAGAAGTAGAGTGCTTGTCTAGCATGTGCAGTTTCCTAGGCTTGATCCTCAGTGTTGCTTCCCTCAACGCCCTAAGAAAATCTTTCAATTTTAGATAATTATATAAATTCACAATGGAGGAAAAGGTGCGTACTCCCTTGTCAGCCAGTTGCACAGCACTATTTTAGAAGGTGGTCATGTAAATGCAGCCTTCAGACTAACCCTTGAGACCCTCCAAGGTCTCTGTGAGCTCCTAGTCTCTTCAAGATGATTCACTGTTTAAACTAGCAAGAGTATTTGGTGATCCGACAACTAAATTCTGACCAAAAAAAATGCTTTCAAATATTCATCACCAGTTGTTTTAATTTTTGTTTCATATTTCTAGTTTCCTAAGAAATATTTATTACCTTATAAGAACGCTCTTTTGCATGTATCATTGCAATTAGATTAGTAAGAATAACTTCAAACGTGTATGTGATGTGTATAAAGGCACTGGGAAACAACAACAGAGATGTGTTTGTGAAGACTGGAAAAAAAACCCGCCTGCTGCAGAAGGGTTAATGTTTTTTTCACTTGCCCCAAGATGACAGCTTTGGGAAAGACCTCTGCTGTATCCCTCTATAACCTGGTTACCTTAAATCCATTATTTATTGAATCAGTAGGTGGCCTGCTACATCCTATGGAATAATGAAATGTTATTGTGAATTTTCCTCTTCCATCCTGCCTTTTCCCTTCCAAAAGAATAAATTTGTAAAAAAAACAAACTATATTCGAGCCATGGTGTATACTCCCAAACTCAACAGGAACCCTCACTGCCACAGGAGCTGATATTTGCCCCAGACTTTGAGTCTCTCTGTTTTAGATTTCTGCTGTTCCTTTCAGTCTTTAAGTTCTTATTTATTTGTGATAGATTTTGAAGACAGTTCCACTGGGCACTGCCTGCTTTGGTTCAGCCTCTTTCTTGATGCTTTAATTCACTGTTAGCCGAGCTCAGTGTTTCTGCTGCACGCAGGTTGAAAGGCCAGCTTCAGCCAGCATGCTGCTACTAATTGGGTTCTCTGGCATGGTCTAACATTTATTTCTCTTTGTTTTCTTATATTTTGTTTATTTTTTTCTTGCTTAGGATTTAACCCCGGTTGTATCTACTAGTCCATATTTTTTTTATTAATCATTTTATTCGTTTTCTTTTCAAATGATATCTCTCTTCCCAGTTTTCCCTCCACAAACCCCTCATCCCATCCCTTTCCCCTTTGCTTCTGAGGGTGCTCCTCCACCTACTCCCCTACTGCCACATCTCCCTACTCTGGGCCATCAAGCCTCCATAGCTTGTCCAAATTTGAGAAGTAAAAATTTAAGGAAGAAGCCAGATACGGTTGCACATACCTTTAATCTAGGCACTCACAGCAGAAACAGGTGGAGCACTGTTTTTGCAGCCAACCTGATATACACAGTGAGTTCTATATCAGCCAAGATTATGTAGTAAAACTTAGTCTCAAAACAGAACAAAACCAAAATGTAAGCAAATGAACAAAAAAGCAAATTCAAGAAAAAATGTCTTTCTATAAACATCACACACACACACACACACACACACACACACACACACACACACACATACACTGTTCCTTTCTAGCTTTCATATCCATTTAGACATGCTATTACTCTAAATCAAATAAAATATAGTATCAACAGTTAGCACTAATTGAATATTTAATAAGTTCAGAATGAGTCAATACTAAAATCCATTTAATTCTCATACAAGTCCAGTGAGTTAGATCCTAATTTCACAGTTGAGGAAACGAAGTCTTAGGAAAGCTATATATGGTTTCAAGTGTTTGTATGAATCCTCAAGTTCATATGTATCTCCAAACACTGATATTTCTCAGACCACATTACTCTGGGGGTAATTACAATTAACACTCTTTGAAAATCATCTTTGTCTCTTAATTTGATTATATTTTTAGAACTGTTGATTCTTAGACTCCGTGAAAGCCTACTCAGTGACACCAGCATGCAGAGCATTCTATGGAATGGCTGCGGTTGTTCCTTCCTCTGGCTTGTACAGCTTAGCATGCTTGGTGCTGTTTCTTCCTAGGTCTCTTCTACCATAGCAGGATGAGTTCTGCCTTTAGGAGTATGTTTTCTGCCTCCAGTCATCCTGCCTCTTGTTATCTGTATTATCATCGAAGAAATGGGAGGCCGGAGAGCCCTGAGCCACGCCAGCCTTGAAGTGGTATTGGAAACAGTGATTTAAACCAGTCAAACCCCGGTTGAAGACCTAGCTGAATAAAATATGGAATTAAAATTTGTATGTGATTAATTTGGCAAGATACCACACATGGAGAACTTGGCTGCAAGAACCAGAGTGAAAATCCATTCGATTGTGCAGGGTCCCTGATGAATCCCTCTGTTTTTCAGAATCTTCACTTGCCAGCTGAAACTACCTGGGTTGATTCAGCAGCTGTCCATGAAATTCAGTTAGGAAATGATTAAAAGCAGATTATGTTTCCCTTTGAAAGAACAGACACATCGCAGACGCTCAATAGATATTGCTTGTGGACACACACAGATGTGCTGAGCCAGAAATGCTTATTTCTGAAATTCAAGGGTTAAGCCGTACTGAGAAAATCCGATTGCACAGAACAGACTTCCTTGATTTTCAACCATTCAGAGTTCAGAGTTGCAACTATCATTTGGCACTTCATTGCTATTTATAGCTGTCTGGAAAAATTTATTGGTTTAGAAGGAGAAAGCACTTGCACCTCACACAGAAGCACATAGGACTTCCCCAGACATCAAATAACTCTAATGATGGTTTGATGAGTTAAGGTAAGTGAGTCAGGAATTTATTGATTCAATTTCCTCTGTAATACACAAGGGTTTGAGATTTCAAGGAAGAATGTCATTTGAAGATATCAAGTTTTTTAAAAAAATAGAAAGCAAAACTTCACTGAAGTGATTTTACCAAAATCCAAACAGGGAATGACTATAAAGTGGATGGTTGATAAATGTTTTTTAAGTTTGGATTAATATAAAAATAGTTGAGCCTAGGATTTTAATCATTCTCTTCAGTCTCTGTTTTTATAAAATGAAGTGGTAAAACTAATTCCAGCTAATAGCCATTCCACACCAGCATTGGCCCAGCATGCTTCTCAATGCTTTCTAGAAATTACCACTTTTAATTCTCACAGTCATCTTACAAAGCAAGTAGTGCTGCAGTGAGCACACAGGACTAATGAAGCAAGGGAGATCAGAACTTTTGTCTTAGGACAAACAGCTAGCAAACCCCAGCCACCAGCCTTTGGCTCAACATTCTTTAAACTCCTAAACAGTAAAGTCTTTATAGTCTGAGATTATTTGACTGTCTATCATTTCTGTGGGGCTATTGAAACTTGGAAATAATGTGTCTCCTCTCATAAAACTCACAGAAATGATATAATGCACTTGAATAAATTTAGCTCTTTCAATTAATATTAAGCAAGCCAGAATGAACTATTCTGAGATTCTTACGTGTCATAAAAGAAGGTGAATTTAAAGTCTGAGCTGACGTCTGAGCTGTGTTTTTAGTTCCTCTCAGTTTCACAGTAGTTAGAGCAAGGGGAATGCTGGGTCGTTTTAGTCTCTCAATGAGTCAAACAAGTGAGGCTTTTGTATCTGTCTGACTTATCCTCACTAGGGTGAATTACCTCCCTGCTTGAAATGCTGTGTAGAGCAGGGCCATTCTCTATGAATGCAAGTTAGAAATTTATTACTGTGGCACACATGTTACAGAGGAATGTATGCTTATTATATCCTTATTTGGAGATACGGTACTCAGTATTAAGAGGAATGAAGTAATCAAAAGATAGTAAAAGTTTACCAAAAAATGAGAAAATTTAAGAGATGGTTAATTACCTTAAAAATAAACTCATAAACAGAATATTTTAAAACTTTGGTAATATTAATAATTCTGAGTTTCTGAAAGGATGAATAGCTATTATAAAATACATGAAAAGAGTAAAATAAAATATTATACATAGCTGTGAACACAATATTGCAAATAAAGTGAATCAAGCACAGAAAAATACTGAAAGAAAATTAACTGAAATATTAATACTATTTGTCACTATATGACACTACTTTTTCCAGTGACAGATTTTTGTTTCCTAAATTTAGCAAAATGAACACGTCATTTTTTTATTTTCATGAAAAAGAGATCCAATTTAAAGATGCATAAATATTTGTTTAAATGTTCTCTGAATTCTAACATGCCAAGTTTTTATCAATGCTCTCTAAGGGCCCTGCATATAATAAGAGATGGGTGAGGTGGATGTTAGAAAGAACAGTAGATTATGAATCAGAGGCTGTGGTTTCTTAGATTTTCTATTCACCAGTTCTGTAACCTTGAAAAATCATTTAACCTTTCTGCGCCTCAATTTCTTCATCAGAAAGTAGAGATAATAATATTTGCCCTGTATGCCACTGGGAGTTGTCAAGAAGATTCAATGTGTACAAAAATGCCTCAGAAAGTTGAAAATAGCCCCAATTCTTGGAAGAGAGTGAGGGTTAACTATTCAAATTTCTCAAAATAATATAAGAATATAGGAATTTCTAAATATGCCTTAACATTGATTTTTTTTCACATTTGCCAATAAGTTGTGACAAAGGAAGGACACAGTTTATGATATTAGTAAATTAATATCATTTATAACAATTGGTGCTAAATACAGGAATACTGATCATGTGGTGAATTTGAAGACTTTGTGGCTGTTTAGAAAAACACACATAGTAGGGCTTCAGATGCAAAATATGGCTATGTTAAGAGAACAGGATCTCTAGAAGACAGGTGCCACCTTCTCTGTTTTGTACATTCTTGCCTATAAAACCTCCTTGGAAGAAAACCATCACCATAGTTTATGGCTAGAAATCTGAGGAAGGCTCTCTTGAGTGAGTGATGTTGAAGCTGGATTAACACAATGGTCACTCTAAGTGAAAGAAAACATGGCCTATTAATCACCTGAGATTTTGTGCTTAGATCACAAAGTTAACTGGGAAGGTGGGAGATATGACAGATGATCATAGTAGCCAGTGTAAATTGTTTCATCTGGCTTTATCATATGTTTCTAGTATACATATTAATACAACAAATGCTTCAATGATTAGAAAGGTATTATTGGAAGCAAGACTATTATTAATGAAAGAGTTGTGAATGTGTTGGGGGTTGGGATCAGGGACTAGATATTGCACTGGAATAATACAACCTAAACCAGTATCAGAACAAACTCAGGCACAAAATGGACAAAGCATTTGAAGACAGAAGAAAACAAACTAGTTCACATTCAATAACTGCTAGCCAGGCATTGGGGTGATTTGTTTTGATTGAGTGTCTTCTCTCATCCCTAGACTACAAGGAGGAAGACACCATTATGTTGGATATTATATAGACGAGGAAACCAAACTCCTGATTGTATGCAAGTGGACAGAGATCACAGGACAGTGAAGGTGCATATGAATCCAGGCCACCTACTTTTATGTGTTGGTCATTAGATAAGCTGCTTACAGAAAGCTGAGAGATTCCGAGAGAGGACTAAGTGATCTTCCATGATTAGAGAATGGTGGTGGGCATCAAATGAAGGCAAAAGAATATATATATATATGGTGGATGTGTTTGAAGAGAGGGTAATGTAACCAGTATTGGAGCTGTTAAAAAAAAAAAAACAGATTGCTGGATAGAGATTCCAAGACATGAATGAAAATACAAATTTAGCATAAAAAACCCTGAATTGGAGATAAATATTCAATGAATTCATTGGAAATTCAATCTATTTCTGAAAGAAAATGCATATAAACAAACAGCTGTGCAATTTTGAGAAATAAAGGAAGGAGAGTAAGAGGAACAAGAAAGGGAGAGAGCAAGGAAGGGAGAGAGGAAACAATAGAGGGAGGGCGGTGTCAGAGAAATCCTAAAGTTCCACTAAGCAAAACCTTTTGATTGAGAGAGTAGAATTTTTGGCCTGGGTGAAGAACCTAACTAACATTCCAGTTAGGCTAGGTTGATCACTTGGCCAAGGGATCATCTTAAGAAGGCAGTCCCACGTTAACCCATGGTAAAGAAATAGGTCGTGTGCTTAGTTCATTAATGGGATACTATGATTTTTCTTCTCAGAAGATCTATCTCTAGGGCTATATTATAGGACACAACCTTGGTGCATGTCAGTCTGTCATCTTTTCTAAATCACCCAGATACGTGTAACTCCTGCCTTTCTTCTTTCCATGTCTTATCTAAGTGCACTTCCTCTGACACTTGGACTTCTGCAACATTCTAGGCTTCCTCACTGTTTCTTTAAAGCCTCTCTTCCTGGTGTGTGTCTGCTTGTCAGCCCTGTGCCAGACTTCAATGGCAGCTTCCATGGCATAGCTCTTTTTCTATTCTGCCCTCTGGTCTCTGGACAGCCCTGGGTGGTTTTATATTTTGTTTATTTTGTTTCTGTTTTCATGTTGTTTTTAAAACTCTAATAAAACTTACATTTGAGTTTATTTAATTCCTTTTAGTTAATGAAACAATACCAAGAGGGGACACCTGGATTTTTCCTGTATCAGAGGGAGGGAAAAAAGAAGTGGAGAGGTGGAGATGAAGTGAGGGAGGCAAAGACAGAGGGAAGGAATCCAGAGAGATGCCTCACAATTAGTGTAAGAGTAGCAGAGCCACACACTAGGATGCTCTTGTCAAGCTACACTGAGGACTACTGGACTCAAGGGATACATTTCTTCTCTGGAGCTGAACCCTGGTCTAATAAAATGCAGGCTCCATTGTGAGTAGGTTAGCATCGCATGAAGTTGGCACAGAAAATGGCTTGTGGGCTTCTGCACTTAATAACATCTTCCTATATCTATCATTTTCCCATACAAAAGAACACTGTGGCACCATTTGAACTCTGCATTTGACTAATTAATGAAGAATCACAGCGTTTATTCAGATATAGTAGAAGCCACAGTTTGACTTATTTGCTGTTGGAGTTTGACAGCAAATTCCATACCATCACTGGGCTTCAGAATGGTTTTCCATCAGAGCATTCAACCCCTCACCCCAGATATTCTTTAGATGAAGCATAAAACTATCCATTGTCTAAAATGAAGCAAGGAAACATCCCTCATTCATGTGGGGTGGGGAGTGTCTTAAACTTGGCACTATTTGTGGGTAATATTATCTAACATGAAAGCTATTAATCCTTTTAGCATTTTAAAAAACCCAGAAAGCCTCTATATCAATTTTGTATGAGGAAGGCTGGCGAGGGGCACTTTCCACAAACCTTAATTTTCTAATAGAGTTCTTCAACTCAAATGGGCTTTTGACCCAGCTAATTTAATTGTCTTTGTTATTGATAGCTGCAGAGCTGTAAATAAACAGTTTGGAAATGAGCTTTCGAGGTTTGCTTTCAAAGCAACCTTCTGCTTGACACTCTGAGTGGCAAAATTCCCCTTTGTTTTCTCAGGGTATGTACACACACACACACACACACACACACACACACACACACACTTTATCCTAATCAATATTTGAGAATAATATGAAATATTTATTATGGCAATGCATAAGGCTTCAAAGTGATTTCCAGCCCTAAGGCCATGCTCCATCTCTCAATCTATATGTAGGTCTTATTCCATGACCACTTTCTTAGGGGAAAACAGCCAGTTCAGAAAATGAAATAACCAATTTTCTTTGTGTGTTCTTCTGCCCCATCTGACTCATATCTTTACTAAAGGAATGGGAGGGGGGAAAGTGTGCTAGAAGTGGGTGGTATTTTCAGAGTTTGATTTTTAAAGAGGAAATTTGTAGGGGAGAAAGGGGTTTGCTCATCTTTGAAGGTTGAAAGATCCATTGAACCTTCTGTACAATGAGGCAAGCTTAGGAGAAAAATAGTTAAAATAAGTCCAAGGGAAGGAAAATGACGATACTCAGGGCTTTCACAATTTTTAGAGAGGGTTTGTACTGTGCTCTGTGGTTTTTACTTTTCAAAAAATAAAAACAAAACAAACAAACAAAAACCCCAACCCCACAAAAACAAACAAAAATGTCCAAAAAGCAAAGAAACAGAAAACAAAGCAAAACAAAACAAACAAACAAAAAAGTTGAAGGAACCATGGATCCTTGTCATCCTAATCTGTAAAATCCTAGTTTGTCCCCTTCTTCCCCCTTTTTCCCTTCCTCCCCTCTTCCTTCCTTCCTCTCCTGACATTGCTCACAGCTTCTGTCTAGCAAAAAAGTTTTATATTTATTTTCTCTCTCTTTCTCTCTCTCTCTCACACACAAAAGTACATATATACACATACATAAAACGAGAATAATGTTGTTTGTTGCTTTGAAATAGTATCACTAGTCCAGGCTGGCTTCCAACAGTGTAGCTGAAGATGACCTTGAATTCTGAGCCTATTATCCTTCCCTTTTAAGTGTTAGGAATAAAGGCTGTATGTACTACCAGAGCCAGTTTATGTGGTACTGAAGATGAAACTCAGGGCTTTGTGAATGGTAAGTAAGTACCTCATCAACAAAGTCACAGACTTAAATGGAATCATGCTCTGAATCTTGTTACATCTTTACTATTTGGTAAGTTTTATAGATGCTTGCTTCTGAGTGATTCCTGGAATTCCCAAAGGTGAGTGCACATGTTTTACTTAGGCCTTCTCTCCAGTGAATGGGTGTTTAATCTCCTCCTTTCCACTGTTTTATAAAGTTCCACACATCTACATCCTTGGAATTGTCTTTCCTTTTTCTCTTCCATATGCAGTCAGGAGGTGGGTTGCTAGTTCCCGACATGTTGTGGTGTATAGTTCATTTGGAATAGAGTGATTATGTGAAGTACTTCACCAGGCTGTATCCCACCACAAACATGGGGTAGATCCCCTGCTCCAACTATCCTTCCAGTGCAGGGTCAATAAGTCTGACTTCAGATGAATATTGTTACATTTCTCTTTGAGTTTCCTCTATTGAATTAACTGTTTGCATCTTTTCAATGTTTTTTTTCTCTCTGGTTCTTATCTTCCTCTTGACAAATGATTGGAGACTTATATATATTATATATGAAAAGTTGTAATAAATATTTGAATTATAAATAACATTCAAATATGTCACTTTCATATTAGTTTTGTCCCTGATTTAAATCCTTAAACAGAGCCTTTTCACTTTAACTCGATAAATGAACAACGTTTTTGGCTTATAAAATCACCCTATTTTGCCTATAATAGTACTTATATTTGATGTTTAGTATTTAGCATCTAGTGACGGAAAAAGAGAGAAAATGATCAGTCCTTAGTGCAACTCTAATACTTGTGTGTGTGTGTGTGTGTGTGTGTGTGTGTGTGTAAGCAATTGGTTAATAATACAGAGAGACAAACAGAGAAAAACAGAGAGACACAGAGAATTTTTTCAACAAGAATATTCTGTTTCAGAATCTATTTTCTGGCTTTTCAATGAGGAAATGGTGGTAGAACCTTTCAGTACTGAGGTGAACTCATGAAGTGTGTTGACCTACCAGGTACTTCATACCGGACTTGGTTTGTGAGAATTTGTGCTTAAACACAGATTGGTGTCACAGAAGTGAAGCACTTCATTTTTCATGAGTTTTCCCATTCCTATTATTCTCTCTGCTAACCTCTTCCCCACTTTTCAAGTACAGATATGGAAACAATAACAGCAATCCAAAGCAAACTGCTAAGTTCATTTTATAAGCTCCATTGTACAACTCAAAGCACCGTACTATGGAATACCAGGCATTATGCTTGTTTTCAATAGCAATGACTATGAAGCAATGCACTTGCCATTCTTGAGCTAACAACCCCTGATTTCATCCTGCATGGGTCTGTTTTACTCTGTGGGAGGGAAGAACAGGTCTTATTTATCTTTGTTGTTGACTTTGCCCTCTTCACCTCCTTCTACTTTCCACTCTCATTCTCCAGCCACTTCCTTGCCTCCATTCCTCCACCTTGTTTATAAGGAACATTCTGGAAGTGAGATGCTATAGAGAAAAATTTTGTGAATGTCTAAGTTATTATATTTTGCTGATCAACTCAAAGGAGATTGATTAAAGATATGAAAAGATGATAACGCATCTTCAAATTTTGTGAGTTAAGCTGTAAATCCATTTGAAGAATCTACAAAAATGCATTTGTTTTCCTTTTTAGAAGTTAATGAAGACATAGTCCTGTGACAAAATGTAACATTTTTAAATTTAAAGACAAATGAATTGAACGAACTGAACTAGAAAATATCATCCAGAGTGAGGTAAACCAGACTCAGAAAGACATGCATGATATACGTTCACGTATAAGTGGACATTAGCCATAAAGCACAGGATAACCATGCTACAATCCACAGACACAAAGAAAATAAGGAAGCCAGAGGGACGAAGCATGAATCTCATTCAGAAGGTGAAACAAAGTATTCATTAGACATTCGTGGAGGGAGGGCACTTGGTGAGAGAGAGGATGAGGAACAGAACAGGATGGGGATTAGGTGTGGGGAGAGGGGGGCAGGAGAGGGCTGGGAGTGAGAACAAAATTTGATGGGGGACATCTCTGGGACTAGTTGGACACTTTCAATGGGGGAGGCTCTGAAGAGTCTATGGGGGCAACCCTAACTGAGACACCTACCAGTCCGGGATGTGGAGACTAAAGTGACCACCTCCTGTAGCCAGGGGGTACTTCCAGTGGAAGGGGATTGGGTAATTGGGGTAGGAATTTGTAAGGGTGGAACTGGGAGGAGAGGAGGGAGGAATAGGATGTGAAGTGAATAAATAACAAAAAAACCCCACAAACAAACAAAAACAGTTGTCACTTGTTTCTTTGTTATATTTCCTTTGTAAGCTGAAGACAAATGTTCATTAAAAACATAATAATTGGGACATAGATATTATACTTTTATTATTATTATTTTCTCGTTATATCCATTTGCCTGCAAATTTTATGATGTCATTTTCTTTTTTTTAAATTTTTTTTTTATTGGATGCTTTAATTACATTTCATATGTTGTTCCCTTACCCCATCCCCCTCCCACCCAGGAACCCCCTATCCCCTTACCCCTCCTCCTTCCTCTCTGTGGATGTAACCCCTACCTACCCCCCC
>NW_021620842.1:341593-405345 GCF_004785775.1 Grammomys surdaster
CCTTCCTCTCTGTGGATGTAACCCCTACCTACCCCCCCCACCTCCCCACCCTCAAAATTCCCACCCCCTGGAGCATCCAGCCTTAATGAGGTCAAGGATCTCATCTTCCACCTATGCCCAGCAGGGCCCTCCACTCTTATGTATTCAGCTGAAGCCCTGGATCCCTCCCTAAGTGCTCCCAGGCTGGTGGTTTAGACCCTGGGAGCTGTGGTTGGTTGGTATTGTTGCTCTCCTCATGGGGCCACAAACCCTTTCAGCTCCTTCAGTCTTCACTCTAACTCCTCCATTGAGAACCCCATTATCAGTTCAATGGCTAGTTGTGAGCATCTGCCTCTGAATATGTCAGACTCTTGAAGACCTCTGAGGAGACATCCATATCAGGCTCTTATCAGCATGTACTTCCTGACTTCCACATCAGCATCTACCTTTGGTGACTGCACATGGGATGGATACTCAGGTGGAGTGGTCTTCAGACAGCCCCTCCTTCAGTTTCTGTCCCTCACTTTGTCTCCATATTTGCTCACTTGAGTATTTTGTTGCTCCTTCTAAGAAGGACTGAATCACCCCCACTTGGTCTTCCTTCTTTATGAGCTTCATGTGGCCTGTGAGTTGCATCTTGGGCATTTCAAGGTTCTGGGCTAATATCCAATAATCAGTGAGTGAATACCATGTGTGTTCTTTTGTGATTGGCTTACCTCACTCAGGATGATAATTTCTAGTTCCATCCATTTACCTAGGAAACTCTCGAATTTGTTGTTTTTAATAGCTGAGTGATACTCCATTGTGTAAATATACCATAATTTTTGAATCCATTCCTCAGCTGAAGGACATCTGGGTTCTTTCCAGCTCCTGGCTATTATAAATAAGGCTGCTATGAACATACTTGAGCATATTCATATGGAATAACAAAAAACCCAGGATAGCGAAAACTATTCTCAACGATAAAAGAACTTCTGGAGGAATCACCATCCCTGAACTCAAGCTGTACTACAGAGCAATAGTGATAAAAACTACCTGGTATTGGTACAGAGACAGGCAGGAAGATCAATGGAATAGAATTGAAGACCCAGAAATGAACCCACACTCCTATGGTCACTTGATCTTTGACAAAGGAGCTAAAACTGTCCAGTGGAAAAAGGACAGCATTTTCAACAAATGGTGCTGGTTCAACTGGAGGACAACATGTAGAAGAATGAAAATTGATCCATTCTTATCTCCTTGTCCAAAGCTCAAGTCTAAGTGGATAAAGGACCTCCACATAAAACCAGATACACTGAAACTAATAGAAGAGAAGGTGGGGAAGAGCTTCGAATACTTGGGCACAGGGGAAAAGTTCCTGAACAGAACACCAATGGCATATGCTCTAAGATCAAGAATTGACAAATGGGACTTCATAAAATTGCAAAGTTTCTGTAAGGCAAAGGACACTGTCAATAGGACAAAATGACAACCAACAAATTGGGAAAAGATCTTTACCAATCCTACATCTAATAGAGGGCTAATATCCAATATATACAAAGAATTCAAGAAATTAGACTCCAGACAACCAAATTACCCTATTAAAAAATGGGGTATAGAGCTTAACAAACAATTTTCAATGGAAGAAACTCGAATGGCCGAGAAGCACCTAAAGAAATGTTCAGTATCCTTAGTAATCAGGGAAATGCAAATCAAAACAACAACCCTGAGATTCCATCTCACACCAGTCAGAATGGCTAAGATTAAAAACTCAGGTGATAGTAGTTGCTGGCGAGGGTGTGGAGAAAGAGGAACACTCCTCCATTGTTGGTGGGACTGCAAGATGGTGCAACCACTTTGGAAATCAGTGTGGCGGTTCCTCAGAAAATTGGACATAGCATTACCTGAGGATCCAGCTATACCACTCCTAGGCATATATCCAGAAGATGCTCGAACATATAACAAGGACATGATGTCATTTTCTTAAACCATGGAGTAATACACCATGATGTAAATGTACTACATTCTCTTTATCTATTCTTCAGTTGAGGGGAATCTAGGTTGTTTCCAGTTTCTGGGTATTTTGAATAAAGTAGCATGAACATAGTCAAGCTAAAATCCGCAGATTCAGAGAGGATAGATGAGGAGGTGGGTCTAGTTGGGGGATGCATGGCTCTCCCTATGGAGACATACATAGGAGAGAAGAAATAGAAAATACTTTATAGACAGGGGTAGATGGTTGGATACAGAGGACCATTCTCCAAAAACTGACAGTGGGGTCTATTGATGAAGACAGCATTGCTGAAGACACAGCTCATTGAACATACATAGGCCAAGCTGAGACCTCCATAGTCTTCACTCCTATATTTTCACTTCTATAGCATGGAAGAAGGTACTCAGTATGCTATAGAGAGAGAACTTTGGGCACCTATACAGCTACAAAAACTTCAACCTACAATCTGTACTGCCTGCAAGATGTACTGGGAAAATGGTGGTACAAAACTTGGAGTGGCCAACCAATATATGGTTTAACTTAAGGGTCATACTAAGAGAGGAAGCTCATGCTCCAAACTGCATAAATGTACAGGAACAGGAGGCTGAGTATACCAGAGACCTAGGGTACAACCAAACATGACTGGCATATCTATCTATCTATCTATCTATCTATCTATCTATCTATCTATCTATCTATCTATCTATCTATCTATCTTCTATTTATCTATCAATCTTAAATGATTCTCAATGATATTCTGCTATATCAACAATTGGTGCTTTGTCCAGTCATCATCATGTAGACTTCCTCAGCCAGAAGATGGGAGCAAGTGCAGAGTACCACAGCCAGACATTATGCCTGATATTCTAAATTAGAGATATTCACTTGGGTCTGTCTCCTAGAAGATTGGGGAACCCCACAGAAAAGGAGGAGGAAAGACTGAAAGATTCAGAGGTTATAGAAGACATCAGAATAACATGGTCCACTTAATCATCTAAACAGGGCTCATATAGGTGCACAGAGACTGAAATGACCGGCACAGGGCCTGCCAAGGTTTGCAACAGGTCTTCTGTGTATGTGTCATGGTTCGCTGTTTTTGAGGGACTTCTAATAGTGAGAGAAGGTGTGTCTCTGCCACTTGTACCTGTTCTTGGGAATCGTTTCCTTCTATTGGGTTCCCTTGTCTAGCCTTGATATGAAGGGTTTTGTCTTGTCTTATATTTTCTTTTTGTTCTATTTGGCTGTCTGGTAGAGGCCCGCTCTTTTTTTAAGGAAATGGATCTGGGGGAGAGGGAAGGTGGGAGAAGCAGAGGAAGGGTACTTTGTGGTCAGGATGTTTCATAGGAGAGAAGAATCAATTTTCAACCAAAAAAGAATCTTAAAGAGTAGAAAGAATTTGATTAAAAAATAGCCTCTGGAAAATTGACCACACTCTCTTGGAAGTCCATTAGCACAATAATATTTGGGCAGCACAAATTGGTCTTGAAGGACTAGAAAAAGGAAAAGGAAGATGGGTGCCTAGGGAAGGGGTGAATTGGAAAGTGTTGGACAAGGAGAGTGGATATAATTAAAACATGTTGTATGAAACTAAAACATTTAGAAAGGATACAAACACTTAAAAATATTATCATGTGAAGTAAGCAGATGTCAATTATTTTGCTATAGCCAACCCATAACATATACAGATGGTGGTCTCCTCCTATCACTTTTACATACACTGAAAGAATTTCCATGGATACTGGAAGCTGCATGCCAACCCTATATGTACCATTTTTTAAAAATATATATATATCATCATCATTCATAATATTATGTATTTTTATCTTAAATAGGACTTATGTTGCATATGTAGCTCTTGCAATTTGAAATATGACAAAAAACTATTGAAAATTTTATTTCCCAAACCTAAAGCACGTTCATATTTTCACTTGTAGGAAGTATTTTGTAGCTCTCATTGGCTATTTACATTGCCAGAATCACCACAACTATACTTAGAACCATTATTAGGTGATTGATGGAAGTGTAGATGCATGGTGGGCCTAATATACATAGAGCTAGGCCACATATGGTTTCATAATGGTATTAAGAATTCTGTACATTTGAAAGTTATTTTCTTTTTTTTGACTTTTTTGTTTTTGTTTGTTTGCTTGCTTGTTTTTTTTTTTTTTCAAGACAGGGTTTTTCTGTGTAGCCCTGGCTGTCTTGGAACTCACTCTGTAGACCAGACTGGCCTTGAACTCAGAAATCTGTCTGCCTCTGCCTCCCAAGTGCTGGGATTAAAGGTGTGCACCACCACTGCCCGGCTGAAAGTTATTTTCAATTTCTGTAGTTTTCTATTTGGCATTTTTCAACTTGTGATTAATCTTGTTAAAAACAGGGAAACCTAAACCATACATAAATGAAGACCATTTCATTTCTAATCACCATGTTTCATACCATAAATATGATTTTATATAATCAGCCAAAAATAAAATAAAAATAAAAAACATATTCTCAACCCTTTTATAAATTATATAACTATAAATTCATTTACCTCCATGAAAGACTCCTTTTCATATCACACTATGATATGAATATTTAATTATTTGTAGCTTTTCTGGGTTTACAATTTTCCTTTCCATATAATTCTAACCCAATGCAAAGCACAAGTTGAGATTTCTATGAAACATGAAAGCATAGAGAATGATTCTGTGTTCAGATCTTCTCACCTGTTTGCATATGTCTGGGACCAAGCCCTCTTTACAGAGAGAATAGGGAACCTTAGTCTGTTGTTCTTCGGTGTGCTCCGGATGGAAGTTGTAATTAACACAATGTATTCAGTGTTAACATTTGAGAAAAGCTGGTGAACTTATGACAAAGAGTGCATACTTTTCCATTTCAGGTAGACAAATCTCTACTGTGGGGATAAATTATAGAACTGGAAATGGGAACACCAACAACTTCAAATCATAAATCAGAAAGTTATCAAATGAGAAAATTACATTCTATATGCATTTTATTATACATATAGATCAGGGTTCAACTACAGAAAAGATTTAATCTATTGAATTAAGTGCTTTAAAAGTACGGAAAATCTTGAGATGTAGTTTCCAGGCAGAAATTCTAGGAATAAATCTGAAAGCAACACAGAAGATCTTATGTATGGAGAATGTTCATTTGGGACACAATAAGGAAGGCAAGATCACGATGTTGAGGTTCAAGGTAACAACTGTTTGAATTATAAGGGCTGGACTACCTTCTTGCTACTGTTTGTGAACTATCACAAACACAAAGCATTCCATCCCAGTAGACAGCCAACCAGAATTCCAACATTTTCACAATAATTAACTGGATTCCAGGGCACTTGGTTTTCCTGCCACCAAAATGTCAAAGGCGCATAAGGTTATAATTACTATCATGGGTATCCCATTGAACATTTACCCATGGACTTGCTTGTAGTAATGGAGTGGCTGCATTATACTCGCTAGAAAAAGCACCTGAGCCATAAAGTCTAACTCAAGAAATTAGAATAGAGTCAATGAGCCAATAACTACCATATGCTATAGTATGATTATCAACAACCAAACAAAACAAATTTATATACATTTCTAAAACACATCATCATGAAAAGACCCCGTAAAGCTACAGGTGGACAGAATGTCAGAAGGAAAATAGTTATCTTTATTTATAGTCATTTTAGAGGTGTAGATACCAGTCTACTATTCTTTATATGTCTTAATTTTAGATAACATTAAAGTATAGCCTGACTGACTTCCAATCTCAGTCTATCTTATTCCTTTCTCTAAGTTTCCTTCACTTACAATGAGAAATTCTACAAAAATTTTATTGTTTGAGGGAATGTATTTAATAAATTATTTTTGATTTTTTATTGTGCTGTGAGTTAAATTAGGGGCTTAGTGAATCTGGGTAAATACTATACCACTAAACTATAACACAGTTACTTGTTTTTTTTTTAATTTTTAGTCTCACTAAGATGTCTAGATAAACCTTAAACCCATTATCCTCCTGCCTCGGCCTCAAAAATTAGGATTATAAATGTGTGCCACCACATCTAGCTCAAAATCGTTTTCACTGGTTTAGAACATTGTATCTCTAGCAAGGAATGCCTGCCATCTCCACTTTTGTCCTTTCCTTGTTTTGTGTTAGATTGTGTGGGATATTTCTCCTAATTAGTATTATTCAAGTTTCTTCAAAACATACCATTGGAAATAGAAAAGGAAGGACTGTTTATGTAAAACCATGGAGGCCACTCACTCAAAGATTTAGGTGACTGACATGGGTAGAGAAAGAGGTTGGGTGTCACTTCTGTAGAATCTATTTAATTGGGAATTAAGGTGCAATGTTTTTGGGGGTGGTGCACTATGGTTCATATTGTGTATCTTCCAGGGTGACCTGTGAGGAGAGCTGATTGCAAAGTGACTTGGAAAAAATTCAGCCCCTTGAATGTTTGTAGAACTTTGTGTTGAAAATTCATGTGTACAATTTATTTGTTTTTCATTTATTTATTCATTCTATGCGGTTTTACTATCTTTCTAAGTGATGAATACCACATGACTGATGGAATGAAAGTTTAACCACATGTCTGCATAGTAGTAAACATGATATTGAAGGACTGATCTTGAGCTGGCTCTAGGAAAGAATTTTAGAATAGTCAGAAAAGAATACTAAAAATAAAGATGTTCTGGGGACATTTGCTATCACAATTAGGTAGCAGTTCTAGCTGAATAAGGCAGTATCTTGTTATAGCTTAGATACTATGATCTAAAATACCAAAAATAATCCAAATGTCCTTCCATGGCTAAAAGGATAAACTTTCAATGGCACAGTAATAGAATGGACCAATCTATGGTACAAAAAGGGAATAAGCTTCTGGGTCCTACTGTAGGATGAGTGAATCTTGGTGAAGAACTCGTGTTTGAAAATACAAGCCAAAGACAAAAGGCTACAAATTGGATTGGTAGGAATCTCAGTGATAAGTGCTTGCCTAGTATGCATTAGGTTCTTTGTGCAACACTTAATACTGAAATAAAAACTCCCTGCCACATGATTCTAATGATAGGATAGTTTTGAAAAGAATATACTATAAAGGAAAGGGAAATATCACTGTTTGCTAAGGATCAAAGATTTGGAATTAACAGACTATACAGAGACATGAGGTGATTTCAGGAGACAATGTAGGTTTTCTATAGTTTATAGTGGTAGGGAGTTACATGGTTTTGTATATGTGCCAAAGCTTAGATCTATACACTTAAAAAAATAGATGACTTTTCAAGTATATAAATTATGGCCCAAGTTGTTTTGATTTCTTAGGTTCAAATCAAGGCTGTCTTCTACTATTACTTATTTCTATACATTGAGCAAATTACTTTATTTATTCAGGCTTATTTTAGAGTCTGCATTTATAATATAAATATCATGATAATATTTAACTCACTAAGTTGTCATACAGATGAAGTGAAGTAATCCATGTTAATTGCCTAGCACATGATTTCAATTGACTTACAGTAATGAGCAGCATTGGGTTTTTGTTTGTTTGTTTGTTTTTGTTTTTTTTCCTGCCTTCCTGTGCCAGTGATTCCTCTGTTGTTCCTTCACATCAAATGAGCTTTATAGCAGCAGTTCAAGAATGACCTATGTGGTATTCAGGGTCAGAATGGCTGCAATGAGCCCACCACCATCCTGGCCTTCTACCTTTACTGGTTTTGTGTGTTTAGAATAGCTGACTCCATAGCAAGCTTCATCTCCATGGCAGCCACACACTGTGCTTGTCAACACCAGCTAGAAGAGCGACAGCATACAATTCAGTCATCACTCAGTGATGATTTATTCATGATGTCTGACTTTTCCTATTTTTTCTCCACCTAAAATATCAAAGAATATAATTTACAAACAAAAATAAGGAATGTAGGCAATAATATATGAAACTACTTCTTTTGTAATTTACTTCAAAGCATACATTATTAAGTCCTGAAACTTCACTAAGAAGTGTTATTTGAAAATGTAGTGACTTCAGTTAGTTTGGAGGTCAAAATAGTTGAAATTACTTTCTTCCAATATCAGGGCTAATGGTGAGGAACCATGGCATGGATCCTCTAAAACAATGGACTGCGCCCAAGTTCTCTACATGGTACACTACTTCATTTTGAAAAGCATTATCATTTCTTTTTCCAACAGATTGCTTTTCTAATTATATTTAGCTTATGTCATTGCTATTACTTTGCATTTTCTGAAAACTCAACAAAGGACACTGAGGATGAGAAAGAGAAAAATGGCCTAGAAAAAAGCTGGGTTCATATTAGTACACAATTTACTTCACCTTGCTTAATTCTGCCCAAACAAAAAGATATGTGTTTATATCAAAAGCAACATCTTACGTGGAAATACAAATGATTCTGGAGAAACAACATAGTCAACTTTATGGCTGCTTAACCTTATTGAGAATAAAGGTGATTTAGAAGATGTTGGCTAGTGGGCACTTGCAGGTAGATAGGGACATACTCTTCAATGGCACTTTCCTGGACAGAAAATTTATAGCTTCAGGAGGTCCTAAGTACTTGTTGGTTTTAATGCCTATGTTATTTGTGCCCTGTTCAATATTTTCCTGTGCCAATGAGTTCATGTGAGTACCCTAGTTTATCTCCTATGAGATTTGGAGTTTCTGATCTTACATTGAGGTAGGTCCTTGATCCATTTGGAATTGAGTTTTATGCAGATTGGATTTTTTTTTTAATTCTTCTACATGCTGATCTATTGTGTCTTTTCTCCACAAGTATTATTGGCTTCTTTGTCAAAAATCAGGTGTTCATAGGTGTATGAAGTTATGTTTGGGTCTTCTTTTTCTATTCCATTAATCAATGTCTGTTTATATGCAATGTCATGGTCATTTTATTACTATATTTCTGTAGGACAACTCTTGAAATCTGGGGTGGTGATATGCCTAGATTTTCTTTTATAATTCAAGATTAACTATCATTATTACTCTCTTTCTCTGTCTTTCTCTGTGTGTCTGATTCTCTATGCTTTTATTTCTTAGTATGTGTATTTCTCCATGAAATTTAAGAATTTTTTAAATTTACGTGAAGACTTATGTTAGAATTTTGATAGAGACTGCAATGATTTTTAGCTTGCTTTTGGTATGATGTCATTTTCATATTATTAATTCTACCAATTTCTAAGCATTGGTGGTCTTTCTATCTGCTTAGGATGTATTTGATTTCATTTTTCAATGTCTTAAAATTTTACAGCAAGTCTTTCATTAGCTTAGAGTTATTTTAAGATATATATATATTTAAGGCTATTGTGAAAGATACTGTATCCCTGATTTCTTTCTCAGTCAATTTGCCATTTTTATATGAAGGCCACTGATTTTTTTGTGTTAATTTTAAATTATGTTACTTTCCTGAAAGTAATGTTTTCTCCAGCTATAGAAGTGTCTTCATGGACACTTCAGTGTCTGTTATATATAAAACCATATTGTCTGCAGGTAAGAATATTTTGAAGTGATCACTGAGTAAAACAGTAGCCTACATTATGGAAAAAAGATAAGTTATTTTTCTGGAATAGGATAGGTTCCTAGAATATATAAAGAAATAAAAGATCTGACATCCAGGAAAAAATGACTCAATTTAAAGATGGAGTATAGAATTAACATAGCATTCTCAAAAAAACAAAAACAAAAACAAAAATGGTCGTGAAAAAATTTTTTAAGTGTTAAATTCCCTTGGTTATCAAGGGAATGAAAATTAAAACTACTTTGAGATTTTATTTTACCCTAGTCAGAATGGCCAAAATCAATAAAAACAAATAACAGCTCATGCTGGTAAGAGTGCAAAGAAAGGGGAACACTGGTATAGCAACAATGAAAATTGATATGAAGTTTCCTCAAAAAGCTAAAGATAGATCTACTACAAGATATAGCTATACCACTCTTGGGCATACATGCAAAAGACTATAATCCTACTACAGACATACATGCTTATCCATATTCATTAATGCTTTATCCATGATATCTAGAAATTGGGAATAGCTTAAATGTCCATCAATTGATAAGTGGATAATGGAAATTTAACACATTTGCATAATATAATATTATTAAACTGTTAAGAAAAAGGAAATTGTGGAGTTTATAGGGAAATGGATGGAGGTAGAAAGAATCAGCCTAAGTGAGGTAATGCCAACTCAGAAAGACAAATATTGTAAATTTTGTTTAAATATATACATGTCAGATTATAACTTTTGATATGTGTGACTTGATGAGAATAACCACAGGGCTAGAGACCAGGGATGGGAGAGAGGACATTCCAAAGAAGGGAAATGTGGTGAGTGTAGTATTATAAAGAGATAGAGGGGAAACTAAAATAGGAGAGTTAAATGTAGGGTGTAATGTAAGGGCAGGGCAAAAGAGTAAATATTGAAAGTTGTAACTAATACTAAAGGCCTTTCAAAATTCACATAGAAACATGCTACTGTAGAACCTTTTTAAAAAATTTTTTTACTGGTTATTCTGTTTATTTACATTTCAAATGTTAAGCCTCTTCCAGGTTTTCTCTCCAAGAACCCCTGGTCCTACTCTCTCCCCCCGCCTCCACAATGTTGCTCCCACTCCTACCCCACTGCCCTAGCATTCCCCTAAGCTGACGAATCAAGCCTAAACAGGACCAATGGCCTCCCCTCCCACTGATGCCAGACGAGGCCATCCCCTGCTACACATGTACCTGGAGCCATGAGGTTCCTCCATGTGTATTCTTTGGTTAGTAGTTTATACCCTGGAAGCTCTGAAGGATATGGTTTGTTGAGATTGTTGTTCTTCCTATGGGGTTGCAAACCCCTTCAACTCCTTCAGTCCTCCTCCTAACTTCTCCATTAGGGTCTGCCTGCTAAGTCCAATGGTTGGCTGTAAGCATTCACATCTGTATCGGTAAGACCCTGGCTGAGCAAAAAAGACATCCATATCAGATTCCTGTCAGCAAGCACTTCTTGGCATCAGCGATAGTGTCTGGGTTTGGTGGCTGCATATGGTATGGATCACCAGGTGGGGATGTCTCAGGATGGTCTTTTCTTCAGTCTCTGCTCCACTCTTTGTCCTTATATTTCCAGGTGTGTTCTTTTGTGACTGAGTTACCTCACTCAGGGTGATATTTTCTTGTTCCATCCATTTACCTTTGACTGTTAGAGACACACACATGTCGGCAGGCACGTTCCTCTCTCTCTCATCCTCTGTAGAATCTTCCTAAATACATATATGAAAGGAATTTTAGTGTAGTCAACAGGGGAAACAATGCCTCAAAGAGATAGCTTATGGTAGGAAGTGAAACTCCCAGTGCCTGGTATGGGCTATATTTTAATGAGTGATTGGGCAAAGAAGGCTTACAGATCCCATCAAAACATCACAAGCTTACTTTAAATGCATTTTCCGTCCCCATTCTTCTCTCTTCTTCAAGAAAGATTATACAGAAGAATGTCAGATAAATACACATGCCAGTAATTAATTAAGAATTCATATACATTCATAAGTACCAGTTCTTTCTGTTGAAACTTAACTTAATCTTTGTTTTAATTATACTATGATAAGAAATAGTTCTTTTATTAAGAAATCACTTAATAATTATTACATGTGGATAATTCCTCTTTTAGGTGTTGTGTCATTCTCAGAAACAGAATGAAGTTAGTAAAGAAACCAGAACCACATATAATTTAAACATATGCCCATCTATTCATGCATATTACTTTCTTTGATTGTGGGACTGCATAAGGGTATCCTGGGTCATGGTTGAGCAGGTACTTAGAACCCCGAGATTCTCTGTGGAATTCCTCATGAGAACCGGCAGGAGTTCGGTCCCTCCCATCACCTAAGATCCTGAAAAACAGTCACAGATCTCCATAGAGTCACCCAGGCGATAGGCCTCAGGCCTTAGAGATTTACATACTAATGAAGGCCAGAGGGCAGAGCAAATTAAACATTCCTCCCCCCAGATCCTCCCCTAATCCTCCCCCTTTCTCCCTCCCTATATAACTCGGGACGGCCCTGAGTTTTTGGGGGATACGCCTAGATCCATCTATTATCTGTCATGTCAATAAACCTTTTTGGAACCAAGGACCTCCTCGTGTTACTGGGGCCTGCCGCCGCCAAGGCCCTCAGGCCGCTGGAACCGTAGGATCTCCCTCCCTGATGTGGGGACCCGCCACGGCGGCGGGCTTGCGCCGCTGTGGCGGCCTTTTTTAAATTTTCCCCACATTTGATCTTCATTTTAAAAATATGAATTTCTTTGGTAAATGTAAAAGAAAAAGTCAATATAGTAATTATGATTTATAAAGATAAATCCTTCATGTCATACATATTTCATCAAGGAAATACAGAAGTCATCAGATGTTTTCTCAGTCTTATATGATTACTTCATGAATGGACTGACATATTTTATTGTCAAAATGATGACTAGGTACATGGAACCAGCATTAGAGTTACAACACAAATGCCTGTCTTTGGAAACTTCCAGAAGTGAGGAGCACAGACAGGTTAAGGTGAACAAGGCTATTCGTGATGAAGACAGCTTAGAGTAAAGAAGAAATTTAGAATGCCTTGCAGAGAAACAGAGGTGAGACAAATCCCACTGCCTTCAGAAGAACTGGAACAAATACCACTTTCTCAAGGAATATAGTTTATCCCTCTATCAGAGGCCCTTCAGTGGGAAGGACCTAGTATCAATGTTCAATTGAGCCTAACTGTCTTTGAACTTCATTATTCATTTTGAGACTCTAGAGAAACTAATATATACATGGGAAAAAGCAAAAACATTTTGTGGGCAAATAAACTGAACACATTCAACAGACCTATAGTCAAGTAATTAGTGATACAACCAATGACACAATAAACACCCATCGATCCCCAGTAGAGAGCACAGCGGCACAAAACACAAGGTAAATTAGAAGCAGATCAAAAGAGAGGCATATTCAATAAAGAACTCAGGCAGAATGTCATCAAGGCCAGCTCAGCATTGAGGTTTCAAACGGCGAAGACTTGAGAGGCTTGAGAGGCTGGAAGGGACACACTGCACACTGTATTCAATAGGGTTTGCAAAGGTGGTTCATGGTGATGAGATTTCATCTCAAGGTATTGATTTCATTGAAGAAATCCAAAAACTTTGTTAGAGTCATCAGGAAGGGCAAAGAAAGGGTCAGAAGTTAATGTGGCAGCAGGGGTGCTCACTCAGTCCAGCATGCTTCCTTCAGAGGAAATTAATCATAGAGCTGTGGGTAGTCTCTATGTGGCTCTGAATAACAAATACTACACAGATGTTAGCACTTCCATTAGTGAACTTCTCAACCTGGAGCTGAATGCAATCTGCCTGCATTGACTTCAAATCAGCACAGACTGAGAGAGAGCATGGGGAATAGACTCAACGGAAATATGAGAAGGTGTATCAGCAGGGGGAAGCATATGTGTGGTGTGTACCAGCTTTCCTGAGTCTAACTGGCTGCCCTTTGTTGGAGGATCCTGTTGGTGCACATAGTGTATACATTCAAGAGATACAGAAGACCTTTGAAAACTTTATTCATCAAAGTGTTCTTTCATATTTCCCTCTTAATATAAAGTTGGAAAATACTTCTAACATGTATGGATGTGTACTTTGTTTTTAAAGTCTGTATGAGGAAATGGAGTCTGTTATTTTATCCTCACTACCTAGTAAGTGGTGCTTTTTACTAAGTGAATATAGTAAATAAATATATGAATAATGTTTTATAAGTCTTCCGGAAACACAAGTGTGGCTCAGATTTTCATGGCAGTATTTCATTTGCCTTTTTTGATCAACCAATGCACACAAATGCACTAAAATGAGTTGATGTATAGCCAGTGTTCATCAAAATAAATAAATAACCACAAGGCAAATAGGAAATAATGAGAAGAATAAAGAAAGGGGCCAGGTTTCATATCCACCACTGGGTTGCCAAGATTGCTGGCATACTGCTTAGGGGAGGTAGAACATAGTCCTTAATGGGAGTCCTCAGTCCATGTTTCCCTGAGTGGACAGTGAAGTCTGGGGTGATTGTTGTGGTTCTTCATTTCCTGTGTACCCAGGTCCCACTGGTGCACCTCTAGAAGTTCAGAACAGGGGTCCCCAGTTCATGCTTCCCCTAAGGGTGTCTGTACCAAGCAGGAAGGGAAAGGCAGAGCCCTAGGGGTAGCGGTGGAGGTTTTGAGTAAGTGCCAAGATTATGGAAGTGTAAGGAGAGAGAAGGCCGTCTCGTTGAGATTTAGGCTTCATTCTTTGGGATGAAGCTTCCCCCCACCCCCAGTGCCCCAGTAATCCTCGATGAAGAGACTGTCCTTGCTTGTCCAAACTGCATTATTTGATGGTGAATGTAAATGCATACACCTTACTCAGGGTGAAACAGGAACTAAAGGAATTAAATACCTTTTGCAGGAAGGAATGCCGAGGAAAGGAAGCTCATTGGATAAATACTCTGGGCCTTTCTGATATCTCATTAGCATGGAGAACTCCAGGTTTTTATGCTATGATTGCCATGATCCTCTCAGTGAGGTATTGCATGTTCCAGAGCAGGTAATTTGGCAGGGAGCTGGCTCCATGCCTACCATACTCATTTCTGAGTTTCACAGACTTTGGTCTCATTTGCCTTACCTCTTCTGTCGGTGGCATGGTCCACTTGCCCCAGAGAAAGACTTATATTCATTTTTCTGGATTTTCACTGTCTTATTGGGGTTTCACTGTCTGAGTTTTAGGCTCCTCTGCACAAAGCATAAGAGGCAACGAGGGGACTCTTCTTTGGTTCACCATACTTTTTAGAGACAATGTTCAACGAATCTAATGAACAGGTGTCTGTTTTGAGCTAGCTGTCAAGTAACTGCAATAGATGAATGTATCTTAGTGATGAAGAAGAAAAATATCAACTCAAAATAGAACAAGAAAAAAAAAATTATAAAGTATGTGCTCAACACCACTACTCTAGGAAGATGTTATTTAAAATATTCAGGAATCAGCATCTGTTTCTTAAATATTTACAGATATGCCTGTTTACCTAGTGGCTGATTAAAATTGCTGGGCTGACCAAGAGGAATTTTCAAAGTCCATATGGCTCTCTCTTTCTCTTATGTCTTACACATTGTGCTGTCATGTGGGGATGCATACACATGCACCCATGGGCACATATCACCAGGAGAAAAATCCTCAGGGCCCAAACATCAAACATTCAAGGATTTACAAACAACTTGCCACCTTTGGGATGATTTCAGTCTGTTGCTAGTCAACAAGACCAGAGACATATTGTTGTCTTTTTCTTGCAAGTTCTTCACTTGCCTACAGGTTATTCTGACGTTGCTTGAATTTTAAAGGAATTTATGAATAAAAATGATATTTTATGTCTATTAAGAACTCTGTATCTACAAAGGAACAGAATCAAGTAATTGTAAACCATAAAAACAGTGATCACGGGAGTGATCATAGGTCTCTGTTTATTGCCTTGCTTGTTCTTTCACTGTTTTTATTGTCTTGCTTGTTCCTTGACTATTTGCATCTGTTGTATTGATAGTTCCTCAACATAGAACTTACCTTAACACTTTCATGTAGTTAGAATGGTATAAAAGCAGATTGGGAAAAAAAATTAAAGAAAAAACCCCCATAAAGTCACAATATCTGTTAAAGCTAAGCAAACAGACAGAATCACATAGACTTACTATATCTAAATCTAGGCTGCTGTACAAGCAACGTGTATGGACTTATTTCTCACAAAAAATAAATACTGACTACAGATATGTGTATGTGTATGTGTATATGTGTACAAATAAAGTATGTACGTGTGCAAAAAAAAAAAAAAAGAGTTCTGTAATTTTTGTTATTCATGTCCTGGCTTACAGTCTTCCTCGTGATGATATTTAGTTGAAAAATAGCTGGAAGCTAAAGAAGCTAAAATGGAGTAAATAAAAACATCCTAATTCTTTTATCTTCATCATTATCTTCAGCCTCACCCTTCCGTCCATGATTTGCTGCTAAAGTAATTTAGATTGTAAGTCTGGGTGAAAAAATGCATACAATGATCTCTAAAAGCAGACACTTGGAATTTAGAGTATGTCATTTTAGACTTACGGCCTATTACAACATTTGGTTCACCTACAAAAAGGGAAAGATTTATGCTGGAATTTTTCTCCATTCATTAGTAAAACCCATTTTAAGGTCTCCAGGAGGTAAATTATTTTTAGAATTAGTTTTTATTTTATTAGTCAGGTTGCAGAGTGTCAAAATTGCATTGAAGCCAGTGGCACTTCACTGAACTCATTAATATTGATATGATCACTCTGCGTTCTCTGCTGAGTGACACGGCTAACCTTCTGGGATGGCAAGGATTATTTTTAAAGGGACCACACATTTTAAAAAGTAGATTCTCTGGTCTGTCTTCTTGTGGTTATAAAAAGGTAGAATAGAGTGTCTCCAGCAGTTTTATATATGATGTGACTCTTCAACAAATATTTCCAAAGCACCAACCTTGGGCTGACACTCTGCTGGATGCTGAAACTGCAAAAGAATCTTCAAACCAGGACATTCTTACTCACTAGATCTTTCTACTCTAAGCACTGTACAACTCACTGAAATAGTATAACCACTTCCTAATAGTAACAGGTGATGACTCATTTCATTAAGGCCCCACGGTCCTACTTTCCTTTTGTTGTTATGGTAAAATACCCTGACCAAGAGGACCCTAGGGAAGAATACTTTTATTTGACTTACAATACCAGGTTACAGCCTCACTCATAGTAAAAAGCGGAAAGAGAGTAAATGTGTACATACTTACCACTCGGTTTATATTTTCAACTCTTACCCTGTCCTGGACTTAAACCCTGGGAATGTGTCAACCATCTTCTGCGAAAGTCTTCCCACCTACCTTCTGGGAAATTCTTTCTAGTTAATCCAATCAAGAAAATCCCTCACAGACTTAACTCTCAGAACACCTCAATCCAAATAATTCCTCATTGAGACTCTCTTCCCTGGTGACTCTATTCTTTGTCTATTAGCAAACAAAACTGACTATCACACCGAGGAGTTGAGTATTTGATCAGGAATAAGTCTTTTAGGACTGATGATGCTACTGATTTTGGGTAGGTGTTAAGAGACAGACCTGAGATGCCCCAAAGGGAGGTGGGGGTAAAAGATTAAAAGGAGGCAATGGGAGTTAAACTGAACAAGTAAATAGCTTAGACTGGCAAGGAGTCCAATTTAAATGAAAGGATGTGTCTAGGATTCAGTGGTTAGTAAAAGAAACTATGGTGTGGCCATGTTGCTGAAACTGGAGTGCCGCCTGGAGTAGTCTGAACTGAGTTTCAAAAAAGTAAGCATCTAGAATTTTCTAGGCATCACCCATTATTTGTAACAGGAGCTTTTGATGTAAAGATTCTTGAAGAGGAAGGCATAATATGAAAGGGTGGTATTTAGCAAAAGTTTTAAATCTTTTACTTTGTTTAGGATAGTTGGAAGCCAGATTCTCACTTATGAAATAATCTATGAATCAAAAAGTATCCTTGTCATTCTTTCTACTCCTCTTATTAGTCTTCTACTGGAATTTGTCATAGAAAAATTCTTTAGTGCAATCCAGGTAGCACGAAAATAAGAAATGAATGTGTCTTTAAGGACTTGTGCATGTATTTCCTGTTTCATATTGTACCTGCTAAAACGGATCTACAAAATTAGCTGATCATTGTAGTATGCAAGATATTTGGTATTTTGTGACTATTATCTTCTACTCTTTCTGTTGTGTGTTATAAAGACAAGTGCAGAAATAACTGGACTGTGCAGTTCTGATTGGAGTGGGCTGTGATGATGCAGAACTAAGAAAGGATATGGCCTGGCAGAGAATTCCTTTCCTTATTACAAACACAATACCAAGATTTTCCTAACTAAAAGACATGATGCGGTTGTTGCAATCGAGTAAATATTAATACTCTGGCAGGTGCCAAATAGTGTAGATCAAAGGCAATGGCATTAGTTGATGTAATTTTAGTCTTGTTTTTATGATGTAATTGTGGATTATGGACTGTGTTCATTGGTAATTAGAGAGCAAAACAGATGGAGAAGGTTTAGCTTAAAATGATGTGTCCATTAAAATGACCTGCACTGCCAAGTGTCTTCTCATGTTCATGAGTACAGCAAATTTGTTCTATTTATTAAAATGTGATGGAAAGATAAGGACTGGTTGTCATTATGTTGGTCCCATCCTCCCATGATGGGAATAAAAATCCTCTGCAAATCTCAAATTCTCCAATTATCCTATTTTGCTCTGCAGAGGATTTTATCTGAACATTTTGCCTACTATACAAATTCAGATTTTGGCATCTTTATCTCTTTCCCTATTATTTATACATCACTTTATGGGAAATCAATTTAGACACCAAATGAACACAGTTGTTTTTTAAATATAACTTGTACCAGTAGGTTGTTATGGTTGTTTTTTAGAAGGGTAGGTGGAAATATTTAAAACTGAAAGCTGTAGGTTTTTTTTTCCAACTAGGTGTATTTGTTTTGACCCTTCACATACTTTCTCAACTTTTAGGAAGGCACTTCAGATTGCTTTTCTGTCAGCATTAATCTGCATTCACAGGGATGAGACTCTGATGCAGCCATCATTTCTTGTGTATAACATTGGGAGTTCCTGTCTAAGGCACCATACTTGAAGCAATCCCACAGATGTCAGGACTGAGAAAGAGCTATTCACTATCTCCAGTCTTTTTCAGCAATATGTTTCAGGTAATAACTGAAAGAATAAATCAAGAGATAGAAGTTGAAAGTTTACAAAGAGAAAAAGAAGAAGTCAAAGTATCCCTATTTGCAGATCACATGAACTTATACATTAGTGATGGCAAAAGACCTCCTCCCTGCACGAAAACTTTAAGAAAAGAATGAACAAATTCAAGTCATGTGGCAGGATACAGAATCAAATTCCACAAATTCAGGAGTTTTCAATACACAAACAACAAACATACAGAAAAAGAAGTCACTGAGTCACCCCATTCACCAATAGCCTCAAAGAAAATAAAATATCAAAGAATAAACCTAACCAATGAAGTAAGGGCTTCTATAAAAAATTTAAATCTCTGAAGAAAGAGGTAGTAAAATTGAAAGATAGTCCATGTTCATGGATTGGATGAATTAGTATGTGAAATTGGAAAAGGAAAGTATGTGAAATTGGCCATTTAGCAAAAGATATTTACAGAATCAATGCAATCTCAATCAAAATTCCCCTCTCATTCTTACAGAAATAGAAAAAAAATTTCTAAAATTCATATGAAGGTAGACAAGGCTCCAAATAGCCAAAATAATCCTAAGGAACAAACAATGTTGGAAAGGTGACTATTCCAGATCTCAAAATAAATTATAGTGCCATAGTAATAAAAACAAAACTTGTCTCAAAACAAGTATTAGCACAAAAACAGACATGTAGCCCAATGTAACAAACTACAGCATGATTCCACATAATTTCAGCCATTTAATACTTGACAAAAGTTCTAAAAACTTATGCTAGGGTTGAAAGGCCTCTTTAAATAGTGCTGGAAAAATATATTAGACTGTGCTATCCTGTGCATCAAAGCTAATTCCAAATGGAACGAAGACTTAAACTTGAAACCAGAAACACTGAGACCACTAGAAGAAAACATAAGCCATGCCCTACATAACATAGTTATAGGATATTTTGAACAGAACTCCATGTGTTCAAGAATTAAGGCTAACATTTGACAAGAGGGACTTCATAGACTCGCAAACATTCTGTGCATCGGAAAAAATGCAAAAACCAAACAAAATTAATCAGTCCATCAGGTAAAGAAGAAATAAACAGAGTGAGAGAAAATTTCTTGCCAGTTTATACATCTGAAGGAAAATTAATACTCAGAAAAACTGAAAAACAAAAACAAAACAAATAACCCATTTAATAATGAGCCAAGGATTTGAACACAGAGTTCTCAAAAGAAGAAAAATAGTGTCTATGAATTATCTCAAAAATTGCTCTTTGTTCCTAGCTGTCTTAGTTAGGATTTCTATTGCTATGAGAAGACACTATGATGATGCAACTCTTGTAATGGAAAATATTTCATTGGAATTGACTTACAGTTTAGAGGTGTAGTTCATTAATATCATGGCTAGAAGCATGGTGCCATGCAGGCAGACATGTTGCTTGAGAAGGAGTTGAGAATTTTGCATCCAGATTGGTAATCAGCAGGAACAGAGAGTGACACTGAGCCTGGCTTAAGCATCTGAAACCCTAAAGCAAATCCCCAGTGACAAATTTCCTCCAAAATGCTACATCTACTCCAACTGTGCCACACCTCTTAATTGTGCCACTTCCTGTGAACTTATGGCAGCCATATTCATTCAGACCACCACATTAGCAACTAAATGCTAATAAAATGGACTTTCAGATTTCATCTTGCCATATTAGAATGGCAAAGATAAATAAAACAACAGACAGCAATTGTTAGAGGAGTTGTGAGAAAAAGGGAGTCCCCTTTTACTCTGCAAACTAGTTCTGCCACTTTGCTAGTTAGTGTAGATAGAATGAAGCTATAACTAAATTCATCATATGAATCAGACATACCACTCCTTGGAATATGCCCAAAAGACTTGACATCCTACTCTATAGATATTGCTCAGCCATGTTCATTGATGCTCTAACCTAAATATCCTTCAACTGATGAATGGTAATGAAGAAGTTGTGCTTATGCATTATGGAATACTACAGTTGTAAAGAAAAATTAAATAATAAAAATTTCAGGTAAATGACTGGAACTGGGAAAGAGTAGAGGCAACCCAGACTCAAAAGAGAAATGTCACAGGTTATCTCTTATTACAGGCTCCTAGCTCCAAATCTTCAAATGTGAGGATATATCCTGTGGTATTTGCAGAGACCAGGAAAGTAAAAGAGGGCCATTATCAGGATAAGAAGGTGATGCAGCAATAGAGAGGGGGTATAGATGGATAAAAGTGATTTGATGGAGGAAGTGGAAAAAACTGGGAGGGAATTCTAATTAGGAAGGAGAGATATACAGAATAAAGAGGGTAAAATAACTGTAAGGATAGTTGAAAAATCATAAAGATTCATATCATTAACTACATAAAAATCCATAATATTCATAAGGTTGATATATAGCTAAACATATGTAATTTAAATAAAGATTATTACCTTTGATGACAGTGTTCCCTACAAGATCCCAAGCTCTTCTAAGGAAAAACCCAATACCAGGCACAAGAAATCTTTGGAGTTGTTGGTCAAGATTGTTCAAGAAACTCCCTAAACATTATTATACCCTTGGTTGCCTCTAGAGACAGAAAGTAAATCCCTATTGCTGAAGACACAAAGCACTTCAGATACTGGGTCCAGATGTCCCTGAGCAGGAAGTGACTAGAAAGCCTTCTTTCTGAGAACTAGCTTTTATATCAGAAGGTGCCAAGCAAGCTTTCAATGGAGCGAAATACTTCCAGCTGTGACACCTAAGAACTGCAACAACACGTGACACCTATGAGCCACAATGTTATCAGTAAGTCATAATGACTCTGGCAGCCCAGCTGTGGGATAAATAACTTGGTGGTAAGAAACAGCTCTCTAGACTTAGGGCCCATGCAACAAGAGGGAAATTATGCCAAGTACTAGAAATCTATCTAGTTATCCAGAGTTAGTGGAGTCAGGAATCACGGGGAGAACCTGTAATCTTGACTCTAACTGAGCCAGCATAATCCCTAATTGTGGTCTCAATTGGCCCTTATAGCCACAGATAAGAGTAATCTTCACCCCCACATCTAGGAAATTTCTCTTTTTTAACAAAAGGAAACCACTACAGAAAACCACAACCAATCAAAATGTACAGCTGTGGAGCCTAGACCTAACTAATACAACTACAAAACAATAGTATGATTCCTACAACTAAGACTGTAGGATCATATTAGAAGAGGTTCCAAAAAAATTGTAAGAGTCAGAAGAGTAGTGGGTTTACTGGGAGTTTGTGTCTCTTAGTAACGTCAGAAGTTAAATCCATAAATCCTTATCAACATCCTTCTCTCAACAAAAACTGAACAAAGACAACAAAATATATATGCTAATGTGTATGGGGAGGGGCATAAGTCCTCAACCCTACTCAATAAATAATGGCAAATAAGGAATGCTGACAGCTAGAGAAATAGTCTTTCCCAGGGACTGACATATTAATTGGTAATTTAATTCCATGTGTTCATCCCTGAAAAGCACATATAGTTAACATTGTGTATATAACAATATACATATAAGACTAAAAATGCTTCATTTAGAAACACATATACACACACATACATGCAGAGAACCAGAGAAACAGGTATACACATTACACATATACACATATTCATATATATGCATGTAACTATTAATAAAAATGTAGGTCATGGAGTGGAAAAATAGCAAGGAGGATATATGGAAGGATTTGAAACAGAATGGATTAGTGATAAAACAGTATCAATAATCTCAAATGTAAGGGAATGTTTCAAAAATGAAATTAAATGAGTGATGAACTCAAGGTGTTCTGGCAGTGCTAGCCAAGCCACATTGTTTCATGTTACTGAAGCCTTGGTCCTGAAACACACATGTGCACTCTGTACTTCTCACACCATCGTGCCACAAACTGGTGATGAATGCTGCCTGAATCAGTTCAGTTCAGACCCGGACTGGTAACTTATGAATGACAGCAGTTTTACTATGCATGCAGTGTTCTGCTTTTACAGCATGTTTTAATTACAGAAAATAAAGCCTTTTGATATTTTCTTAGCACCATTTCTCATCACGTAAGCCTCATACTAGTTTATCTTCAGATCATATTATATTACAATGTTTTATTTTAAAAATGAGGATCTGAGTTCCTCCCTGAATTTCATTTAAAGAAAATATTTAAGCAACTTTTGGTTTTGGATCAGGATATAATTTCCAACAGATTTTGAAATGCCCCAACGCACTTCTGCCATATTGCTCTCCATATTTATGTGAAGTGTTATTTTAAGTATTGATGATTTTATTTTTTAATTTTTTCCCTCTGTACATGGTTTTGGTCATTTTTTAAAAAATCAAATCGTAATTTTTACTTATTCACACAGGGGTTATAAACACAAAAAGGCAGGGCAGTATTAATTATTTTATAATCAAACTAACAGTAAACACAAGAAAAATATTCAAGATGCTCTATGTATGTGTCCTGGGGCCTCAAATATTCTCCCAAGATACACTCTTTCATGTAAAAATAAACAATCAGTTAATGTGTTACGTGGGTTTTGTGTTTGACAAATAATAAAATTAAAGTAAGAAATCATTTTAAAATAAACTGCTTTATGATTAGCAAATGTTTGATTTGTATACATATTTAATGTCTATGGATAGTTGATTGTCACATATAAATTTCTTAGAAGGCAAGGGGTGGTCAATGCTCTATTGCTGTTTAGAGGCACTGTGACAATGACAACTTTAAAAAAAAAGACTTGCTCTGAGAATGATCCAAATATGGGCACAGTTTGAGTATAAAGTATGGAACAGAGAGTACCATCATAAAAATTTTGCATATAAGTCTTACTTGATCACAATGATCAGATATTAAGTAATGGTAATCTAGGTTGATTTTCCAAACAGTTACATGAATTTGATTGTGTTAGTCACATTGCCAGATATGACAAAGGGATCCCATGTTAGCTACTGGTTATTAAAAAAGACATTACCCTTGCAACTTGCTGGACTTTCCATTCCATTGTATCTACTAGTTGCTGCACAGTGGAATCAGTTCTCCTCTGGGTTCTAATGCTAATGTTTACATATAAAAATTACTGTTCTTTATTTCACTCAAATCCCAGGACCCCAGATTTATATTTCAAGCATCTGTAATTGTTTAGTTTTACATTAGTTGTATGAAGCAGAAAATTTGCATGTGAAATTGCTTCTTCAAGGCCTGTTAGAACCTGTCATCAAAGGTGATGGCCTCTTTCCCCATTCTAAACTTTTTACTTTCTGCCAGAGTTCTGGTAGAAACCATTTTATCTACTGCCTATGCCCTGGTATGTCTGCTTCTACTCACCAAAGACTGGATATATTTATTGATTGTGCGTATCTCCAGGATATTGTTCTGTGGTTTGTGCTTAAGCCATTTATGTTGATTAAAACATTTGATGGCCTGTAGTTTTAATAGACTAGAATTATGGATGAGAAAACCAAGTGTTATAGGTGCAAAGTTCCCTTCCCAGAAACACATTGCCATACTGAGCCCAGATCAAACTCAGGCCTATGCATAGCTTTGTTGGTACTAGAGGAGCTATTATTGTTTGGAAGAGATGCAGTAGCTCTGGACTACAATGCCCAGGCAAGTCTTCACAGAAAATGAAATAGGATGGCAAAAGTCCAGAGAAATGAGAGAGAAATATAAAGACTTGAGAAGGCAAATACTTTAATGACACCTTTTTAGAAAGCAAATGAGGAAGAACAGCTAAAGATTCTTTGGCTATACTGTAAATGCTAAGAATCTCTTCTTCCCAAACAACAGAATTCCTTCTGGGGCAAAGCAAGCAGCATTTGCATTCTTTCTTGAACTTAACTCCAGGGGTGTCTGTCTGCTTTCCGGTAATGAACTCATCTCTGCAAATTTGCCCATTCTGATTACTGTGTGCTCTCTGAACTGGCTGACTCAATATTCCTCATTACCACTGAAGAGGGGTTAAAATAAATATGATAGATAGTATTGATCACTTGTCATTATATAACCTCTTACAATAACACGCTGAAGAGACTAGCTACTGAATAAACATGCACAGTTTCCCTTGATTCATACACTTGCCACTGAGTGGGAGTGATCTTTGTTGATGTGCACTAAAGGCTCCCTGATTGGAAATAGCTTAACATTTAGCTTAAAGGCCCTTATCTATAGCTGGGAAGGCATGAAAGAACCACAAGAATATCTGAGCTTTCACATTATTTGTTCAGTGAGATAAGCTCAGAAGCAATTTCTTCCTGGTACACCTTGTCAGAGAGTCAAATTTTACTTCCAGCCCAACAAATACTACCTGTCCAATTTACTGAGTACTAGACTAGGATACTTGTCAAATATCAAGAAAAGATGGCTAAAACCAAGCAGGTTGGGTCAATGCCTTTGTCTTACAAGGAGTTCATGTTTTCCTTAAAAGCAGGTTTTCTTAAAGGCAACATTTTAAGTTTTCTTCTACAATCCAGTAATGCAATTAGTTTTAGATTCTTTTTTTTATGAGAGAATTTAGTTAGAATAATGGAATTTGAAGAGCTAGTTTGAATAAATAATTACTAGACATTGTAAGTAGCATCAAAGAAAATTGCAAACTGTTGAGATAAATAGAAAGCACCAACACATAATAACTATTTTTGATGGAGAGCATGTAGGACGCAGACTGTCATCCTTTGATCCTTTGATGTTTGTCAAGGAAATTAAGCAGGTGAAGACTGACCCACTACTGTCTCAGAGGATGTCAGGCTCACTGTTCTCAGTAGCTCTGGAACCCTACTTCCCTCAGTTACCCATGTCTTCTTGTTTTTCTTCAAACTTGGAATGGTTCACCAAGAAAAAAAGCCATAATGTTTCTCTATTAGTGCCGCAGAGCTTTTCTCTGCTGCCAAAAGTACATTTCTCACCTGCTTTGTGCTCAATTTAGTGTTTGAGGGCATATGAGTAAAAATGTACCATACCCATATGTTTCAAAATCACCATTTCCTGGAGCTTTCTTGAAATGCAAATGACAAGAATGGCATGAACGAGATAGATTCGCCTGTATGCAAGATTTAATACATGCCTCACTTACAGAACTCTGTCAAACCTTGGAGAATGCCATATTTGACTCCATGATGATTGGTTTTATTGTCCACTTGAGAAGGTTAAGAATCAGCTCAGTTGGTTTGGTGGGATGAAACTTTAATCCCAGCACTTTCAGAAGCAATAGAATCTCTATGATTTATAGGCCAGTTTGGTTATATAGAGAGGTTTAGGTCAGCAAGCCTCATAGTGACATTTTCTTACAAAAATATATACAAAATAAAACAAAAAACAAATAGTCATGTATCAAACAAACCAAACAATCAAGCTAGAACATACACCTCTAGGGGAGTCTCTGAGGCATTTCCAGACAGGAATAGCTGAGGGGATAGACTCACTTTCAAAGTGGTGACTGCTTTCTGACTAATGCCTACATAAGAAAATGAAACAAGGAAAAGCAATGTGGCCAGTCTGCCTTTGCTTCTGCCAGAGTGAGTTCCTCTGCTCTGCTGCCATCTTCCACATCACTGCTGAGCCACCTGGTGTTGTGGGCTGAGCAGCTAATACCAGATTCTTTGCCTTCCAGCACGAAGGTGGGTTATTGCTAGACCATTCAGCGCTGTCCTGTAAACCAATTTAGTAAATGCCCTTTTATATGTGGATTTTATGTTCCATTGGCTCCATTTCTCTAGATAATTCTGCCTAAAATAGACTCTAATAATTAATGCAAGGTTATATTTATATCTAGCGGCAGCCCACATTTGCCTACCTCACAATCTGTTCTTTACCTAAGAGCTACCTAGTAATATAGTAGTGTTTAATTCTCATTTTTAAAAAAAGTTTTAACTTCTCGAAGGGCAGATAGAACAGTGAGGGGTTTAACCTCATGAACTTACTTGAAGGGCTATTAATCACAGATTACAAGATACCTGTGTTTCAAAGCAAATTTCCAAGCCATGGGCCAGTAATCACTAAGTCCACAAGGAGTTCAGTTTACATATTGGTACTTCACTATAATTGGTACAGTGTCTGCTCCTGGATATGAAGGCATAGCTTAGCACAGGTAGTCTAGCATGAGTCCCTTTCCTATGTAGCATCTAGTACAAGGCAATAAATGAATGAAAATGAATCTCCCAAAGAAGTAGAGTGATGAGCACATGAAGTACAAGCTGAGTTTTGTTCCCACCCTAATGTTTGTGATGCACAGACTTTAATTTTTAAATTTTAGCTCTCTTTTCCCTCCTGCTCCTATATTAATTCTTTCCTTATCTCTTCCTGTATGGAGGGAAGGAAGGCAGGGGAGTGAAAGAGTAAGCAAGAGAGAGAGAGAGAGAGAGAGAGAGAGAGAGAGAGAGAGAGAGAGAGAGAGAACTTTGCTGAACCCTTCTACCTGGGACATTCGCAAAGACAAATAGGAAAGTTGCAATAGCAGTAAAATAGAGCTGCTTAGCACAAATTTATAAAGTATGGTCAAGATGGGAGAAGTGACCCTCGTATGTCCTTTATGCCATTATTGTCAGTTACTAAGTGTACAGTCTGGTTTGGTTCAAGTGAAATCCTTCTTTTGTAGCCTGGACCAAGTTCTACAATTCCTTAAGCTTTGCTTCTCATCTGTAAAATGGTGCTATAATACTTTATATGGTTGTAGAAACATTTCATTGACAGGCAATATATGAAGACATTTGTCAGATTCCTGCTGCATAAATATTCTTGCTCAATAAACATTAGTTCTTCCTCCCTGAAGCTCCAAAGCAAGAGTTTTTAGTGTGATCCACCCTACTGAAAGAGACCAAAAGGCACATATCAAATTCTTCTTTTACTAGAACGTCAGCAAGCTGGTAAATGTGCTGTATCTGTGTAAGAATGAATTAAAATGGCTCATGCAAATTCTATTGAGATAAAACAGAATCAAAACTGCAGGCAGAATATACAAAGAAAATGATTTGCTTTAGATCTAAAGCCTGATTTTCTTTCAACACTCTGGTTTCTTTTAAGCCCTGGGCACCCAGGCATATGCTTATGTTCTGGCTGCTTGGAAGCATAATTGGTTTCTCTGGTGACTTGGCATCTTTCTTTCCCAAGATTTCTCATTTATTTTCATCTCACAGAAGCACTTCCATCCTTCTTTCAAGTGATAGGTGCTTGATACATACTTCCTAGCTGTGATTTCTGGTTAGGCGTCTGGCTTCCCTAGATTTTCAGTCCATAAGTAAAATATGTTGTTTTCATGTTATATGAACTTGAAATTGCAGAACATTTGATCTAATTCCTTTATGCCTTTACAGGGTAATGGATGAGAGGACTGGAACTGAGGTTTGAGGAAGGAGAATGAGATTGTTTCTCTCCGACTCTATAAAAATATGTGGCTTAGGATAGTTTCTTCTGGTCCTCTTTGTAAAATAGTGCTACAATTAACACACTAAAGTGATTTCAGAATCCCATCTTTTCCATGAAGTGAAGTGAGTTTAATTGTTTACATACTCCACTGATTGCTAGTTAGAAGGCTTCAACAAGGTTCCAGTAGAGGTTTGGGGGCAGTTGGAATCTGGGCAAATGAGGTCAGTGAACTTTTAGAATGTACCTCACACATTCCCATGCGTAACTTCACTACTTTCACATTAACTGGAAAACCACTAAACCTCCATATTTATTTAATTTGCATCTTTTCTTTTTTTTTTCAGAAATAAATACTGTTTTTATTTTATTTATTTTTTTTTAATTTTTTTATTGGATGTTTTATTTACATTTCATATGTTGTCCCCTTACCCCATCCCCCACCCACCCAGGAACCCCCAATCCCCTCACACCTCCTCCTTCTTCTTTGTGGATGTAACCTCTATCTACCCCCCCCACTCCCACCTCCCCACCCTCAAAACTCCCACCCCCTGGGGCGTCCAGCCTTCATGAGGTCAAGGATCTCATCTTCCACCTGTGCCCAGCAGGGCCCTCCACTCTTATATATTCAGCTAAGGCCCTGGATCCCTCCATAAGTGCTCCCAGGCTGGTGGTTTAGACCCTGGGAGCTGTGGTTGGTTGGTATTGTTGCTCTCCTCATGGGGCCACAAACCCTTTCAGCTCCTTCAGTCTTCACTCTAACTCCTCCATTGAGAACCCCATGATCACTTCAATGGCTAGTTGTGAGCATCTGCCTCTGAATATGTCAGACTCTTGAAGACCTCTGAGGAGACATCCATATCAGGCTCTTATCAGCATGCACTTCCTGACTTCCACATCAGCATCTACCTTTGGTGACTGCACATGGGATGGATACTCAGGTGGAAAGGTCTTCAGACAGCCCCTCCTTCAGTTTTTGTCCCTCGCTTTGTCTCCATATTTGCTCCCTTGAGTATTTTGTTGCTCCTTCTAAGAAGGACCGAATCACCCCCACTTGGTCTTCATTCTTTATGGACTTCATGTGGCCTGTGAGTTGCATCTTGGGCATTTTAAGGTTCTGGGCTAATATCCAATAATCAGTGAGTGAATACCATGTGTGTTCTTTTGTGATTGGCTTACCTCACTCAGTATGATAATTTCTAGTTCCATCCATTTACCTAGGAACCTCTCAAATTCATTGTTTTTAATAGCTGAGTAATACTCCATTGTGTAAATATACCACATTTTTTTAATCCATTCCTCAGTTGAAGGACATCTGGGTTCTTTCCAGCTCCTGGCTATTATAAATAAGGCTGCTATGAACATAGTTGAGCATATGTCCTTATTATATGTTCGAGCACCTTCTGGGTATATGCCTAGGAGTGGTATAGCTGGATCCTCGGGTAATGCTATGTCCAATTTTCTGAGGAACCGCCACACTGATTTCCAAAGTGGTTGCACCATCTTGCAGTCCCACCAACAATGGAGGAGTGTTCCTCTTTCTCCACACCCTCGCCAACATCTACTATCACCTGAGTTTTTAATCTTAGCCATTCTGACTGGTGTGAGATGGAATCTCAGGGTTGTTTTGATTTGCATTTCCCTGACGACTAAGGATGCCGAGCATTTCTTTAGGTGCTTCTCGGCCATTCGAGTTTCTTCTGTTGAAAATTCTTTGTTAAGCTCTATACCCCATTTTTTAATAGGGTAATTTGGTTGCCTGGAGTCTAATTTCTTGAGTTCTTTGTATATATTGGATATTAGCCCTCTATCAGATGAAGGATTGGTAAAGATCTTTTCCCAATTTGTTGGTTGTCGTTTTGTCCTATTGACAGTGTCCTTTGCCTTACAGAAACTTTGCAATTTTATGAAGTCCCATTTGTCAATTCTCGATCTTAGAGCATATGCCATTGGAGTTCTGTTCAGGAACTTTTCCCCTGTGCCCAAGTATTCGAGGCTTTTCCCCACCTTCTCTTCTATTAGTTTCAGTGTATCTGGTTTTATGTGGAGGTCCTTTATCCACTTAGATTTGAGCTTTGTACAAGGGGATAAGAATGGATCAATTTTCATTCTTCTACATGTTGTCCTCCAGTTGAACCAGCACCATTTGTTGAAAATGCTGTCCTTTTTCCACTGGACAGTTTTAGCTCCTTTGTCAAAGATCAAGTGACCATAGGAGTGTGGGTTCATTTCTGGGTCTTCAATTCTATTCCATTGATCTTCCTGCCTGTCTCTGTACCAATACCAGGTAGTTTTTATCACTATTGCTCTGTAGTACAGCTTGAGGTCAGGGATGGTGATTCCTCCCGAAGTTCTTTTATATTTGCATCTTTTCTAATTGTTCCTTGTCACTGTTAATAAGAAAATACATTATAAACTAGCCAGTGACTTAGTGTCATGCACTAAGAGAATTCTATGTTTCACTAAATACTGTACCATTTCAGTGAAGGTATTTAGTAGATGAGACTGTTGGAATTCTGAAGGTAAGACACTTTCCTCAGGTCACACTCATACTGAATTGCAGAACCCAGATTTGAACACATAGCTCACAGTGTGCTTGTGTTTATTTGCTAGCTTCCTATTGTATCTAGATCTGCTTTAACCAAGGGTCCCCTATGTACATTTTTCTCACTTTGGACAAATATCTTTTTTTTTAAATGGTACAAAATTTATTTTTATTTCAAATTTAAGGTTTTCATTGGTATGAGTTTCTTTTTTTATAATTTATTTTTTCTCAAATCATAATTCATTCACACAGGGGTTATAAACACATAAAGGCAGGATGTGGGGAAGGGAATGACACTGGAGTGTGGGTGATCAGGGGGAATACAGATATCATCAGAACCGGGTATCGGCTGGGTGAAGGTTCAGGGGACAAGTCACTATGACTCTGCCTATGACTTGCTTGTCCTTATCTAAGTTGGTATTGTCTGCCAAGGCTACCTATTTACAAGGTCTATGACTACTCAGGCTTGTAAATTTCCACAAAAGCTGCCTGTTTACATTAGCTTATAGCCATCTGTTTCAATGTTTTTCCACTGAGACCCAAGACTTGGTGTTAGTATACATGTATGACAGGCCTATGGCTGATTTTAGGCCTTCAGTGTACTGAAGATTTCAGGGCTGCCCCTGACATCTCCTCCCTTCTCTAAGTATAGAAGGGCTGTGGCAATTCTAAACTTGTGATGGCGAGGATAGAGGCCTGACCTCTAAGTTAGCTAAGTTAGCTACGGAGGACCACGAGACTGAAGATGAGGTTGTTACTTTATACAGGGTGTTTCCAAAACCCATCTCCACCCAACATAAAAGGGGGGACTTCTGACCCTAGACCAAGCAGAGAGGGGCCACTCAGAACCCCTTCTGTCAGGTGATCTGAATTCTTGCTTAGGCTGCGAGGCTAAGCACTGCAAGGGAATATAAATAAAAGATAAAAATATCTCTTTGGGTTCCCTGAGGGACAAGCCTGACTGCATAGGGGTTGATGTCAAAAGTATCCCCTCTCCAGGAAAAAGATATTGGGATGGGTATGGCCCTCATGCCTCACTGGACAACGACAGGGGGACTGGAGCCATTATAAGATCCCCTTCAAATATTGGAGGTCAGGCCTCTATCCCCGCCTTTGGGCAAATATCTTTATATAAATGAGAAAATATAGATTGAGTCTCCACATCTTCATTTTTAATTTGCTTTGTTTTATATATTGTTTGCAACAAACTTTAATTTTTCTTCCTTCCCAATATTTCCATCTATTATGAAAGACTTGGCAGAGCCTGTCATAGTCTTTATCTTATTCCTCCAGGAAAGAGAACTTGGTCTAGACCTTGTTCCTAAGTGTGTTTGTTGGTATTAATGATGGACCAGTCTTGAACCTTCCATTTCAGGTTTCTTTCTTAATACTGCCATCACTATGAGGTCTAGCCTGATGCAGTTAGTTGGAAGATCAAAAGTTAAAACTAGATGTTGAGTTAAGATATTGTGCCTGTATACACTTCTTAGACTCTTCATACTCTGACTCCCAAGTATCTGCCTCTAGGCATGAGAAAATTCATCTTGGTGGAGCTGAGCTCAACCCAGTTCAGCAACATATTGTTATTTCTAGCATGACCAGAAACCATCTATTGCTTACAGTAGTGGGATTTAAGGGTTGATGGGAAGACAGGACTAGCTACACTACAACATTCATCAGAGTGGGAAGGTGGTTAAGATGTCTGCATCCTAGATAACTGGGTACTAGAATGTTCACACTTCACATAATCGGCTTCATTAAAAATAACCTTAGTCAAAAATAGAATTCAAGAAACTAAAAGTAAAACAAGGACATCAAGAAAGGTTGTTGATTCTTAGTTCTTCTACTCCTTGTCTAACCCCTTGCTCAGTTTCTATAAGTTAGAATTTATTAACTCCTACTTGTTATTTTAGTTTCTTTTGTATTGTTTTGCATGTGTTGTACATAATGATTAGATTCATAATATCATGTCCATCCAACTCTCATTATCATTTCTATCCCCTGCACCTTCTGTTTATTCCTTCGTTCTTCTCAAGTGAGTCGCTTCCATTTTTATACTGTTTGTATTTCCATTTCATCTTTGTTGACATGCATATGTGTGTACTGTACCTTTGTTATCCTTTTAGGTCAGTGCTTATAAATAAAATATGTATGTATATGTTTATATATTTCATGAAACTGTTACAGTATTTTGTTATATATGTATATATACATACATATATATATGTATATATATCAATTTAACCAATAACTATACACACACACACACACACACACACACACACACATTCTAGGTTGCATTTATAGAGGAAAACATGCAACTTTTTTTTGGAATCTGTCTTCTTTTATACAAGATGATGATCTCCAATTCCTGTAAATGACAATTTCATTTTTTATGGTTGAATAAAACTTCATTGTGCATGCATACCATATTTTTAATCATCCATTCATTACCTGATGAACATATAGGCTGGGTCTGTATCTTGGATATGGTGACTAGCACTGCAATAAAAATGAACGAGCAGATGTCTGTATATCATGCTGACTTAAGATTTCTTTCAGTATATTCCTAGAAATGGTATATCTAAATCATATGGTAGTTGTAACAAAATTTTTGAAGAATCTCCTTTCTTACTTCTATAGTTACTATGTAAGTTTACAAGCCAATCAACAGTGTATAAGTGTGCCTTCCCCTCTCTTCTCATCCTTGTCAGCATTTCTGTTTTTCAATGACATCCATACTGACAGGAGTTAACTGGGATCTCAGGATAGTTTGATTGCATCTTTGTGCTGGCCAAGTATACTGAACATTCTCTTTATGTGTCTGTTGGCCATGTGTGCTTCATATTTCACGAACTGTTTGTCTATTTTGTTTGCTCATTTATGAATCAAATTATCTGATACTTTGGTGTTTAACTTTTGGAACTTTTAAAGGCTTTTTCAAAGCTGTGGGTTAGAGACTATCTAAATTTTCAGACATAGGAAAAGCATGCTGAATGGATTCACCAAAAGTAATGGTTTAGCACATTTTTAAAATCTTCAAACATGTATATTAACCTTTGTTCAATTCTTTGTGACTGTCCAGACACATGATATTTGCTTTTTATTCTTGTATGGTGACCTTATGAATGGATTTGACATATGATTGTATTGCCAACAAGTCTTAGCATACCTCATTTTTAAAAAGAGCACTGTGGGACTTATCCATCAACTTAACACTCCCATCCCCCTTAAATCATAGAAATTCTAGAGTGAGTATTTATTAGCTTGTTCATTCTGCACATCAATTACCTTAGGCTCTATATGCTGCAACTCCATCAAAAGCATTGAATAGTTCCCAGTGGCAAATTCCTGGTTATCTTTAGCTCATGCTGTTAAGTAAGTTTCCACAGTCTTTATAGCTTCAGCTTTCATTGTATTTTTTAAATGACTTGGTTTCAGCTGTTAAAGCTCACAAAGTTGACTTAAAGTGAAAATACTTGCCAGCATGTGAGTATAAAATTTGAGTTTTCAGGTGTACCAAGGCCAGTGGTTTTGGGGCAGCTCTGCTGCATTAGAGAGTTTCCTCAAAGCTGTTAGCATGGGCTTCTGACCTTAATATACTCCATCTATATTTCTAATGAATTGATTGGGCCATGTAACTCACTATTACCTATTACCCATACTGCCTCAGTGTTCATCATTTGGAATTTGTACTTCCAAACGAAACTTCCTGATGATTATGAGTTTGATTGGTTCTGAATTGTGCAACTTAAGGTGAATTCCTTCTTATTGTCCTGTGTCCTCTACCTTCTTCAGTTTCTCTCATCCTCTTCTGCTTTTTTTTCGGAGCTCTTAACGTGCCCTGGCAGTGCATATGTTTAATCTGAAAATTGTAATAGAAGGCTTGCTCTTCCTTCCACTGACTGACCCTTTTATAGGAAGTTGGTATTTTAGAAAAGACACAAAAGCACATGCATTAGAGGGGCAAGGCAGTTCATTTAAATTCAGCCTAAATTTTAGGGTGCTACAAGTATCTACAATATTCTGCCTGGAGTTTACAAAATTGTTGCAATTGTCACCTTGGATTTCTCACTCGGAGATCAGAAGAAAAAAATGAGGAAGTATGCCATGATTTACTTTGTAAAGTGTTGCATTTTTACAATTTCATTGCCTTCTGGTAAAAAGTTTTAAACTGTTCGAAAAGAAAACCAGGCCAACTAATTAAATTAATGACTTTCTAGTCTGAAAAAAATTTAAATATTTTATTACTATTTTAATTTGACATTTTTTCTTTTACTTATTTTGGGAACATCTGTTTTCTTTTATGTAATTAATTTGTTGTAGTTTCCAGATCATTTTTTTACTTTCTAAAATCTATTTGACCAGGGCACTAAACTGTATGTGTTATTTTACTCTATTGTATGCAATTTAATTTCTTAGTGAAATTGTCTTCAAGCCTTGAACATATTCCCTAAGTGCACTTGAATTTATTACATATCATATATATGGTATTTGTCTAGTATATATAGCTGAATCTTTCAACAATATTATAAGTGGAAAATGAATCACGACGATGGGAAGAATTTGTGTGTTCCAACATGTTCTTCATTAACATTTTATGCATCTTATTTTGGATACCTATAGCATAGAGATAAAATACTATTGCAAATTATCAATGTGGCCAAGTGTTCTGAAATACTCATAGGAATAAAGAGTTGTTTTAAAACTTTAGGTTTACTGGTTAAGTTAAAATAGCTTCCATTGGCTTCTTGAACATGGTTGGTGGTTATTGACATTCTTTCTGTTGTAACAGAACCCACTGCGTGAAGAGAGGATCTTACTGTGCCAACGTCCAGTTAAGACTTCATGTAATCTTTCTAAGATCATAGCTGGAGTTGAATCAGTTTGTGACATTATTAAAGTCAAGGACATTGTTTGCACTAGGAATAAGATCTCTGTGGACATTTTTGGGACCTATGAACTGAGCCAGCATAACAAGTGTTCCACAAAAGCCCCAGAAGACGACTGCAGTGAAAATAGACTCAAGCATATTAAGAGTAAATGGTTAGTCTTTATACACAGTACAGGAAGAAGAGCTCAAAAGGTACTTTAGAAACATTTGGTGCATTTTGGTAGATATTCCACTTGGTGGCTTTCTTCAAAAGTGTGCACATACATGTTCTTCTGAACTCCAGCTGTGAATACTCGAATTATTCTAAATCATGGACAAATTAATGTGGAATTTAGTTTTGGCTCAGAAAACAATATAGAGATGCAAATGACTGAAAGAATTATTTTGGCTTCTACTATCAAAGAAATTTCTTTATTTCTTTCCTTTTGCCTGCTTTCTGTTGTTATATTTATATTTTTATTGTATTTGTCAGCCTAGAAAAACTTATAATATTTTGGAGTTTCAGGCCAGAAGAATTTTGAATCCCTGGCTCACTTAATCTGGTTTTCTCTATCCATTTCATAATTCATCTTCATGTAAATTTTTTCTTAAAAATATTCTTTTAAAAGTTATCATGTTTGAAAAACAGTTTAAGAAAGTTAAAATTAAATATATATCTATCACTCTTGTCAAACTGATATAAAACTTTTTGCTTAGAAGATTGTAGTTTTTTTTGTTTCATACACAAAGTAAATTCTTGAAGACAAACATATTTATAAAACTAAGATACTGTTGATATGTTATTTTGTAACCTGTATTTTTAAACTGGGAATTTCTGCTTTAGCATGGTCACATGAAGAAGTATGCATTTTATGTTAGTTTTCTGCATTGTATGGTATTGAATAGTAAGCTTTGTTGCATTTCATTTTAGGCTCTTTAGACCAAGTAGAAAATATACATTTGCAGGTCGTTGTATCATGCATGTAACTGGATATTTATGCATTTTCTTTTTCTGTATTGGACAAATTCTATTTATAAATTGCCTTGGCTTAATAAAATGAGAAGACTTGGAAAAGGCAGAAGGAATTTGTCAAAAAATGAGAAAAAGGGAAAAAGCTTACCACAAACAGTACCAGGAAAACAAATTCTAGTGCTCAGAACAGCCTCTGAGAGAGTTCCTAGATTAGGGCACAGGAAAGTTTTAAGGAATTTAAATAATTCCTTAAAATATAATGAATAGAATAAAATAAGTTCAAGCATTCTTTCTAACCACAAATTGATAAAACAAGAGCAACAGAAGGAAGGTCCTGAAACTTACACATAAAAGCAGCAGATATCTTCTTGACAACCAAACAACAAGGAAAACAAAAGAAAGCATTTCTTCCAAAAAACATGTACATAGTACATCCAAATTTATTGGAATCCATTTCAATCACTTCTGGAAAGCACACAGACTGAGGGAGTCCAATGGTATGCTTCAAAAAACTGAACAGAAATCCAAAATCCCTAAAATTAGAAAATGGTAGATAATAGAACAGAAATACATGAAATGAAGCATAAAAAATATTTGGAAAAATCAATGAAAGCAAGTTGTCTTTTGAAAGATAATTAAAATTTATACCTTTTTTGACTATACTAAAGAATAAAGGAAAGAAGATTGAAAATCAGAAATTAAAGAAAAAGCATGAGAACAGATACTGAGGAAAGATATAATTCTCAGCATGTGTAGTTAAAAACCACCAAACTAGATATCCTGTAAGAAATGAATACATTTCTAGAATGATATAAGTAATGAAAGTCAAATCATGAACAAACAGAAAATGTGAAGATAATAAGACTATTGAATCATCATAAAAATGTTTCCTTTCAACAAAGAGCCCAAGACCTGAGGCCTCCACAACTCCATTGTACAAATACTATAGACTGTCTTCATCTGGGATTTATTAGAGTGCCTTTCAGGTTGTGGTTCAGATAGTTCAACATTGGCTATATGGTGAACGAAAGTCCAAGAATGCACTATTTGTTCAGATGAATGTTTCAACTGGTATTCAGTATATGCTGGAATCTCAAAGAAGTAGACTCTAATGCCAATGAAGTAATGAGCTTGTCAGCAAGAGTGAGAGCAAGCAGGCAAATAGCAATAGTGTCCTTCTTTAATGTCTTTTATATAGGGTGTCATCAGAATGCATGGCCAAAATTAAATGTAGATTTTCCAACCTCAACAAATGAAGATTAAAGATCTGGTAGTCTTCCCACTTCAGATGATTCAATTAAGAAAAGAGTCCTCACTAGAGTGCCCAGCTGCTTGAGTTTATTTTCAGATGTAATGAAGTTGACAATAAGAATAGGCATCACATAGACCCATTAATAATACTAGACTTTAAAAATAAACAGACAGATATACAAACCAAAAACTCCACATAAAACAAAATCAATGAACCAATGAACCAACGAACGAACGAACGAACCAACCAACCAACCAACCAACCAACCAACCAACCAACCAACCAATCAACAACCAAAACTCTCCAAATACACCAACCAAACACAAACTAAAGAGTTGAAAAGAGGATATATTTCCAAGTTAATTTTATAAGGTTGGAGTTATAAGCCAGAAAAGTTCTTGAAAAGGAAAGGAAACTATGGACCAAATCCTTGGAAGATGTAGTTGCTGCGTTGTCCTTAACAAGAGCAAATGTTAGTAAACTCAAGACAACGGAAGGAGGATTGATTTTTTGTGATCTAGTACAATCAATGAATTATCCTAGAATGAAAGAGTAGTTCAACATATGTCAGTTTATATATATAATGCACCATGTTAGCAAAGTCAAGGAAAACAGTAATGTGATAATTTGAATTGATGCAGAAAAGAAGTTCACAACTTCTATTTACTATAGTATGAGAAGTTCTATCTAGGTCAATGTGGTGAGAACCAAGTCCACACATTGAAAAGGAAGTCTAAGATCATGGACCTGACCTTTTAGAATGGTGCTTACTCTAAATTGCTATATTCCATAGCCTGAAAAAACTAGGTCACCTCCAATTCTTTCTCTCTTGTTTCTCTCTGTCCCTCTGTCTCTCTCTGTCTGTCTCTGTCTTTCTGATTCTCTCTCTCTCTCTCTCTCTCTCTCTCTCTCTCTCTCCCCCCCCCCCCCCGCCATGGCTTCAAGATCAGTAATTTATGATATACTGCACTGTCAGTTAGTACAAGCTACTTGTCACATTGGGTCATCCTAAACAAAACCTTCCCTCATCATTATGTCTAATACTGGCCTTCTGTCTTTTATTTTAAGCTATCCTTTGAATGGTGCATTTCCCAAGGTTTTAAAGTAAAGGCAGTTTTCCTTCTAAGGCCCCATTCATATTGTCTCTGATATATTATACTGGCTCTTTTTAATGTTCTCACATTTCAAGTCTCAGTAATGGCTTTCATGAGTATATGACCCCCTTTTCAAAAACACAATAGCAAACAAACAACCCTCAAATTCATTTCTGAAGAGTAATTTTAAGTCCACCCTTTACCTTTGCAATTGAATCTCTCTCTCTCTCTCTCTCTCTCTCTCTCTCTCTCTCTCTCTCTCTCTCAATTTTTCTCTCTTATTTATAAAAATAAATGAGGAAGAAGATATGGTTTTAGATCATGCAATTTTATGAACCAAAATTCTAAACAAGTCTTTAATAATGAAATCAGTAAAGATTCAGAATACAGAATCAACATATTAAAAATGAGCATTTCTGTGTATTAACAATAAATTGAAAAGAGGTCAAAATTAAAAGCAGAGCTGTGGAATCCAGTCTCAATTGAAACTGCTACAAAACACTCCTATTTTTGTTTAAGGTTCAGGGAACTTTAAGGAAGAGGATAGAAAGATAGTAAGAACCAGAGATCAGAGATTGTATCTTGTAGGAATGTCAGAAGCAGCACACACAAATCTTACAAAATGACTGCCCAAAGATGAGCAGGACAAGGACAAAATAGACATGAAAGGCAGACTAGGAAAGATGATGAAGCCTCAATTGTATAGGAAGAACTACAGCCACCTGGACAATGCTAGGGTCATGAGAAATTGTCTTCCCAGAGAAGAATATACCAATTGCATGTCTAATGCCAAATGTTAAACCCTGAAAGCATGGATACAAGTAACAATATACAGACTGAGCAGGTTATATTTAGGAATATATGTATAAGCATACATATATATGAATGCCATAATAATTAATGAAAATTTTTAAAAGATCAGAAATTTGAAAAAGAACACAGAATGTTGGGAGGGAGTATAGAGAAGAAATAATTGTAATTATATCACAATCTAAAAATGATAATTTAATAAGCATGACTGAGCCTGTCTTAGGTCATTCTGACAAGAATGCCTTCCTTACCCATCATGGAATATACATTATCAAAAGCAATACACTTATGTCTTAGGTTGGTAAGGCTCTGTGCAGAATCTTACCCGTCCTTGGCTTGCCAGCCTGTTAAATTAATAGCTCTGTCTGGGAGGTCTATTTTCAATTTCAAGCCATGTACTTTGGCTGCCAACATGTTGGGACTGCTTGGCAAGAATCAGACATTGGCCAAAGACAAGGAAATGGGGTGTTTGGCAGGAATATGACATTGGACAAGGACAAGGAAGTAGGCTTCAGACAGGAATCTGACATTAGGCTAGAACAAAGAAGTAATTTCAGGCAGGAATCTAAATCTTAGGCTAGAACAAAGAAATAATTTCATGCAGGAATCTAAATCTTAGGCTTCAGACATGAAAATGACTTTGAGCTAGGACAGAGAAGTAGGCTCAGATATTTTGGTCATCCTGATAAGCCCTTAGAAATAATAATCTTGGGAGTGATCACAGAATTTTGTTTATTGTCTTCCTTGTTCTTTGACTGTTTATGTTTATTGTGTTGCTTACTCCTTGACTACTTGTATATATTTTATTGCTAGTTCCTCAACTTAGAATTGACATTAATACTTGCATTGTTATTAAAATGGTATAAAAGCAAAAGAAAGGAGGGGCAATGGGATAGTGTTTCTGGGTGTGTGTGGTGTGGGAAGGGGATGACATCTGAATTGTAAGTTTTAAAAAAATCTAATTAAAAGTATTAAACATAATAATTCATAAAAGTATACACAATCTTAAAAACTGTAAATCTAGAGGTAACTTACTATTTAATACTGATTTTACAAATATATAGTAATCAAAGCAGCAATGTACTGTCAGGAAGCAGATATATAGCTAAGTATATAAAATAAAATAAAATAAAATAAAATAAAATAAAATAAAATAAAATAAAGAGCTACATATTTGTGATCAATTTGTATTTGGTAAGATGCCAAGATTCTACAATGGAGAAAGGTCACTTTCTTTAGGAAATGGCTAGCACAACTAGGCATACGTGTGCAGAGTAATGAAAGCAAACATTCACTGTACAGTGTCTATAAAAAGAAACACAAAGCTGATAAAAGGATCAAATGTAAGACTGGAATATTGGCTTGAATAAGAATGGTCTCCACAGACTCATGTATTTGAAGGCTTAGGTATAGCATTAAGGAGGTGTGGCCTTGTTGGAAGAAGCATATCGCCAGGGCAGGGCTTTGAGTTTTTAGGAACACAAGCCAGGACTTGTGGTTTACTCTCCCTGCAGCCTGTCGATCCAAATGTAGAACTCTTTACTCCTTCTCCAGCACTCTATCTGCCTATGAATTACCATGTTTCTCACCATGATAATAATGGACTAAACCTATGAAACTGTAAACCAGCTCCAATTAAATGTGTTTTTCTTTATAAGAGTTGCTGTGGTCATGGTGTCTCTTCACAGCAATAAGAACTCTAAGACAATTCAAAAAATTTGAAAGTGTAAGATTAAAACATAAGCAACATATCTTGGTATTATTGGAAACAAATTTATAATATGACCCCCAAGTCACAGACAATAGAAACAAAACCAGACAATCATAGTAATAATTTAAAAGACTGTTTAAATAAAAAGTTAAAATAGAATTTATGTACAGTTAAGGAAGCTACCAACACGGGGATGATAAAACTGATGCAATAAAATTTCTTTTGTCAAATAATTTATATAACAAAGTGCTAATATTTAGACTATAAGGAACTCAAACATTTCCTTAACAGTAAGAAAACTAATTAACGAAAATCAAAGAACTTGAATTGGATATTTCTCAAAAGGGGTTAGATACATGACCAACACATATATGAAGAAAATCTTCAACTCTACCAAATGTCTGAGAAATGCAAATTAAAATCTAAATGAGATATCACTGTGTACTTATTAGAAGGGACACTATTAAAAATAAGAGATAGTAAGTGTCAATAAGGTTGTAAAGAAAAGGGAATCTTGCATATTGTTGGTAAGCATAAAAATTAATGAAGACAAAATCAAACAAACAAGAACCCAGGAAGACGAAAGGACATGAAGTTTTGTGGGTAATGAGGAAGAAAAGATCTGAGAGGAGAAATAATATGATCAAAGTATATTATATTAAAAATATTAAATAAAAAGACAATATCAAGTAAAAGTATCATGGAAAATAGAACAGAAGTTCCTCACAAAATTAAAAGTTAGGGTTGGAAAGATGGCTGAGGAGTTAAAGGCACTTGTTGCTTTTTCAGAAGACCTGAGTTCAGTTCCTCGCAGCACACTTGATAGCTTACAACTGCCAGTAGCTCCAGTTCTAGAGGAGTGGGAAGATATCTCCTGGTCTCAACAAGCACTAGGCACTCAAGGCACACACACACACACACACACACACACACACACACACACACACACAGAGAGAGAGAGAGAGAGAGAGAGAGAGAGAGAGAGAGAGAGAGAGAGGCAAACACACACACACACACACACACACAAATCTTAAAAAACAAATATAGGGCTATAATAGATGATAGAAAGACAATGAAAATGAAGTTGATATGTCCCAAAGATTCTAATTTTGGTACTAATTTTAATAACACAAATATAAAATCAACTTGTTTTCATCAACAAAAAATCAATAAAGAAATATGATCTGTGTCTAGATAGCCAAGTGGAATATTCCTTAGTCTTTAAAAGAAGAAAATACTGCCATTTGTGGCAACATGACATATATCTATTTGGCTTATCCCAGTATGCTGTCCTTCATGTTTATACATGTTACTTTGTTACACAGGGCAATAACAAATTTGTTCACTATAAGTACTACCTTCCTGTTATTGCCCTGTCTGACAGAGGATGTCACTAGAAATTCAGACACATCTGTCACAAAAGAATTAAGTGTGAGAATGAATTAGCCAGCACAACTATAGATGTGTCCATTGACTCTTCCTGAGTCCTTGAGATGGCACTTATTCTCAAAAGTTAGTATTTATTTTATAGACTTTGGAGTAAATTTGGCACATCATATATTGCATAGTTTCTTCTTCAAAATATTATTTATTATGGAACTCTGTGAGTTCACCTTTTAAAATTCTTTCCATGGAGAAATAGCTTTTGATAGAGACTGTCAAGATTGAACAGAACCAAAGAAAGAAATATAATCTTAAAGTAGAAGAAAAAAAGGATATTAGTTCACTAGTTTAATTTTTGCTTATATCAAAAGAGTTACATCACTATCTTAGACATTTTAATATAGTTAATCAATGTGGTTTCCATTCTCTATCATTGCATGTAATCTTTTAACTACTTTAACATCACTGTGAAACTAGTGACATGACACACCATTAGGAACTGTTTTATTTGAGCCATTCTTGAACTTGCTTACAGTTGCAGTGACTAGCAGCTAAGGTAATAGATGTGAAATGACTTATAAATGCCCTGGCACACAGCACTTGAAAGATGTTTATAGAAGCAGATTTGAAATGCTTCGATGTGAGCCAACACACAATCTCAGCCCCTTCATTTTATGTTTTGAAAACACAGTTCTGGGAGTGTAATCTGCTTGTTAGCATGTTTTCATGCTGCATGGATTACTAGTTTGATGTCTGCACTTACAAGAGGGAATGCCTCAAGTCCTCATGTAACAGCTAGAGCATTTACAGAGGCTCAGGAATCTATCTTATATCTTCCTGGTTTATTGCCATTTAAGAAATATGTGAATTCTTTTCTTGTGTGAAATTACATGGTTAAACTCAGCAGTCCTTCTCTTTGGGCCTACAATTTGCCACTCTGTTGACTTAGGTTGAATTCAGTGTTCAGAAATTGCTATATATTTCAGCAAGATAATTCTATTTGTCAAGTTCCAGCTGCTTAGGTGTAGTGAAGTACAACTCTGAATAAAAAGTTCAAGTTTGCATCAGCATTTAATAGAAACCTCTCTATATTTTCTCTATGAATACTTTCCTATGACTCATAAAATAAATTGTATAACACCATCTACTTCTTTTTGTGTCTGTGATCTTTTACAGTGTAATCAAGCATAACTAGGAATAGTGGTCTTACATGGAATAAGTGATTGTGCAATAAATATACAGTTTACCTCATCCTACTTTAGTAATCTTTACTATAAGATACACACATTTCCTTATGCTTTATTTTTATTTCTCATTCTTTCTAAGGAAATAATTATTTTATTCTTTGGTCTCCATTGACTAATGTTGTATAGCTACATCAGTGAATCCGAGACTACAATGGAATAGGGTTGTTGTTTTTTTTTTTTTTTTCTGGACATACCAGGGCAGTTACACATAGGAATTCAGAGCAAGTGAAACAGTATTCGAATGATCCATGATAGCTAGTCAGATAAATCTCCATCATGAAAGCAAGGATTGGACATGAAGTCCCACAATTAACTAAGAAATTCTTAACAATAGATAGATGCTGGAAGAGGGATAGTCAATTTTCAGAATAAGACCTCAGGTAATCCTCAGTACCTCCAATGAAGGTATCATATCCAAGACTACTAGATCAGCATAAATTGGACATGATGAGTTAAAGAAAGAAAGAAAGAAAGAAAGAAAGAAAGAAAGAAAGAAAGAAAGAGAGAAAGAAAGAAAGAAAGACAGACAGATGGAGAGACAGACAGTTGCGTGTGTTGGGAATGGGAGATTGATCCAGAAGACATGAGGGTAGATAAAGATAAAAAAATTATTAAAAATACATTGTATGAATTTTTTAACAAACTAGTAAAGATAAGAAAAGAATAACAACAACAAAACAGAAGAATAAACAGGATTTTGTGCTATAAGAGATTATATACTCAGAGGCATTCTAAAATATACATGAAGAATTTTGGATAACTTTTCTTTATAAAGAAATAAAACTTGAGATATAATATGACAGCTGCCTTGGACTACCTTGAAGATTCCCAGTTAGATGTGAGTTTGTTCTTTAATGTCCCTAATTTAGTCTGAACATGAGAATGCAATATCTTAGGTGACATACTTAGTTCTTCCATAAGGAATTCAGCTTCTGAGAAGATATTCAACAAGTAGACACTGTTTCCTCACATGAGTATTGAGGATTCCCCATTATTGTGAGGAAGCACAATAATGGGATTTAGATAAAGAGCATTATGCTTGTTAGTGTTGGAGGTCAACTAGTGGCACTAAGGCCAAGCTCAGAACTACTTATATTTATTTATTGTGCTAGGTGAATTCCCTGCATGACATTGCTCCAAATAGCGTAGAGATGTATACTATGTTGTTTCCAATTTTCACTCCAAGAAGGACAGCCATCAATCAGTTCAGACAGCCTTGTGTCTCAATGCATGTCTAATACGTCAATCAGTCAGTCCCTATCTAAACAAATATAAATGTTTATCAAACTTCTTCTGAGAAGTATCCTTGTTCAAATGGAAGATGACTGATGAAGAAACTCACAACCACCAAAATGTATACAATAAGTGTTTGTGGAATGTTCAACAGTAAATATGACAGCTATATCTTACTATTTACTCCAAGACTCAGGAACCACTGCAAAGTAGGGCAAGGGTTATTTTAGGAGCCAAAGATTGTAGAGGACATCTGTATGACTCATTTGGGCATGAAAGATCTATTGCTAGCAAGAATGGATAGTGTCTATGGATGAGTGCACAGGACCAGAGCAAAATCAACCCTGTTGAAACTTCACTGCATACAAGAGATGGCTTCATGAGGCCTCACACCTAACTGAGAAACTATTGACAGTTGATGGCCATTAAGGGACATGGGTTAATTTTCTTCAGGGCTATGGCCTCTGGAAGGTTGGCTATGCTCCATTTGATGGCTTTACACTCATAAACATTTGACCAACATCAGACTCAGTGGATTCTTTAAAAGATGAGTTAAAAGAGAATATAGTGTTATGAGTGGGCTTTGGGAAGATTTGAAATGTGTAGAGGATGATAAAAATATATTGCATATAGTATGAAATCCTTAAAGAAAAAATAAACCCTTAACAACTATTTATGCTCTTATGAAACTTAATTCTAATTCTAATTCAGTTGCTTTGTTTTTCAGTGTTGGGCAAGAGAACATTCAGAAAGCCTCCAGGTAATATGATGTGTGGCCAATGCTGGAACTGTGAATGAGACAGGATGCCTGTGTTCATATGAATTGTGTTTTCTTTGCTAATATATATTAAAGATACTCAAATACGTGTGCTGAATGGACAACTGGTCATTCAACAATTCTTTCTTTTGCTACTTAAGTGCTTATTTCTTTTTATATTTTATTTCTTTTGACTTCTAAGCACAACATTTTTTTCTCTTCCCTAAATTTTCACTTATTTGTTACTCGTTACTCTTTGGAGTTATGAATGTTTTCTGTTTTGTAGGCACTAATGTTTGATCATCAAGAGTAATTCCAAGTAGATGTCACAAAATATACTTAACTTTCAAAGACTGACTACCATGTAGTAGTTCACATAAGAGTTATTGTTAACCAACTGGTATTATTTCAATTTCTTCCTTAATTCTTTCAATAGAAAGACTCTATTCTATATACTTGCCTTGTTACTACTCACATGGTAGTAAATATTTGTTCTAAAATTTCATCTTCCAATCCCAAATATGTTCTGACTACAGAATCATGTAAAATATTCTCCATGGCCAAGTCTTTGTGATCTTTTATATGTTGAAGTAATCAATAAATTTAAGCAAAAATATTTATTGAAAGACATCTCATGTCATAAAGTAAGCATTATGATATCATAATAAACTATATGATCAAATTTTCTCCTTTATAGGTCATACATCATGAAAATAATATGTAACATTTAACAGATAAGTAAAAAATATAACATACAATGTAATGTATTTTAAAAACAACACGATGAGATATTAAGACCACAGGGCATACCTGATTGGATAGTGAGGGTGAAATAAATGCTATGAGAAGTTGTATCATATCTTTTGCTACCTCTAAATTAGACTTCTTTTGTTGCAATTTAGTCTGGAAAAGCATAAGTATAAACTTAAAGTATTATAAATTGGTAATTTCTGACAGAGAAAAACAGAAAAAACTGAAGGAGAGACATATGTTACTGCCTTTTGTTTCTTTAGGATTAGAGTAGAACTTAGAAAATGTTGACAAAATTTTTCTTTTACTATGTATGTGTATCAGTGATGATTGTAATATTTCCCTAATTGGCTTTCTCTGCACACCTTATATAACTTGGATTTAAAAGTGTGAACCTTAACTGCTGACATACCTCAACTGGATTGACCTGTAGCCAAGTCTGTAGAATGGCTTCTTGACTAGTGATGATGAGGGAGGACTCATCCCACTGTGAGTTGTGCAAGAAATCTGACTGAGTGTGAACCTGAGGTAATAAGGCATAAGTAGTATTCCTCCATAGTCTCTTCTTCAACTCCTGTTTCTAGGTTCCTACCTCAGTTCTTGCCTTGATTTCCCTTAGTGATGGACTTTGACTTGAAAATATAAGAAAGACAAACCTAATCGTTTCCTCCCCACACTGCTCTTAGTTAGAAGCAGGAAAGAAAATCATATTAAATAATTTGGTATATAAATGGACATATTAATTGCTATTATTATTTATTGACATTATAATATAGTAATATCTTTTCCATATAAATTCTGCCCTATACCCCTCTTTACTCTCTGTCAAATTCATGGTCACATTTACTGTTAATTATTGACAAATGTAAGTATATCTGTATGGCACCTTGGTGAAGACACCATATACTCCAGACCCAGGGCCCAGAGAGCCCTGATCTGGCACTGACCTGCCAGCTTCCTATATGTTAAAATTCTCCCTATATGCTAAAATTCATGGCAGTAGACCACATGTATATTTTAAATGATGAAAATTACAGACTTGTTTGGAAATGCTTAATGTTTGATATCTGTGAAATTATATACCTTGAAAACCATACTATACATCTACCATCAAGTATAGTTTACTCCAGATTAAAAATGTGTAAATATTAAACTAGTCGGTTATCTATTTCAGGCTTTCTTCCATTCTTTGTAAATTGACAGAACACAGCTCTATTCTATTTTTCCCATTTCTTCTGTTATTTTCCACTAACATGACTTTCATCAGCAGCAGCATCATTTTGCTTGGTTTCTCAACTCTGAAATTACATCATGATCTTTAACAATATGTATGATATGTATGTATTCTATGATAATTATGTATATAGATATGACATGTTTTCGGAGAGTGTATGCCACAATGCTTGTGTGGAAGGTCAGAGGGCAACTTTATGGATTTGGTTCTCTTCTCCAGCTCAATTTGTGCAGGCCATCAGGCATTCGTGTCAAGTGTGTCTACCCACTGACCCATCTCTCTTGTTCTGTGACCTTTTCAAGGACAGAATTCTTATCTGTCCTTGTGCTCTGTGCTGCTATAATGCTAAGCACTGTGGGATTGTGTAAGGGTATTCTGGTTCATGGTTGGGCATGTGCATAGAATCCCATGCGTCTATGTGAGAATCGGCAGGAGTTCGGTGCCCCCCAGGACCCAGGGTCCTGAAAAGCAGTCTAGTCTCCATAAAACTACATTGTTCAGTCACGTAGGCCATTACAGCCCCTCCCAAAGTGCACAGGTAGAGGGTGTGACTATAGGCCTCAGGCCCTAGGGATTTACATACTAATGAAGGCCAGAGGGCAGAGCAAATTAAGCATGCCTCCCCAGATTCTCCCCCATCCTCCCCCTTTCTCCCTCCCTATATAACTCAGGATTGCCTTGAGTTTTACGGGGGTACAACCAGATCCATCTACCATCCACCATGACAATAAAACCTTTCTGGAACCAAAGACTTCCTTGTGTCATTGGGGCCTGCCGCTGCAAAACTCTCCAGGCCGCTGGAACATTAGACGTTCCTCCTGCATGTGGGACAGGCAGCGCGTGGGAAGCCTCCGGGACTCTACTGCTGCGGCCCTATAATGTTTTCCCACAAAGCACAAGGTATTTTCCCCTTTAAATTATCTTTACTACAGCTTGACTTGTATTGAGCACTAGTAATTTAAAATGCGGAGAGATACTTCCCAGAAGAACCAACAATACCATTAGAAAAAGTTCCCACATAAAAGTAGAATAATGACATCTTTACAGCTCATGTATATTTCTCCTTGGGAGAAACCCTGTCTTTTGGAAGAAATTTCTTGATATTTTGGGATAGTAAGTGAAATAATGGTTAAATGAATGTTTAGATGTCAATCAATATCTGGCTTAGTTATACCCCATAAAAAATAAGAACTTTGCTATGTTTTTGGGAAAAGGGAGGGAAGAAAGAATAGCAGATTAACAGAAAAATAAAATGAAGTGGGAGACATGATCTAACCAATGAAATTCCCCTGGAGGGAAATAGTCTAAGACCAGGAATTTCTGATCTTAAATTAGATATTGCTTGTGGTGCTGTCAAGTGCTAGTCCTTTCGATTACTCTTATTTCTCCAATAATATAAATCTACTGTACTTTCAGTACAGTGAAAGAAGTTCGGTTGAAATTGAGATGAGGCTAAGTTTTACTTACACTTAAAACAAAACAAATCAGGCTCTCAGAGGACTTCAAAAACATCTACGTCCTGAAATATTTCATAAGATGTGAAAGTATACAGTCAGAGGTGAAGTCCCAGAAGGAGCCTGGGCTCTGGCAAAGGGCTTTGAAGCTTTCACTGGGTGTTAAATGGAGTTTTAAATTGAATCTAGATCTCAAACTGCCAAGATATTCTTGTTAACATCTGAAATACATCTACAAAGGTCAAACAGCAGTATTTAAGTTGAATATATTAACATCCAGTGGAGATATTTTGTTAAAGCAGTGTTGAGTAGAGAAATACCTAAGTTAGATGGAGTCAAGGGTGAATTTATCTAATAGATAGGACTTGAGGATTATGTCCAATAAAGATTCAAACAATAAGGAGATCAGTACATAAAATATTTGAAGCAAATAATAATAATAATAATAATAATAATAATAAAACAGTTACAAAGTTAGGAAGACTCCAACATGACAGCTTAAAATGTGCTCAGAGCATTCAAGAAAATTTTAATAGTCTAAAACAAACAAACAAATTAACTAACTAAAATATTGGTATAATGGACTCAAACTCAATATTAGTCATGTTAGGAGCTTTTGTTTTGGGGGATTTATGCTGTGTTGTAACTATGTACATATATGTGCATATGGATATACATATATGTATACACACACATATATATGTATATATATATATATATATATATATATATACACACACACACACACACACACACATTTATATACATTTATGGCTTCGATGACCTCAACTCATACACTCAATTATGTAAAGTGTCTTTGGGTGCACATGTGTGTGTATGTGTCTGTGTGTTTGTGTATGTAACAATGCAATATGTGTTCATATATATGTATATACATATATATATATTTATGTATATTATGACATATACACACACATGTATATATATGTGTGTGTGTGTCATAAATTTGAGGACAGGAAGCAGGCCAATTGGCATTATTTTAGAATACCAGAGATGTGTAGGAATATATATATATATATATATGTATATATATATATATATATATGCCAGTGACATTTTAACATGCTGTGTGTTGGCATGCACGCCAATGTGATGTATATGTGGGCTAAACATATCAGTCATTTATTTGGGAACAGACTGTAAGTTGGCCTATTGTCATTATCTCAGGATATTAGAAGTGTGCAGGAAGAGATATAAATTCTAATGTTGTTCTAACATGTGCTTTCTAATGATAGCACCTGTCAAAAGTGTATCTGACACTTTGCTTCTGACAGTGGCTAAGTTGGGAGGAAGCAGCATGATCAGAGCATTGCTACTTTGGATGTTCTCTGGGGGATGTGCAAGTTGATTGCTCAAAGTCACAGCATGTTCTGTCCACCAAAGTCAGGTTCTTTGAAAGAATAATACATGCTTAATTGATGAGACATTCTTCAAGTTCAGATTTCATGTTTTGAGTAAAGCAATTTCATGATATTAATTTATGTATGACTATTGTACTTAAAATCAGAATTCCAAATCAAAATCAATTAGTGTATCATTGCTATTAGTTCATTTGCTTTCTCTCCAACTAGAGTAAAGCCCAACAAGCCAGACACTTGCATACACATACTCTGTACTTGCAGTCCCTTCAAGTACGTTTGAGAGCAATATTGAATCAATGATTAAGAGGATTTGTGAATGAGGTTTCTTCCCTAACAGAATAGGACTATATGTGTTATATAATTCCAAGGTACGGCACATAGTGAGATTTACTTGACTATGAATGAGATGCTCAGCCCATGACTCAGGCAGACATAATGTGGAACCAGAGAATCGTTAAGCAGGTCTGCCTAACTCACCCAAATGGTTTATTATGTCAAGCTCATCTGCTGATCTCATCAAACTTCATTATTAAAAACTAATTCTGTTAGTTTCTTAAACCTATTTCAAGAGATGGCACATTATGCAGAGCAACCATCACCGAGTAATAGAGTTCTTTCTTCATCAAACTCCATTCTAGCTAGCCAAGCAGAAACACCCTTCTGCATTAATGTTCCCAGAGAGGTGTACAGGTTCTCTCTTACCAACTTCATTTCTTTTGTCAATGATATTATTCTGCAAAAGGCTGCCACAGGTATGTCATTTAACTGTTAGAATAGGCAGAGCAACATACGGGAACATTTTATTTCAAGGAGGACTCAACCTTGGTTCTGCAGAGTTTATTAGTTGGATTAAATAGTGAAGGAAGGGAGTGAAGAAGACTCTACTAACTTTATGTTTTTATGCAGAGTCTTATGCCTCTGGCCTATTTAAAAATATGTTGCTAGTTTAGAATGACACTGCTGTCTTCTTGTGCTCATAGATCTGACATGTAGTAAGGAGAAATTTAATATGAGAATTAGGAAGTCAAGCTTTAGAAATACAAAAGGCAAGCAGACTGTCCCTTTCCATCTTGGGAGGTGACATTAGCCAGGAAGGTACTTTCCAGTAAGAGCCACTAATATGGAAGAAAATGACAAGAAAGAATAATGTTCAAAATGATATAAAATGCTGATTTTCCATAGATTCAAAGAACATTTACAAAAGCTTTTTGTATAAGAGACAGGTGAAACAGTTGGGGACGCTTTTACATTCTGTAGTGTAAGGACACATTAGATCTTCATCTTGTAAAAAGGAATTTGCACATCTGTATTATAAATAGCTCAACCCATACAAGCTGGTAACAGTTTGTGTAGTTGGCCTTTGACCCAGGGAGTGTTTTGGGAGAAATGTGAGACTCAGCGGCTTTGTAAGTATGTGTTGGCCTGCAATAAAAAAGAGAAGATATTAAAGGAAAAGTGCAGGAAAAGATAAGAGAGAAAAGCATCAAAACCATGAACTGAAGTGACAAAGCTGACCAGACTTTGCTATGATTAGTTACCTTTGTTCTGATCCTATATAAAATATACTGATTGGAAATGGCCCAGGGAAATGCAGATTTTTTGCACGTTAACATAATCTACCTTCCCAGGATCCCAGTTCTTAGAATAAACTGCAATTTAAAGATTAAGTTCCTGTTTCTGTACATTGTTATTTATAGTGCAAGGTGGCATTATTCTGGTTACATTTTCAGGAAGAGAAATTGTCTTATTCTAATCAGTTCAAAGGAAAATCCAAAGTGCAAATAGAAATAGAGAAGGGGAGTGTGCAAAGGACAAGAAACTAGTTCCTTTTCAAGAAGGCACAGACGTTGGCTTTGAGAAGAATTTGTTTGTCTTGGGTAAAAATTAATTTGCATTTCTCTCAGTTGCCTACAACTTATTGATACTACTAGAGCTATCTTTGGCTGGAACATTGGCTTAGCAATTAGCAGTGGACATTCTTACAAGAAGACTGGAGTTTGACTTCTAACACCCTCTTGCTGACTTTCAAACATCTGTAATTCCAGTTCCAGAGGATCTGTTGTACTCTGGCGGCCTCTTAAGGTACTGAATGCATGTAATGCAGGCATAACACATCCATAAACATCTATAAAATAAAAAGAGGAATGATAAAAAACAAACAAAGAAACATACCCAATATCAAAAACATATATCCCAGATGGTTTGACCTAGACATTATGGTTTTTCATTGACCTGTGAAAATATATATAAAACATAATGAGCTCTCTCTCTCTGAATTCAGCAGTAGAATTTCTCTACAAAATTTTTTTAAAAAAGAAGGTATTAGAAATGATCCTTCCAAGAAGGACCAAATCACCCCCACTTGGTCTTCCTTCTTTATGAGCTTCATGTGGCCTGTGAGTTGCATCTTGGGCATTTCAAGGTTCTAGGCTAATATCCAATAATCAGTGAGTCAATACCATGTGTGTTCTTTTGTGATTGGCTTACCTCACTCAGGATGATAATTTCTAGTTCCATCCATTTACCTAGGAACCTCTCGAATTCATTGCTTTTAATAGCTGAGTAATACTCCATTGTGTAAATATACCACATTTTTTGAATCCATTCCTCAGTTGAAGGACATCTGAGTTCTTTCCAGCTCCTGGCTATTATAAATAAGGCTGCTATGAACATAGCTGAGCATATGTCCTTGTTATATGTTCGAGCATCTTCTGGGTATATGCCTAGGAGTGGTATAGCTGGATCCTCAGGTAATGCTATGTCCAATTTTCTGAGGAACCGCCACACTGATTTCCAAAGTGGTTGCACCATCTTGCAGTCCCACCAACAGTGGAGGAGTGTTTCTCTTTCTCCACACCCTCGCCAGCATCTACTATCACCTGAGTTTTTAATGTTAGCCATTCTGACTGGTGTGAGATGGAATCTCAGGGTTGTTTTGATTTGCATTTCCCTGACGACTAAGGATGCTGAACATTTCTTTAGGTGCTTCTCGGCCATTCGAGTTTCTTCCATTGAAATTTCTTTGTTAAGCTCTATACTCCATTTTTTAATAGGGTAATTTGATTGTCTGGAGTCTAATTTCTTGAGTTCTTTATATATATTGGATATTAGCCCTCTATCAGATGAAGGATTGGTAAAGATCTTTTCCCAATTTGTTGGTTGTCGTTTTGTCCTATTGACAGTGTCCTTTGCCTTACAGAAACTTTGCAATTTTATGAAGTCCCATTTGTCAATTCTTGATCTTAGAGCATATGCCATTGGTGTTCTGTTCAGGAACTTTTCCCCTGTGCCCAAGTATTCGAGGCTCTTCCCCACCTTCTCTTCTATTAGTTTCAGTGTATCTGGTTTTATGTGGAGGTCCTTTATCCACTTAGACTTGAGCTTTGGACAAGGAGATAAGAATTTTCATTCTTCTACATGTTGTCCTCCAGTTGAACCAGCATCATTTGTTGAAAATGCTGTCCTTTTTCCACTGGAGAGTTTTAGCTCCTTTGTCAAAGATCAATAGCAGCCTTATTTATAATAGCCAGGAGCTGGAAAGAACCCAGATGTCCTTCAACTGAGGAATGGATTCAAAAAATGTGGTATATTTACACAATGGAGTATTACTCAGCTATTAAAAACAATGAATTCGAGAGGTTCCTAGGTAAATGGATGGAACTAGAAATTATCATCCTGAGTGAGGTAAGCCAATCACAAAAGAAGACACATGGTATTCACTCACTGATTATTGGATATTAGCCTAGAACCTTGAAATGCCAAAGATGCAACTCACAGGCCACATGAAGCCCATAAAGAAGGAAGACCAAGTGAGGGTGATTCGGTCCTTCTTAGAAGGAGCAACAAAATACTCAAGGGAGCAAATATGGAGACAAAGTGAGGGACAGAAACTGAAGGAGGGGCTGTCTCAAGACCACCCCACCTGAGTATCTATCCCATGTGCAATCACCAAAGGTAGATGCTGATGTGGAAGACAGGAAGTGCATGCTGATAAGAGCCTGATATGGATATCTCCTCAGAGGCCTTCAAGAGTCAGACATATTCAGAGGCAGATGCTCACAACTAGCCATTGAACTGATCATGGGGTTCTCAATAGAGGAGTTAGAGTGAAGACTGAAGGAGCTGAAAGGATTTGCGGCACCATGAGGAGAGCAACAATACCAACCAACCACAGCTCCCAGGGTCTAAACCACCAGCCTGGGAGCACTTAGGGGGGGATCCAGGGCTTCAGCTGAATATGTAAGAGTGGAGGGCCCTGCTGGGCATAGGTGGAAGAAGAGAACCTTGACCTCATGAAGGCTGGATGCCCCAGGGGGTGGGAATTTTGAGGATGGGGAGGTGGGAGTGGGGGGGGTGTAGATAGAGGTTACATCCACAGAGAAGAAGGAGGAGGGGCGAGGGGATTGGGGGTTCCGAGGGGGTGGTGGGGGATGGGGTAAGGGGACAACATAGGAAATGTAAATAAATCATCCAATAAAAAAAAAAAGAAAAAAAAAGATTATATTATGACACAGTGAAATATATATTCTCAGGGGTCTTGGAAGTGTTTATTTATGTCCAGTGCATTAAGCACAGGTCTTAAGATGGAGCTGATTTTGAGGGACTGGGAGAAGAAAGAAGGAAACTGGATGGAATTCCCTCAGAATTGTTACATTCATGGTCTCTGGATTTGGGGTTAGTGGCAACTTTTAGCTCTTTTTTAGTTCTATAGGGAGTATATATTATTTATACAGCAGGTAAATAAACCTGTCTTTGAAAGGTTCTTAAAGATTCTTAGAACCTCCATTAAAAGGGAAAAAAAAAACACCATTTTCCTCTTTTCAGGCCACTGTTAATTCTATCCCTTTTATTTAAGCAATCTCTCTGATACAGTTACACATTTCTTGTAACATAATTCATATAAATGTCAATTTGGGGCTATTTACTAGTGCAAAAAAAGAGATTATGCCACTCAATCAACTAGTGTTGAATAACCACATTTCATTGCATGGAGGTTGTTATTAAGGCAAGTCTAAACTAACCCCCTACTCCTCTTTCCAGCCCTCATATTAATCTAGTGTTCCTACCAAGCCTATGAATTTTGTTGTGTTTTGTCTGTAAACTTCTCCAAAGATACAGGCCAGCTTCTGATACCTGCGTATAATAAAGTTTCATTTCAGAAAAAGAAAAAAAAAAAAAAGAGTGTGGGTTCATTTCTGGGTCTTCAATTCTATTCCATTGATCTTCCTGCCTGTCTCTGTACCAATACCAGGTAGTTTTTATCACTATTGCTCTGTAGTACAGCTTGAGGTCAGGGATGGTGATTCCTCCAGAAGTTCTTTTATTGTTGAGAATAGATTCGGTCCTTCTTATGGGAGCAACAAAATATTCAAGGGAGCAAATATGGAGACAAAGTGAGGGACAGAAACTGAAGGAGGGGCCATCTGAAGACCACTCCACCTGAGTATCTATCCCATGTGCAATCACCAAATGTAGATGCTGATGTGGAAGTTAAGAAGTGCATGCTGATAAGGGCCTGATATGGATGTCTCCTCAGAGGCCTTCAAGAGTCTGACATATTCAGAGGCAGATGCTCACAACTAGCCATTGAACTGATCATGGGGTTCTCAATGGAGGAGTTAGAGTGAAGACTGAAGGAGCTGAAAGGATTTGCGGCACCATGAGGAGAGCAACAATACCAACCAACCACAGCTCCCAGGGTCTAAACCACTAGCCTGGGAGCACTTAGGGAGGGATCCAGGGCTTCAGCTGAATATGTAAGAGTGGAGGGCCCTGCTGGGCATAGGTGGAAGAAGAGAACCTTGACCTCATGAAGGCTGGACGCCCCAAGGGGTGGGAATTTTGAGGGTGGAGAGGTGGGAGTGGGGGGGTAGATAGAGGTTACATCCACAGAGAGGAAGGAGGAGGGGTGAGGGGATTGGGGGTTCCTGGGTGGGTGGTGGATGGGGTAAGGGGAAAACATATGAAATATAAATAAAACATCCAATAAAATAATTAAAAAAAAAAAAGAAATGATCCTAAGGGCACCTCTCCCTCTTCAAGCTCCCTCAGTTGCCTATAGCTCTTTGATGCCTCATGGGCTTTCTCCCATCCACTCTGGAATGTTTGTCAGTGTAATAATTATATTTTCACAATCAGATTAGTCAGGATTTAGAGATGTAGTTTATCCAGTGCCAGACAGCCAGTCATGAAAATTAGCATTTTATGAACTGAACAAGTTGTATATAGGAAAAATATGATATTTGTCATTAATATATGTGATATATATGCATATATGTGAGAATATAAAGGTTATGGATTTGAAGTAGAGTGTGGTGGTTTATATGGGAGGGTTTGAAGAGAGGAAAGGGGAGGAGGAAATGTAATTAAATTATAATCTCAAAACTTAATTATGAAAAGGAGAGATTATTGCAAATGTCTTATTAATTTGATCTTTCTTACTGGGGAAAAACAAAATCTCAAAGTAGTTTTAATTTGTATTTCCTTGATTTTTATGAGATGAACCTTTTTTGTGTGTTTTTCAGCTTTTGTCAGCTCTTTGTTTATTCCCCATTTTAAGAATTGAATTTGTTTTGGGATGATCTGTTTTATTTCAGTTCTTTGTATATTCTAGGTACCAACCCTCTGTCAGAAAGTGTTTCCAATTCAATAGGTTTCCATTTTGCTTGAGTGATTATGTCTTTTACAACTGTACATCAGGTTAAGTTGATTGGGCCCAATTTAATTGTTGGTCTTAAGGTCTATGCTATTGGTGTCCTGCCCAGAAAGTTCTTTACTGTGTCTATGAGTTCAAGCTTTATTCCCTTACTTCTATTATATTCAGAGTATATGTTTTTATGTTGAGGTTCTTAATCCATTTGGAACTAAGTTTTATATAGAGTGATTGATACAGATCTATTTTAATTTTTCTACATATACCTATCCAGTTTGGTAAGTACCACTTGTGAAAGATAATGACTTTTCTTCATTGTGTAGAGATATACTATCATGGGAACATACAGTGGAGGGAGACAGGGGGGCAGTGAGGAAGTATGGATGAGGAACAGTCAAAGGGTGGACTGATAATGGACTAAAATCTGGAGTTTTAAAAAAAGATTACATAAAACTTAAAAAAGGAGAAAAAAAGAATCTCATCTGCTATAGAGCTACTTGATCATTCATGTTTATTGCTGCTCTATTCATGATATCCAGAAATTCAAAACAGCCTACATGTTCATCAACAGATGAATGCATAATGAAAATTTGGTATAGTTACATAATGGAATAATATTTAGCTGTTAAGAAAAATGAAATTTGCATGTTAATGAATGGAACTAGAAAAAAATCATAGTGAGTGAGATTATTGAAGTTCAGGATATTAACCTTATGTGTTGTATTAGCTTTTATGCTTTATATATATGTGTGTGTGTGTGTGTTTTTTTTAGATATTCACAGAGGTGAATATCTAAAAGTGACTAGTAAGTGACTATGGGGAGAGGAATGGAAGGGGAGCATATAAGAGCAAATATGGGTAGAACTAGTACTAAGGGTCCTTTTTGAAAAGCCATATGAAAACTCCCTAAAACTATATATATGGAGTTACTATATAATGTAGGAGACAATGCCTCGAACATCATGCATTACCATGTAAAGCCCCTAATACTAGGAATGTGTTAGATTTTGTCAAGTCATTGGCCAGTTGGGTCCCATAGAGTCCCCAACACCACAGTCTCTTTTCAGTGTTATTGGTTACTCTCTACAACTTAATAGAAAGAATCTATTGGTAAAGGCAATGCATACTTTTGTCATTCAACATGGAGAAATCTAGCCAGTAGTCAAAGAGAAGCTTTATCCCTACAAATGAGCACTCATAATGTGGGAAGCTACTATACATCTTCCTAGAGGTGAAAAAAATAAACAATTCTCCCAGGTATGCACGCTTTGCTATCCAAAAACACCCTGTCTCCAAAATACATCTACTGGTACAATAGTGGCATAAATGTTTTGGGTATAATCAAGAACTTTTTAAGAGGCCTACTGCATGAGATTGAGCCATGGAGCTGACACTGTTAATGAGACCAAGATTCTAAGGCTAGATAGACCATGAGCCTCAGGGAACATCTATAACCATGATTCTGCAAAAGGAAAATAAGAGTAAAGTGACTTTTGATGAAATATTGCCATATACATAGGCTAATGCATCACTCAACCCCCATCAGTGAAACTTCTTGCAAGTAGAGGGGGATTACCACAGAGACTTAAAACTGGTTCAGAGAGTGTGAGATTTTAGAGGACTCAGTCCTAAATAAGACACCTCCCTTCGAAGCTCAGGGATATATATGGAAGAGAAGCCAGAAAGATTCTAAGAGACAAAGATAGTGTGGATTCCAAGGAAAGGATGTTTTCTAGACACACATAAGGCATTTGTAGATGTAAAATCACAGAGAATGTGGCAGTTAGCACAAGAGTCGTATTACTTCAGCCAGATAAAATTCCAGCACAGAAAAGGGGGACTATAAGGTAATATTTTTTTCATGTTGATATATGTAATAAATATTAAATGTCAATATCAGTGTCTATAAATAAATGTTTATTTGAACATAGCTGCATTCATTTTTTCCTATGAATAGATTTATTTGCAGTACAAAGGCCTTGTGAAATAGCTATAAAGAGAGGTCACATTCTGTTTGCAGATTCCTTAAATTTAGCTTCTGTAGTGATATATTAATGTAAATAGGGAAACTTCAGCCCGCAGGCCTGTGTTAAAAGCACAACTTTTCTACTTTCTTGTCCTGAGAATTTGGATAGATCATTTCTAGTCTAGGAACCACAACACTTCCAACTATAAGCCTAGCCTAAAATTTCTAGTGTTTACAGAAATAATATAAATGACCCCCATATTATATGTCTGTCTAAAGGTCTTAAACCGTACTATAACAGCTCCTATTATTCTGATTGTATGGAATTAATAGTTAGTAGTCTAGAAAACAATGACAACTGATAAGTAGCACAGTTTTTCCTTTTACCACACTGCTTCCTTTCCAGTGACAAGCTTCCATTGCTTATATCAACCTAACATATGAAAGTGAATCACTTTGTGGTTCTCATAAGTAGACACCTGTGGTTATCTTTTGATCATGTGTCTGGTTTGAAATGGTACTTTAGTGCTATAGACAGATTTTGCGTCCATAAAGAGGACATGACCAGAGAACTCTGTCAAGTTGAGGATGCCTCATGCCTTGGCCTGTAAATGGTATAATTTTTGTATTTTAGAGATCATATACAGTATTCATTGTAGTTAGATTAATAAGTTAATGATCATAACATACATAGAACAATGTCAAATAAGAAATAAGCACAGATTTAATTGATATTACTACCATCATTCTCAGTGACTAGAAATTTGCTTTTCAAATATTTGGTGAAGAATTTGACTGAACTTAGATCTAGGAGCAAATTTCAACTCAAAATAATGCATATAGAATGAGCTTATATAAAGTCAATATTGATTCTTCACCAAATATTCTTTTCCACACAATTGTAGACAAAAAATGGTATATGAATAAAAGTGTAATGCTACGGTACAAATAATAGACAATATGGCACTTAAAAGTTTATAGATATACTAACCTCTGAGTGTCAATAAACCAATGACAAGTAACTGAGATGCATACATACTTCTCCAACCAAGTAACTGCAAATTATTCCATGTTTTGATAAACCTAGTGAAGAGGAACAGCTCTCAACTCTTTACTACTCATGACAGCAGATCTAAAAGCAAGGAGGTAGCATTTTAATAAAATGAATATAAAAGTAACCAGAGAAGTAAGCCAATATTCTATTTAAGCAACAAAATCAATGCTAATATAGTCATACAAATTCATCGTAGACTCAGTCTATTAATAATGGTGCTCATAGCTACCATTACCAAGTATTTCATGTAAATTTCACAGAAGATAAACCATGACTCCCAGAAATCCAGTAACTCATGCTTTTTCAGGAGTAAAACAAGGTTTTGAATTCATAACAATCTGATACTTTGCTATCTTTTCTGACCATCCCAAACAGTCTCTAAGTGTGCCTGGGAGGGAGTATTTTATTACATGTATGTCATGGTACCTAATGAAAGTACAGCGATTCGGGGTTTTATTTATTTATTGACATCTATTTCTGTCTATCATCTATCTATCTATCTATCTATCTATCTATCTATCTATCTATCATCTACTTATCTATCTATCTATCTATCTATCTATCTATCTATCTATCTATCTATCATCTACTTATCTATCTATCATCTATCTATCAATCATCTATCTATTTATCTATCTATCTACCTATCTATCTAATCTATCCATCTATCTATTTGTGGTGTGTGTTTGTGTGTGTGCGTGCGTGTGTGTCTGTGTCTGTGTCTGTGTCTGTGTTTCCACATGTGTCTGCTTCCTATCTAGTTAAGGTCATTTACTAATGTCTCCATCAGAGTTGTTGGGTTAAGCTATTTCCCTAAAGTATCATAACAGTGACACTTTAATAAACATTAAGTTCCAATGGGAACAGATACAATTCACACTGCTGCTTGCACATATTCTACACACATTTTAAAATCCCTCTTGACAAATAAATTTTGTTATTTTCTTTTTTAAAGAGGTGGGAGATGATCAAAATAAACTCCTGTACCATATACTCTTCTCTCAGACCTTTTCCTTTCTGCAGACCAGTGCCCTCTTCTATTCCACATCCCACTTCTGCAGTGTCCCTGTCACCTGGCTGCTCACAGAAAAGGAACAGATTCTAGAACATCACTTCCCAAGGTGAAGTATATCCATTTCAATCTCTAAATGAGGAAACTGCTGGTGCAGAAAATCACTAAACAAAAAAGCATCACCTTCAAATGCCCTCATGAAAGGACACATTCCTTGGCAGTGGAATGAAGAAGCAAGCAACCATTACAAAGCATCAGCACAAAGAAAATGTGCTCATTCCAAGCTCCATGTGAGTCTCTTAGATTGGCCATTCATTGGGTGGAATGCATTGTCAGCAGTGGGAACTGGAAGAGAAAGATCTCAGGGTTTATTGTAGGGTCTCAGAAGTGGTTCCAAGAAAAGCTTGTGCTTCTAGTGATTGGCTATAACGTATACAATTCAATATTGGATATAGCTAGAATCTCTCAACTTCTTAAGTTGAATATCCTAGTCCACCATGACATGATCTCTTACATAAGGTTTTCTAAATACAGAGATCAGCTTTATGGAGACTTTATGTTCTAATGGCAATGCTGTCCGATGTGATTCTTCAGGTTCTATCAATACTCGATTCTAGTCTCTCATTATTTTGATAAACTTTACCAGTCTCTGGGAGTGTGTTTAGACACTGAGATAAGAGAATATTGTTTTTTTTCATAATAATCACCAGCAATATGATATATTAATATCATTGTAAGATTAATAACACTACCATTACTGATATTATCTAACTATTTCTGTTCTAGTCTTGAATTTAAATTGGCCTTGATGTTTAGAAAGGAAGGGTCTATTAAGAGCACTGTCATAAAGAATAGGCCCCAACTCCCCTTTTTGATTTTAGACCCATATTAGTGCTTTATTCCAAATAATTTATATCAATTCTCTCTTAAATTACAGAGTTCATATCCTGCTGGGATGCTGTAAGTAAAAATAGCATTACAAACTTGACTAAGAAAGAAAGGCTTTCTTTCACACTTCCTCCATTGGGTTGAAGTCACACATGAATTAGCTTCTCAGCATCCTCAGGAAAGGAAGTGTCTTTCCACAGTTTGTTTGAGACCTTTCTGTGGCTGCTGGAATGGGGTATCCAAATCCAAGTTTGTTCCTTGTGAATGATTAGTGTTATTAATTGTGGTAAATATGAAGATGTCTTACGTAAAAGAATTTGGTATTACTTCTGGCAGTGATGATAGATGAGCTGTGTTAAAAATTAATGACAATCTACCATAAAAGGCAGTGTCCTCAGAAGAGGAATTTGGATCTTGAGACTGACTTATTCCGTCTTCTTTCTGAGTCTATTACTGATCCTTTCTCCCTGTCTGTCTGTCTGTCTGTCTGTCTGTCTGACTGTCTGTCTATCTGTCTGTCTCTGTCTCTCTGTTTCTCTCTCTCTCTTTTACTCTGTTTTTGCATGTTTAATATCCTTTAGCTGTTCCTGAGTTTCCTTTTCTCCTATTTCATAGTAGAAGTTAGAATATAACAACATATAACACTTCTGACAGTCTACATTTCAAATATCTCCTAACACTATGTCTCCCAGTCTCAGGACTGTTATTGGTGATATGATTGAGACACTCTAAGAAAGGTAGTTTTACCATTCCTTGACCTGGAGTTGGCAATACCTTGGGCTTTCCTCTTCAATCTTCATGCCACTCTCACACCAAACTGGAGAAAAGTGAAGGAGATTCACTTCAAAACTGATTATGCTCAAATTGGAACTGAAATTCTGTGCTCCCTGAACAAGTTGGAAAGAGTTGATCAACCAATTAGCTTACAGGGCAACAAAAGCAGTGAAGCTATACAGGCAAGGGACAAGGATAAACAACACAGAAGGGAGAAGGAAAATAGCTTGAATCCAAGAAGCCTCTTTGGTATTTGTTTGTTTGTTTTCAAGCTTACAGATTTTGCTAAGAGGAGGATTTTATGTCAAATATTTTCTCTGTTTAAATTCACTTGCATATATTCATAATAAGCTGGCTCACGAAGTTACTTTGCCAAACAGTTTATAAAAATTTAGAATAAGAAAAAAGTCTGGCACAATTGAAGCTAATCTCCTGGCTGTACAGTCAAGTAAACTGAAGTTGACAGATATAAAGTGGACTGTAGATACTTCAAGAGTCTGAGGCTTAGGTGAATCCACACACACACACACACACACACACACACGCATACACACACACAGACACACACAGACACACAGACACACAGACACACACACACACACACACACAGAGAGAGAGAGAGAGAGAGAGAGAGAGAGAGAGAGAGAGAGAGAGAGAGA